>NC_045629.1:28535364-28875364 GCF_009829155.1 Mustela erminea | reverse complement strand
CCCTAAATTACTGACCTGTTCCATACTCTCTTCTGTAATGTTGCTGATCTCTTCAATGTTTCAAGATACTGCCTGGATTGGCTAAAATGACATACTTCGAATTATAACAGAGGCAGCATATGCAGTAAGTAAAATACACCACGAAGGTAAGAGATGAAAATACGAATTAGAAAAGTATTTGCACATACTATTTATCACAAGTGATCACTGATGACTTCAGAAGTGAATTTACTTACTTTACTCATTTAGATTTCCCTTTAAGCATACAATATAACTGACAAAGAAAATACTGTTATCTGCAATATGGGAAACAATGTGGCAAAACCAAACATTAATACAATTTGAGAATTTTGTTTGTGAAAAATTATGTAGGTTACTAATAAGTTTCCAGATAAACTTCATGCAGTAGCCCTCCAATGTCACTACTTATTATTTTCAAATTTTTTTTACATACATTATTGAATTTTCAAATGAGTTCTGGAAGTTGACACAAGAAATATACTGCACATATTAATGTAAGTGTATTTATTATGCATTTACTCTGAATTGATGGTATACAACCTAGTAATTTACATATAGAGTAACAATCTTGAGATCAATATCCATCAGTGGTCAGCAAGGTAGTAGAATGCCTATACTAATTCTGTTTTGAATTTAGTGTTTGCTTATTTAACAGTAATAGAGTTTGTCATCACAGCCAATTGGGGTTTGTTGACTTTATATGAGGCTATAATTGCATTCATGTTTTCTTCGTTGTTTATCTAAAAAATGGAAAAATTTGGAATATAGTTATGATAATTAATAAGTAAACACTTAAGTGGAAATAAATGTGATATCCTGGATTCATTTCGTCTTCTAAATTTCTGATCATTTTAGAAGTAAAATGGCTCAGTCAGTTAAGTATCCGACTCTTGATTTCAGCTCAGGTCATCATAATCTTGCAGTTTCAGGATCAAGCCCCAGGTTGGGTTCTGTGGTCAGTGGGAGTCTGCTTGAGGATTCTCCTCCTCTTCTTCTGCCCCTCCCCCTGCATGCTTGCATGCTCTCTCTCTCTCTCCTAAATTGAGTAAATAAATCTTTTAAAAAAATAAAAGGAAATTGCTGATCACTTCAGCTTGCATTTTCTAGGCAAACCCTGGTCTAAAATAGCATTCTGAAAATTATGTTAATACATTAATCTCAGAATATTCCACCACACAAAAGTGGTTCATAGGATAAAAACTGGGGACTCATTATAAATAATACTCTATACTTGTTTATTGTGTATTCCCTAGTGTATTTGTATTTTTAAATACAATAGTCCTACCTTATTTGCAGGGCGTAGATTCCAGGAACCCCAGTAGATGCCTGAAACTAGATAGTACTGAACTCTATATAAACATCTTTTCTTATACATATCTATGATATAATTTATTTAATAAATAAGCACAGTAAGAAATTAACAACTAATAATAAAAAACCAATGATAACAACATGCTATAGTGAAAGTTATATAAATGTCGTCTCTCTCTCTCAAAATCATTTTATTGTATTGTGCTCACCCTTCTTCTTCTTGTGATGATGTGAAATGATAAAATGTTCTCATGATGAGGTGAAGTGAGGTGAAGGACTAGGCATTGTAATGTAGTGTTAGGCTGATAGTGACCTCATGATGCTTCATCAGAAGGATCATATGCTTCTGCACTATAGGGGACCACAGGCAATTGAAACTAGAAAGAAAAACTATAGTTTAGGAGGGATCACTGTATTCAGCACAGTATTATAAACATAAAAACCATTTAACTTTTAGCCTTTATTAATCAAATATTTTACTAAAAGTGCTTTTTTTATAAAAGCACTTTTCAATATTTCTTTGAACTAGTTTTTCAATAGAAGACTCTTCAGGAAACACTAAGTTTCAAGAACTAAAAAATATGATGGAGTTATGGACATAAAGATGGTCTACCTTTCTGGGAAAAAGGATATGGGTGAATCAAGCAGACTTCCACACTAATTTTAACTTTGCACCTTCCTAATGATTGAAGAAATTATTTAACCTCTCTGAAGCTAAGTATTCTCATCTCAAGTAGTAACCATGCTTAACCACTGGTTTATTGTAACAATTAGATTAGATATAATGAAGTTATTATCATATCTATATATATTCTATATATCTATATCTATAGATATATCTACCTATCTATATATCTATATCTATATTCTATATATTAAAAGCTACTCTTAGATTTTTGGTTCAAGCACCTCCGAATTACCATTAGTATTTTCAGCAATGCAGTGCAAATGTCTACCAAGATATTGGATTGTATTCTCTCTATTGGATGACCCTTGTATTATGTAACTAGTGGAGCCACAATGGACACACTATGACCTCATTCTTGTCCCAATCCCCACTCCATATTCTTATCTCCTTATACCACAGTAGGTAAAATGGATTATCTTTTCTTTTTTTTTTTTTAAAGATTTTATTTATTTATATGCCAGAGAGAGAGTGTGTGTGCATAAGCATGGGAAGTGGTGGCAGAGGGAGTAACAGGGTCCTGCTGAGCAGGGATCCTGATGCAGGATTCAATCCCAGGACCCTGGAATCATGACCTGAGTCAAAGGCAGACACTTAACCAACTGAGCCACCAAGATGTCCCCACATCTTCTTATCATTCATCGGTCAATGAACACTTGGGCTGCTTCCATAGTTTGGCTATCATAGACAATGCTGCTATAAATACTGAAATACATATATCCCTTTGAGTTAGTATTTTTGTATTTTTGGCTAAAACCTAGTAGTGAAATAGCTGGATTTCAGGGTAGTTCTATGTTCAGAATTTTGAGAAAAATCCGTACTCTTTTTGGAGTAGCTACACTAGTTTAAGAATATTCCGCTAAGCAAAATAAATCAGAGAAATACAAATGCCATATGATTTCGCTTACATATAGAATTTAGGAAATAAAACAAACAAACAGAAGGAAAACCAAGAGACAGAAAGGCAAACCAAGAAACGGATTCTTAACTATAGAGAATAAATTGATGGTTACCAGAGGGGAGGAGGATGGTAGATGGGTTAAACAGGTGATGGGGATTAAGGAGTGCATTTCTTATGATGAACATAGGGTAATGTATGGAAGTGTTAAATTACTATATTGTACACCTGAAACTTATATAACACTATATATTAACTAATTGGAATTAAAATTAAAACTTGAAAAAATAAAAGCCCTAGCAAGTAGCTAATATAAACCTAGAGTCATAGGTTTAAGCAGGTTGAGATTATCTCAGTTCTCAAACATGTTCTAAAGTACTCAGCCTAGACCTGGATACCACTGAGGCATCATGGGATATGACACAGCACCATAATTATTCCTCCAGTATACACTGTATATCCTAAATTCTAAGGCATTATCTCACTGAAGTGATATTTAAGGGGCATTTATACTGCATTCTGTTATATGAACTCCTGCTAAGGGTTAACATTTAACAATTAAATGATGGTCCCCATCTTTGGAAGCAACATTTCTCAACAAAGTTGCATATAGTTTTAATTTTTTGTATTCAACCTTTTTAGAAAATTGGTCTCTTTTTTCCCAAAAGGAAGAAAAAATATCATATATAAGTTGCTGAGCTGTGAAATAAAGGTGTAAAAGAGTCTGGGAGGGGGTTTAAGATACCCTAGGAGTTAAAGACTACATTCCTATTAATTAATACTTTTATGCTACAATAATAATAATAATATAATATGTTTTACTTATTAATCTTGCTTATTGTCTGTCTACCTCCTCAAAATATAAGCTCAAAAATATAAGCTCATGTTTTGTTTTAACTCACTGTCATACCTCTAAGACTTAAAACAATACCTGGCACATTACAAGAGTTGAATTAATTCTTGTCAGATAAATTAATCTACAGGATTGTAAATGAGGGCACGTTAAGTGCAAATATTTGTAAAAACTACCAAAAAGAAAATCCTAGATATTTTCTATTTTAAAAAATCAGTGACTAGAGAGAGTACTAAAGTTATTAGAAACTCTATTTTAGAAAATAAAAATAAATATCTTTAGATGGTATTCATGAGAAGTAAAAGCTGCTCTTCAAAAATAATTAAAAATCCCTGATTATAAATAAAAATCATAAGAAAATATAAATCTCTCTGTCATTAAATACTTCTCTCTTCCATTCATAGGAACCCTTCCTGCTTTCAATGAATGCAAGGCTGATTTAAAACTTATGGAAAATTTTTCACAAAATATGGAAAAGCTAGTAGAAAAAAGGATGCTAGAAAAAATATGATGAGTAATAAAAGGTGTTGCAACTCAACTCATTGAGAAACTGATATGAAGATATTAGCTCCAAGAGTAAGGTAAAGAGGACATAAATAAATTTAAATAGATATGGACATGATTATAGTATTTATAAATGGCAGCTAAAAGAAATTATGATATTCTTAAATCAGATTTGATAAAGGGCATGAACTAGAGGCCCAGTCTCACATATCCTATTTGAATTCTGTGAGCAACAGTATGTGGAAAAGTTCACATGATTCAAGGGTTTTATCCCAAATATGAGTTCCCAGGCTTTTATATCCCTATGCTAAATAATAAAGCATTATCACAGATATAAAATAATCCCCATCTGTGTGCATGCCAGTAAACAAGGTAATTTGGCAAGGAGTCACATTCCTTAAACAACATGTGTAAGATTTTTCCAAGGCAATGCAGGTAATATTATTTCCTAATATGTGTGAATGTGTGTGTGTGTGTGTGTGTGTGTGTGTGTGTGTGGTGTGTATAAAATCATAATTCTGCATTTTTCACTCATTCATTCATTCATTCATCCAGTTAAAATTATTTTGGGCACTCAAGTATTATGCTAGTTACTGGGACTGAAAAAATGAATAAAATATATTTATCTGCCTCGGGAGACTCACAATTCAGAAATATGAATATATAACCAAAAAACTGACACTACAGTTGGGTAAACACTACGGCTTTAACAAAACGTTTTTCATTACACATGGACTGAAGCTCAAAGCACAATAATAAAAATATTATTTCTGTTTTATGTACTTAAATCATCACTGTAAAATTCCTTTTTGCAAGATCTGATAAGCCTGGTAGTCAGGTAAAATGTGCATAATAAATATGTTTTGTAACAACATAATACTAACTCATTTTATTGTTACTGTAATTATCATTTAAACACAGAAATTTTAATCCATAATTTAGTCTTTCAATACAATCAGTTCCAGTCAAAAATCTTCAAAGTCTTTTATATTGTTCCAAATAAAACACAAAGCTGCTCTTACCAATTCAACAGGAAAAGGCCTGTTTCTGAGAAAGTATTTGAGTATATATTTTATTTGCACAACATACTTATTCAAGGCTTATATGCCAGGTAAATCTACAGACCTTTTTGTTATAAAAAGTTATGCAAGAAATATATACCCCTGATATTCCTTAGAGGAAAGACTTCAAAAGCATTACTTTCAAATAAGGATAGAATTTCCAAGAAGTTCTTCATATCCCTGACTTTAAGCTAGACATCTGCAGGAAGAGAGAAATTTGAATTTGTTGGGAAATAAGTGAAAACAAATTCTGTACTTGATGAATATTGCTGAGTACTCAAACATAGATGCCTGTCAGAAATAAGTCCTCTGCAACAATAAAAACACTTTAACTTTACCCAGCACCTTCTTCTGAGGAATTCATTTAGCACGAAGTTGGAAAATGTAAAGGGAAGCAATATTGCACTTTAAAAAGATATAGAAAGAAGAAAATAAACTTGGCCATGTCTCCCTAACAAGACAATAGACCATTTTAAGCAGGAGTTAAACCAATCAGGTAACAAATTTTACTGATTTAACCCAGGGAATTGACCAGTTGCTTGAGATAAATGAATTAACAAGCTTTTAGTATCATCTACATAAATGATCATGTTATTTTTGAATAAAAATTAAATCATATCAGAGGGCATTAATTGAAAAGTTAACATTTTAAAAGATGTTATTTGATATTATATGAAGAAAAAATAGACTACTTTAGATGTCAAATTAAATTATTTAGTAACAAATGCACCATAAAGTATAGAGTATAATCATCACATCAGAAACAGTAATAGGAACAATTATTGATAAACTTCCAATTGATAGTATGAAGACCGCATTCTTTTATCCATTTATCACTTTTTTATTGAGTTTCTTCTTTTTTTTTTTAAAGATTTTATTTATTTATTTGACAGAGGGAGATCACAAGTAGGCAGAGAGAAAGAGAGAGAGAGGAGGAAGCAGGCTCCCTGCTGAGCAGAGAGCCCAATTCAGGACTCGATCCCAGGACCCTGGGATCATGACCTGAGCCGAAGGCAGAGGCTTAACGAACTGAGCCACCCAGGCACCCCATTATTGAGTTTCTTCTTTGTGTCAAGCAAGTTACTGGGCTCTGGGAGATTTCAATAATGAATACCACCACCCCCCCCCAAAAAAAAAAAAAAAGAGAGAGAGGCATTTCCTCCTTTACAGGGTTTTATTCAGTGAGGACATTCCTTTTTGTAAAATTTGTTGCTTAAAATACAATCATTTTCCTCTTTACATGAAGTTTAAAGAGGAATGGTACTGACAAAAATTTGTATTATTAGTTATTTTTTAACCCTCTATAACTCCAGCTTTCTAATCTTTAATTTTATATATAAAAGATATTCTATATATAATATATACTATTTAGTATAATACATATGCAAATATATACATATGAAAATATGTGTAATACATATTTATACATGTATATGCATATACTACATATATACAGTATAATCCCTTTACAATACCTAAAAACAGAATAAAATTGACCCAGTAAAACCTCTGAGAACTTCTTGAACTTACATATGGTAATTTTCACAATAGGGCGTGTTTAGGACAGATTTTCTTGAAAGCAGAGCCTGAGGCAAGGATTAAAATGCTGATATTTTTGTTAAGAAGTACAGGCCAAAGGCCAAGGATGAAAAAAAAATGGAAGTGAGGCAAAGGTGCAAAGCACTACTATATGGTGTTATCACACTGACTATCATGTAAGAAGTACTACTAAAATACAAAACAAGTTGTTTAGAGATGGGATAGCTTGATAATGCTGAGGGTTACAAGTTGCCTTGAAGCTTACGTGACATCTCTTAGAGAATCTACAAAATAAAGACCAATGTGAAATACAAGTTTAGGGAGACTCTCAACAAAATTGGGCTTCTCAGAGTCCTGCTTTGCAGGACCCAGGTAAATGTTGCTTCCTAGACAAAGTAACTCATTGGTACTTGGACCCTCCATACAACTATGTGGATAGATTTTGGTAAAAAATTAAAATTATGGATAGATTTTGATAAAAAATCAGAATATATTCTTGTTAGTTTGACATCAAATCCATTATATACTTTTTTAATATTACACAATAAGAAATGTTCGTGATGCATTCAAGTGTCTTTAATCACTGTTTTGTTAGTTATTGAGATTGCCATCACCCCTACTTTTCTGTAATTTGTTATTCTCTCAAAAGGATTTCCTTTGGAACCCCTGGTAACTCAGTTGGTTAAGCAGCTGCCTTCAGCTCAGGTTATGATCCCAAGGTCCTGGGGTTGAGTCCCACGTCTGGTTCCTTGCTCAGCAGGGAATCTGTTTCTCCCTCTGCCTGCTGCCTTTCTTGCTTCTTCTCTCTCTCTCTCTCTCTGATGAAGAAATAAAATCTTAAAAAAAAAAAAAAAAGAATTTCCTTCATTCAGTGAGTATTCTCTGATTTCTCTAAAAACTGGGCAATCTTAAACTTTCAACAGGGGATTCCAATCTCATTCATCACACTTTCTAAAATACTTCCAACTTTAACAGTGTAAATCTTAAGTATAAATTCTTACTTAACAGCCATTAAAAGGTCATGCTTTTCCTACTTTTGTCTGACAATTTTTTTCATTGAGAATGGGTGAATGAAATGCTAACAGCCTAAGGGAGTGAGGAAATACCCTTGTTATTTTGTGTTTATTAAGGTTTATTTTTTTAAAGATTTTATTTAATTATTTGACAGGGAGAGAGAGAACAACCAGGAGGAGCAGCAGAGAGAGGGAGAGGGAGAAGCAGACTCCTTGACGAGCAGGTGGACCAGTGCCAGACTCTCAATCCCAGGACTCTCAGATCATGACCTGAGCTGAAGGCAGACACTTAACCGACTAAGCCACCCAGCTGCCCCTGTTTATTAAAGTTTTTATAAGCAATTGAATTAACTAAATCTATTTATATTTATGCTGATTAAATAATCCTACTAAGTGGCTGCAGATTTCAACTTTCACTTAAAAATAAACATAATAACAGGCCACACTCCAAGGAAAAACATTCCTAAGAAAAAAGATAGGGTAGGGATTTGGCAGTTTTATTTTTTATTTTTTTTTAAGATTTTTTATTTATTTATTTGACAGAGAGAAATCACAAGTAGATGGAGAGGCAGGCAGAGAGAGAGAGAGAGGGAAGCAGGCTCCCTGCTGAGCAGAGAGCCCGATGCGGGACTCGATCCCAGGACCCTGAGATCACGACCTGAGCCGAAGGCAGCGGCTTAACCCACTGAGCCACCCCGGCGCCCCGATTTGGCAGTTTTAAAGCAATTTTCAATATTTAGAGTTACAAAATACAGTTGAATTTGCTAGCAACACATTTGAAATACACTTGGGTCTAAAAATGATCATTGTCAGAGTATTAAAAGATACTAACAGAAAAAAAGATACTAACAGAAAAAAAATACTGACAGAAAAATTTTTGGCTTTGGATATTATTGGTACCTGAATAAATGAAAATCTGATATAATAAGTTAAAGGAGCAATGTTTAATTTTGTTCTCTTCAAATAACAAGAACAAAAGAATATACACACACATTAAATCTCTAGAATAAGCAGTTAAATACAAAAATATTGTGAGGAAAACAAATAAAACAAAATTCTAGAAATAAGCAAGAGAACTATAAAGTAAGTTTAAAAGTTATGAAATCTATAGAACCAACTAATAGTGGGCCTTTATAAAGCAAATATTCTTCCTGATTTATAAGTTCTTTATTAATACACCAAATCAGAGTTGAAATAGATGTCACAAAGCCCATCTACAACTGTATAAATATGGTAGACAATGCAAAGGTTTCCCAGCCCTCTTTGCCACTATGCATGAAGTGGCAAAATTAATTCTTATCTTACCACTTCAAGCAGTCACTAGTAACTAATGGACTTGGCACTAGAAAAGAAACAATTTTGGCATCTTTTGATTAGATAATCTCTAGTAGCTCTAGCATTTCTAGACTCTGTCAGTTCTTTATCTACACATTGTATAATTAATTGTTCTTTAACAAAATATAACCAAATTCTGGTTTTCAGTGAGGCCATTTACAGAACACCTGTGTACTGCTGACATTCATAAATAAGGAACTATTCCATCCAACAGCTAGGGCCTAAGGGAGAAAGCAAACAGCTATTTAAATTAATGACAATGAAAATTAATTCAATTTGAGGGACTTGAGTATCACAGAAGCAGAATAAATTACAGAGTTAGAAGGTCAGGATATGTGGATTAAAACGCTATCGTCTTGTCTTTATCCAAGTTGAAGTATTCATTCATTCAACAAATACGTTTGAAGCCCACCCACTCTGCTAGGTGGTAATACAGTGTGAAATGAAACTGATATAATCTCTGTTTTTATGGTACTCACCATCTAGTGCATGAGTAAGGGAATATAAATATATTTTTAATATAAAATTAAAAATTTACAAAATGAATTATTTTATTAGCAGGAGTAGTCATGAAAAATATGATTAAAATGGATATTTAAGCTAAGATCTGAAGAAGCTAGACTATAACTAGAATTGGTATTCTGAGGAGGAAAGAATTAGGCAATCTTTGAATATATTTTGCAGGAAGGTAAAATATTGAAAAAGATTAATTGGCAAAGGATTACATTTAGGAGATAAAAGAGATTAAGTTTGACACCAAATTTCTGGTTTTACTCTTAAGTAGATATAGGTACCATTGACTGAAATGGATAATTAAGAGGAGTGAAAGATTCAGAGGAAATCTTAAGACTCAGCTTTTGAATTGGAAGCTCATAATACCAATAAAACTTTCAAAAGATAATGCCAAGTAGAAACTTGATCAGTGGGTCTGGAAATTAGAAAAGGTGTCAGGATAAATATTAAACATGAGGACCATAAACATGTGTATTGTATTCAACACTGCAGGAATGGATGAGATTGCCTAGGGAGATAATTCTTCATGAGAAGTTACAAGAGTTACATGTGAGTCTTGAGGATTTTTAGTGATACTATAGAAAATTTCCTCAAAGTATGGTCTGTGAAATAACAGGATCAGTATCATTTGAAATCTTGTTAGAAATACAGTTTATCCTTGAACAACATGGGGATTAGGGGTGCCAACACCCAATCCATATATAACTTTTAAAAATCCATATATAACTTTTAACCCCTACCAAACTTAACTGATTAATAGGGTAGCGTTGACTGGAAACCATACCAGTAACTAATAATCAATTAGCACTTAATTTATATGTTACATTTATTACATACTGTAGTCTTACAATAAAGTAAGGTAGAAAAAAGAAAACGTTATTAAGGATATCATAAGAAAGAGAAAACATATTTATAGTACTGTATTGTATTTATAAAAAAAAAAAAAAATCCACGTGTACGTGGATCTGTGCATTTCAAACCCAGGCTGTTTAAAGGTCAACTCTGCAATGTCTCAAGACTCCACTGCAGGCCGACTGACTCATAACCTGCATTTAGAAGACCACTTGATGATCAATATGTTTAGCTCTGAGAAGCACTTGAGTAAAAGAGAAGGGGTTGGCAAAGGAAACTGAAAAAGAAAAACGAAAGGAAAACCAGTGTCACGGATGCTACTGTAAAAGAATGCATGAAAAATGAAGTAGCAGTCACTAGTGTACAATGCTGTTGGGAGGACCTATAAGATGACAGGAAAAGTATGCTTTAAATGTAACAGTATGGGTTTGATAAGTGAACTTAGCCAGACCAGCTTTGATGGAGCAATGCAAGTAGAAGCCAAAAATTTAGTTAGTTTAAAAATGAATGGAACGTGATGAGATGGCAACAACCACATGTAAACAACACTTTGAAGAAGTTTGTCCTTGAAAAAGACTGAGAAAAAGTCAAGAAGTGAAGAGAATGAAAGGGTGATGAGAGTCAAAGTGGATGATATTAATGCAAACACTAATACATAATGTTTGAATGTTAATGAGAAAAATCAGTTATAAAAGAAAAAAACTTTGAAACTAACAAGAGGTGAACAAATTGAAGTTCAATATTAACAAAAAGGAAAGGTGAAGAGTTTGCCTTTGAGAGGTGAGAAGTTTTCCTCCATTAAAGGAATAAAGAAAACGAATACAAATGACCACAGGCTCAAAGATTTGGAGAACAGACACTCATCTGTGGTTTCTAACATGAGAGAAGGTCATTTGCTAAAAGTGAAAGTGGGAAAGGGGTCAAATATTTGAGAAAAGGGAATATTTTTATTCTTCCTCGGTAAAAAAGTTATTTTATTAAATTCATAATAACCGGGGCACCTGGGTGGCTCACTGAGTTAAGCCGCTGCCTTCGGCTCAGGTCATGATCTCAGGGTCCTGGGATTGAGCCCCGCATCGGGCTCTCTGCTCAGCAGGGAGCCTGCTTTCTCCTCTCTCTCTGCCTGCCTTTCTGCCTGCTTGTGATCTCTCTCTGTCAAATAAATAAATAAAATCTTCTAAAAAATAAATAAATGAATAAATAAATAAATTCATAATAACCATTCCAGATATGCCATTTATACCCCAATATTATAGATAATAGATTTCAGGTCAAGTAAGTTAAAAAGCTTGGATACAAACCTAGCAAATTCACTTCATATCCATTTCTTGTCAACTACAACAATTATCTTTTTTATGGAGAGAATTTATTTCTGAACCAGATGGTATTATCTCCAGTAAAATACTGTCCTTGCATAAATGAAAAATGGCTTACCTTCACTCTGACTCACTCTTTGTCTTCAGAGTGTCTTCACTGAATATACTATTACGGACCATTAAGAAAATATAATAATAATAATAATAGCAAAAATAACCTTTATATAACAGTTCATAAAACATTTTAGCATACTTTATTTTACTACATATTATCCCATAACGCTTAATAATTGAGTATATTTTTCTTATAAAAATCAGGTTTTTTGAAAGATATTTTTGATGTTGGGTCAGAAGTAAATGTTGCTAGGATAGTTTCTCAGTCATAGCGTTGTTTTAAGGTAAATTAGATAAAATAGATGAAAGCATGTTATTCAAAGGAGAAGTTAAAACTTCATTATTAAGAATTAAAAAAGAAAGTTCAAAGAATGAATGTCATTGCAAATTTTAAAACTATGAGCAGAGTCCCAACTTATTCAATAGATTTAGATGAACGTTATCTTTTATGGTTTATATCAAATGTAAGTGTCCATTTGTTATAAGTATATTTTTGAGATGACTACGATAGTTTGACTCTGACACAAGTCTATGAAATAAGAAACTTCCATAGGAAACTATTAAGTACACTAGAAAAACAATATGTTCTGAGAAACCTTAGAAAATGTTCAGGAGATTACTCAATATGGCCCTTTGTAAATGTTGCCAGGACAGTAGAAGCTTTGAGAGATATAACCATAGGGTTTGGTAACAGCCAAAGGACAACTGAGAAATAACCAGTATGCCAAGATGTAAGAGAAAATCACAACAGCCCAGAGCGATGACACAAAGAATAAAAGGGTCAGCCACCTAAAAAACAAACAGTGACTGCCAACTCTGTAAGAAGTATCCTATGGGCCTAGAGCAATAAAAACAAATGCGCAAACAAACAATTCATCTTTGTCAAGAGGCCAAACCATATACTCAGTAAAACAGGCTCTGGCCAAATCTGGCCAAAGACTATCTCTTGGGAGGTTTGATGATACTGGCCTATGAAATAATATAACAAGCTAACAAGAGAAGTAGGGAGTTGCTAAAAATACAAATGATGAAAATTCAGCAGGCTACAATGCACCCACTCCATCCAAAGCGTTTAACCTCCTTTCACTTTTATACTGTACCTTAGGATGAAGCTAACTTTTGTTTTAACTACAGATTTTCTTTTCTATAAATGTGTGGTGAATCCTGATGGGGATAACGCTTATACAGGCATCATTCTTTTTTTTTTTTTTTTTAAAGATTTTATTTATTTATCAGATGGAGATCACAAGTAGGCAGAGAGGCAGACAGAGAGAGAAGGGGAAGCAGGCTCCCTGCTGAGCAGAGAGCCTGATGCAGGGCTTGATCCCAGGACACTGGGATCATGACCTGAGCCAAAGGCAGAGGCTTTAACCCACTGAGCCACCCAGGCACCCTTATAGGCATCATTCTTAATGGGATGTCATTTGCCGAGGATGTCAGAATCTGGATGTAATTGCCAATCTAACTTAAAAAGGTTTTTTGAATTTTAAGGGTTACAGGTTTTATAAAGAAAACAACACAAAATATTTGTTGAAAGTAACCAAACTCATATTAAAGAATGAAGACTATACAGTTTTAGTAAACAGGAAACTGAAAGGCAGGTTAACATAAAATGCAAATAACATAAAGATGGCATCTCCATAGAGTTCGTTTCAGATTTTTCCTCAGTAAATATTGCTCAAAACATTATTAAACAACACTATGGAAGTATCTGTTTAGATATTTCCTGTCTTGATCTTATTATACACTAGATTCTTACCCAATCAAAATCGATGATCTTTTTTTGTATTATTTGTATTCATGTAATTTTTTTCTTTATGATAATCACTGCTAAAATGATCCCTTCTTTCCATCTATAGTAAAAACTAATACATGAAACAAATTCTATAAATATTTTTATATTGATCATTATTAAAAATTTAATATTTTTCTGTTCACAAAGCAGAGGTCTCTTCAGTACTGGCGCATACAGAGTTCTCACTTCTCCAGTACCCAAGTTTCAAGAATACTGATGCTTACCATACTAGTGCTCGAAAATGGCTTCTTCTATCCATTTTTCACACAACTGGCAAATGAAAGTTTATAGATAAACTGGATTTTTACAGGGAAAATAATCCCTTTTATTTTGAAAACCACTTGCTAAAGTGTCTCCATTACTGAAAAGCATGTAATTCTACAAAACTTCTTGTGTTTCACAATTCATGTCCATTTAAATAAAGCTAAACATAATTTTAACTTAAATCATGTCCATAAAATCTTTTCTATGGAAAACTAAATATCCTGATGGATAATGTCAATAATCATAGTATTGAAACTTTGACTCACAAAAACTCACTAAATGGCCAGACAATTAATTACTACTATCCAAAATATCAATAAGCATACCAAGCACCTGCATTTATTTCCAAGTTTGCACCATTCCATAGTATAATACGGATATACAAAGTATACTATTCATGTCTTCATTTACAATTTTAAGTAATTTTATTTTGTATTGAGTGAGAAAGCAAATATATGAGGAATAAAACAAAAATGTGTTGGAGTATCCAATTAAGTATAGTATGTATTAATGAACTCTTGATAGTAATTGGTACACCTCTAAGATCAGCAAGTGTGTAAAAGTTATATATTAATAATAATAATAAAACATTATTATTTTACACATGGTCAGAATATATTTTAATGTTGGGTACTAATTTTTAAAATAATAAAAGAGGAGCACCTGGGTGGCTCAGTTGGTTAAACATCTGATCTGATTTTGGCTCAGGTCATCATCTCAGGATCATGAGATGGAGCCCCGTGTTGGGTTCCATGCTGAGCATGAAGCCTGTTTAAGATTTTCTCGTTCTCGCTCTCCAGTCCCCCACCCCACAACCTTACATACTCTCTCTCTCTAAAAATAAAATAAAATAAAAATGAATCAATTTTATTTATGTATTATTTTATATATTTAATTGCTTGTTGATAGATCACTAATAATTCCCAGTTAACCTGGAACAGTCCCCTTTCAGTTAGTACCTCTCTTCCAAGATAAGTATTTAGTGTGTTCACTAATAAAACAGAGTGTGCTTGGCACCAGCAGCTGGGGAAGGCTAATTCCAGACTCTGGCCTGGTGAGAGTATATAATATTCAGCACTGAAAGCCATTTGCCCCCAAATGCACAAAACCATCATGCCACTAGTCAGCTGGGTCACTGAGTAATATAGGAAATTACAATTAGATACATTTGAAGTTTATACTGGAAATAGAGGCTGAGCCAACTTCTCTAAAGAGCAGTCAGTGTCTTTCAACATGATCTTTTTTTCCCAATGACTTCTTATGTAAACCTAGTAATTTTTTGATAGTGATTTTTTATTTTGGATAAACATTTTCACAACAATGAGCTCATAAACTAAAAGTGCATATTTAATAAGAAACTAAGTACCAAATGACTGTTTTTTCTCTAGGAACTTAGTGGTGATTTTGTAACTTACACAAAATATTTTTTGACATTGTTGATCATCATGGATTATACTGTTATCACGGACCATAAAATCAACAAGCCATATATTTTATGACAAGACTTTTAGCGTATACTTCAAAATTTAAGAATTTGTATTATGAAGTTACATTTAGACATTTACACATTGTGTGAAGCATGACTTCTCAGTTGAACAAGATGAAATTATTAATTCTAAATTTCTTATACACACATGAAAAGTAAAAGTATGATACCTATTACTGTATTTACTCCACCTAGTCAAGAAAGAAATTGACAGAGTTGCATGAACCACCTTTTATTTCCTATGTCATTAGAAGCTTGAAAGAAAAATCAGTTGTGTCAACTCCAAGAACTGTACCTTCTTTTCTTCCACTTAACAAAATCAAAGTATAGACTTGGAAATTTTATTGATAAAGTGGAACATCTGACATTACCATCAGTGTTGTTGTAAATTTAATTTAAAAATTTAACATTTTAACATTGAGGGGTGCCTGGGTGGCTCAGTTGGTTAAGCAACTGCCTTTGGTTCAGGTCATGATCCCATGGTCCTGTGATTGAGCCCCACATCAGGCTCCCTGCTCAGTGGGGAGCCTGCTTCTCTCTCTCCCTCTGCTGCTCTGTCTGCTTGTGCTCTCTCACTCTCTCTGTGAAATAAAAGAATAAAATCTTTTTTAAAAATTTAACACTGAACATTTAAAAATTTTTACATATAAATTTTTACATACAGAAAATACCAATACAGATTATAGTGAATGGTAGTATTTTGACAAGATGTATTTTTCACACATAACACACACATTTACTAAATTAAGAGAGCTCAGGGCAGAAATGACTTGGGAATCAGATAAAATGCACGAAATTCAAAATTGAGTTCAAGCTGTGATCAAATATTCTACTGATATAAATAAAAATGAAAGTTGTAGAGATTAACATAAATTCATACAGAGTGTAAGGATATCCACAGAATAAATGAACTACAAAGATTATATGCCATTAACAGTGATACAAAAATAAATCACACAGTATGGCATATACACTTTCTCTCTTTGTTCCTTTTATAAATTTTAAAATGTTTGATCCTTAGAAAAAAATTAACTTTAATAATAAAAACATTTTTGTTAATGAGCCTTATACCTCTTCAAAATAAGTCAGAAATTTTCAATTAAAGTATTCAATAGAGGGGCACCTGCGTGTCTCAGTGGGTTAAAGCCTCTGCCTTCAGCTCAGGTCATGATCCCAGGGCCCTGGGATCAAGCCCCACATTGTACTCTCTGCTCAGCAGGGAGCTTGCTTCCTCCTCCTCTCTCTCTCTGCCTGCCTCTCTGCCTATTTGTGATCTCTGTCTGTCAAATAAATGGATAAAATCTTAAAAAAAAAAAAGGATTCAATAGAGTACTTACAAATTTCAACATGAAATGCTTTAAAAATTGTTAAGATTTTATTTATTTATTTGAGTGAGAGAGCGCACAAGCAGGGGGAAGGAACAGAGGGAGAGGGAGAAGCAATCTCCCCACTAAGCAGGGAGCCTGATGTGGGACTTGATCTCAGGACCCTGGGATCATGACCTGAGCCAAAGCTGGATGCTTAACTGACTGAGCTACCCAGGTGCCCCAACATGAAATGCTTTAAACAAACTGCCATTATGGAGGGGATAAAAAGCTTACAAACTGAATCTAAGAAATATATATATATATATATATATATATATATATATAGAACTAAATTTTATCATTCTAAAAGTTAATTTTAGAATATAGTGACCTATGGCTAGAACATCTTGGTGAGCCAATTTATATTCTTTATCAGAATAAAATGAAATTGAGAATACCTATTCTTTTTGAGATCTCTCAATATGAGATCTCGGAGTCCTGGGATCGAGCCCCACATCGGGCTCTCTGCTCAGCGGGGAGCCTGCTTCCTCCTCTCTCTCTGCCTGCCTCTCTGCCTGCTTGTGATCTCTGTCTGTCAAATAAATAATAAAAATAAAATCTTTAAAAAAAAAAAGAGAACATATTCAAAAGAATTATAAAGACAAGAGTGTTATTATTTCTTTCATGCAAAAAAAAATAGTTGTCAGAGAAAGCTATTTTGAATGGAGGCAAAAAAAATAATCTATTAAAATACCTGAGTAGAAATAATTGCACATTTTAATTGTGATCTTTAAACATCATCCACTTAACAGGATTGGCTTTGAACTTACTAGTACCTTAGCAACTGTAGAAAGTTTTTCTCTTTTAAAATATTATTGTCTGGGCTATACTACAAGCCACATGGTCCCCTAACATGTGAAATGTGGTTAATACAAATTGAGATATCCTGTAAGTATAAAAAAACATTGGATTTTGAAGACTACTATGAAAAAAAATCATTAATCTTTCTTTAGAAATCATATATTGAAATTATATTTTGGACATACTAGATTAAATTGACTATTAAAAATTTTTACCTGTTTCTTTGCACTTCTTAAACCATGACTATTAGATAATTTAAAATTGTATTTTTTGCTTTACATTTGTGACTCACATTACATTTCTATTGCATAGCACAGCTCTAAGTCCAGAAAAGAATCAACTAAAAGTTTAACAGTTTAAAATATATTAACTATAAGTTCAACATTTAAAAGTTATAACTTAATTTATTTTTATAACATAAAAAGAAAAACGCTATGTTGAAAAAAACTTTTGATAAATACCAGTGATATATTAGAGAATAAAAATAAATAAATCAGGAAAATAAATATAAATAAATAAGGTAGATAAATATGCTCCAAGAATACATATTTGTATTTGCTATTTTTAATGTTCATATAACTGATAGAAAGAAGTGAGATAATAGATATTAAATATATCCATGGGAAGATGAAGGACCTGAAAAGTTTGACTTCTGGAAGCTAAGGTCTCCTAGCCCATGAAGGATTCTGAAGAAAAAAAAACTGACAAATTTGATGCCTGGAACTACAGTGCTAAGGAAGATGGAAGGTATGGCCATATCCCAGTGATTTGGAGCTAAACCAGAAGGTTTTGGAGCTAAAACATCAGTTGTGTGGAGTAATTAATCAGGGCCCAAGCGTTTTTCTAGTCCTATCTAACGAATCTTAAAAACAGGACATATGAATATCAAAGTTTCTCCTAGTAACTTAACTGCATCCCAGAACAAATCTCAAGAATACATTCATATTTGAAAAAAAAAAACTCTAATACACAATAAAATAAAAATTACAATATTTGTCATCCAACCAAAACTGAAACCATACATGAAACAGGAAAATATCTATAATCAACCAACTGAAATCAATCCAGAACTAACATAGATGTTAGAATTTGAGGACAAATGTGTACAGTTAAGTTGTTGTTCTAACTGTATTCCATATGCTAAAAAATTTAGAGAGATGTTAGATATGAGAAAGACACAAGTCAAATTTCTAAATATTGAAACTGATATTCAAGATAAAAAAATGCATGAACCTGAAGATAACAATAGCATCTATTCAATATGAAACACAGAAAGAAAATATCGCTAAAAAAAAATAAACAGAACACCAGGAAGCTAATGGATAGCATCAAATGGCTTAATATTGGCATCACTGAAGCCCCTGAAGACAGAGGGTGAGCTATAGGGACAGAAAAAATTATGTAAAGAAATAATGTCCCAATATTTCAAATGTGATGAAAAGTACAAACCTACAGATTCAAGGAGTTCAGTGAACTCCAAAACTACACCAAATCAAAACATATTAAAATATTGAAAACCAATGATTAAGAGAAAATCTTAAGTGCAATCAGAAAGTAATAAAGTGTAATACAGCAAGGAATAAAATTAAAGATAACAACAGATTTTTCAACAGAGATAGTGCAAGCAATTTGCTATGATGAGCACCGGGTGTTGTATTTAAGTGCTGAATCACTATACTGTATGCTGGAAACTAATATTACACTGTATGTTAATAAACTGGAATTTGGATAAAAACTAAAAAAAGAAAATTTTCTTTTTCTCTCAGTAATGAAGAGAACGTGAGAGAAATGAACATTGTGAAAAATGTAACTATTGTCTGCCTATATAGTTTTTCTTAAGTTTGTAATCAAATATAGTATCTTTAAAAAGAAGAAGAAGAGGAAGAAGAAGAGGAGGAAGAAAGAGTGCAAGCAAGAAAACAGTCGAGTATCACCTCTAAAACATGCTAAAGAATGGAATCAGATCCCTCCCTTACACCACTCCCCAAAATTAACTCAAAATAGATTCAGGATGTAAATGTAACATCCAAAGCCATAAAACTCTTAGCAGAAACAGAGAAAAAGCTCCTTGACATTGTTCTTGCAAATTATATTTTTGGATAGGACAGCAAAAACTGAGATGTCAAAATCAAAATTAAACAAGTGAAACTACATCAAAATGAAGTTCTGCACAGCAACAGAAATAATCAACAAAATAAAAGAGGCAACCTATGAAATGGGAGAAAACGTTTGCAAGCCATATATCTGGTAAAGAATTAATATCTAAAATATATAAGGGCATCATATAACTCATTAGCTAAAACAGATTTTTATTTAAAAATGGGCAAAAGATCTGAATAGACATTTTTCCAAGGAAGTCTTACAGATGGCAACAAGTACGTGAAAAGATGCTCAACATCATGAATCGTCAGGGAAATGCAAATCAAATCCAAAGTAAGATATCACCTCAAACTTATTAGGATGGATTTTATCAAGAAAATGACAGATAACAAGTGTTGGAAAGAATGTGGAGAAAAGAGAAACTTTGTACATTGATGATGGGAAAGTAAATTGGTACAGCCATTATGGAAAGCAATATGGTGGTTCCTCAAAAAATTAAAAATAGAACTATCATATAATCCAGCAATTAATATTATTCACAATGGCCAAGATGTGTGTATGGAAACAACCCAAGTATCTTTTGATGAAGGAATGGTTAAAAAAGATCTTTTATACAGAGAGATATATAAATATAGATATTATTATAATAGAGAATATAGTAGATATAATTACAGGTAGTATAATATATAATGCATTTTTTATAATTGGATTTATATGAATAAGATGACAGATGATTGTTATATAGATGATTGATAGATTCAGATAGATAGATATGTGGATATAGATACAATGAAATATTATTATTCAGCCATGAAAATGAAGGAAATCCTATCATTTGCAACCACATGGATGAATCCAAATGAATTATGTTAAAAAAATTAGCCATACATAGAAAGACAAATATTGCATGTTCTCACTTATATGTGGAATCAGACATTAGAATGGTTGTTATCAGGAGCTGGGGGATGGAAAGATGGGGAGATGCTGGTCAAAGGGTAAAAATCTTCAATTATGCTATGAATAAGGTCTGGAGATATAATATACAGTATGTAGCATGGTGATTATAGCTAGGTACTTGAAATTCACACAAAGAGTAAACCTTAACCATTCTCAACACACACACACACACACACACAGTAACTATATGAGGCAATGAATGTTAATTAACCTGATTGTGATAATCCTTTCACAAAGTACACATATGTCAAATCACCATGAATATATAATTTTGTCCATTATATCTCAATAAAACTGGAAAATTAAATAAATGATAGATGATGGATAGATAGATAGATGATTGATAGCTAGCTAGCTAGCTAGATAGATAGATATGGATAGATAGAACACCAAAAACAAGAGGTGGAAGAAGCACTCTGAATTTTCAGCTTTCAGGGTCAAATGGAGCAGGAGAACTGAAAGAAGTTGTGTGAGTCATTCTGGGACTTTACAGACCATAACCCAGCTACATTCCTCAAAATGGAAACCATGCAGAATGACAGAGAAAGATACATAGGCAGAAAGACAGAGATCACCTGAGTTGCAGAAAGCCAAGCACACTTTTGTTCAAGCCAAAAAGGTGGCAATCAGAATGTAAAGTAAGAAAAGAAGGGAAGGGAAGGGAGGAGAAAAGAAGAGAGGACAGTGAAATGGACCGACAACAGATGAGCATGCACTAAATTCAGTTCACAATGAAATCAACCTCTTGTCACATCACAGGAAGCCCTGCTTTTGACATATGATATTCATCCTTATGTAAATCTTTATTGCTCTATTGTGCTTTTTAATGGATTAATATTTATATTTCTTCATATTTATATTTCATTAGTACTTTTTGAAACTGATATTTATTTATACATATTTATATTTCTTATTTATATTTCATATTTATATTTCATTAGTACTTTTTGAAACTGACATGACTACATAGGCATATTTATATCTTGAAGTAAAACACCTGTTCTTTAGTGGATTGTTGTATAACAAATAAATTAAGGATGTTAAAAACATCTATTCATTTTAGAAAGTCCATTTTCTGTATTTCTATTTCATTAAAGAGTATTTTTTCTCTTTATGTTTTTTAGTTTCCGTCATTGATCTTTGAATGTCTTTAAATATGTTTTTCAAATCCCGTTCTATTGTGCAGTCTCCTGTCTGCAAAGGTCATTTACTATCAAGTTTACTGTATATGCCTAATTTTATATTGTGCAATAAATCTTCAACAGCCCTTACATGTGACAAGTCTGAAGGTTCAATCAGAGGTTGGATGTATCAATGTTTAATGCATTTCTCAATAAAAAATTAGCACATGTCTTCAACTAAAATAAATGTTCTTGTTTTATGTGCTCTGTTTTACAAGACTATTAAAATGGTTTTTTATTATAGTTTTAGTATTCAGATAGGGGTAGTATCAAATTGAACTGTTCAGTTAACAAAGTAAAATACACTGTGAAACATGACTACATTAAATCTGAAAAATCTAAAAAATACAGGTGATCAAGCATGTGGAGACAAACAACATAAAACAAAATACATTTGATCCATATGAAATAAAATGTTTTCATATTTGAGAAAAAATGTTTATGTATTAAGAATTGAAAAAATAAGCTTGCTTTTTTCTTTTATTTTAGACATGAAAATGACTCAAAATATTTTATTTGGAATAACAAATATTATAGTAACAATAACACCAAAATCACTGAATTATTTTCCAAATTATCAACACCTGAGAACTTATTTTAGGGTGCAGGTCTTGATTAATAACTTAATTTTTTTTCCATTTCAATTGTGGGACAGGCTGAAAGCTAAAGTAAGAAAGTGATTCATAGAACTCTAATATGTATAATAAAAAGTAGCCTATTCACATTAATGTGTGTATACATGTATATGTCATAATTAAAATTCAAAAGAAATATTATATATATGTATTGTTTGCAAAGCAAAATACTTTGCAGAATACAAAGTAAAATCTCATTAATCCTTCCCATAAATTTTAATATAGAGATTTTAGAGGCCAAAACCATGTTACTTATCTGAAATAGAAATCAACACAGCAACATATGCACATTAAAATTGATATAATTTTAAGATTCTCCATGGTCATTTGGAGGGAAAATATAAGCCATCTTGCTGATAGAATCAAGAGCTCTTATATTCAGTCATTTAAACCAATGCAATTTCTAATGGTTTTACTTGTGCTGTGGTGAATTTACTATAAATCCCACCAGTGTGACAGATTCAATCAGTCCATTTGTTGGAATGACAGGTCATATTTGCAGCAGAATGATCCAGCACCAAATATTTCAAAATCACTAAAGATATTAAAAATGACAAAGAATGCAAAGAGCAAGAAAATAGCAGTCAGCACAACACAATTTCAGAAATAAAAAGCCACTTAGATAACTGCAAAATTACCTGTAACTTGCTGCTGAAAACAAATTGCTATCAAATCTTATATTAAGAACACTCTGCACTTTAATTAGCTTCTACTAAGTTTAACAATATTCTCTTTGGTACAACATCTCTGTATCATAATTTCCACTGAGAAGCAGTGAAGTATGCTAAAAACAATTGTAGGTCCTGGGAAGCTCTGGCTCTTAGACCCAGCTCTTTGAACTTGGGCAAATCTTTTAATTTCCTCAGGCCCTGACTTCTTCAGTTGGAACATGCAAACACATCTGCAGTCCCTTTGTGTCACAGTTCACGGGTTAAAAATCAAATTTTTAAAAATCATCACCATATGAATAGGTACTAAAAATTGTAAACCAGCAGACATTGCAAGATACTATTATTTTCATAATTTTGTGTTAAAAAATTGTTTAAATGAAAATTTCCCTGATTAATCATTAACATTAATTTACTGCTTTGGAAATTATGTGTTGTTCTTTCTGTAGAGAAGTTAGTTTTCTTCTCTTTGTAGCAATTCTTTTTCTATACATTTTCTGACTGCCCCATTTTCATATTAATATATCTGATAAGTAAGATTAAATAAAAGAAAGGCCAAAAAATTGCTTTATAAGCTAATTTACTAAAGCTGATTTCTAATTTCTTTTTAAAATAGTACTATGACTATTAATCAAACTATGTTCCATAAGAAGGTTATAGAAAATGAAATACAGTTTTAACTAAGATATGGGGAATAGTCATTACTCTTAGTCTGGAGGCTGAAATATTTCTCACTCCCTGAAATATCTGGAAGTCCCACAAAGTTAAAATTTTCTCCCATTTTCTTTTACAGGTTAAAATTTTGCTAATATGTTTACCCTGACAACAGAATTTAATGTAAGTTTCCTATAGAGAGTTAATGACTAAACTGTTAACTGTAACTTGTATGCACACACACAAACACACACTCATCCTTTGTAGCTATCATCCTGATGAGTCTCCAAATGTTTGCTCCATATTTGATTCATATTCCAACAGTATACTGCCAATTAAAATAGATGATAGATAGATAGATAGATAGATAGATAGATAGATGATAGAAACAAGGGTTCAATGACACACTGCATGTGCCCTTGGGCATATTATTTAATCTCTTTATTTCTTGCAGCTTCAAGTTCTTTCTTTACATAAAGAGGCTGATAGTAATACCTCATTAACAACACTGTGAAGATTAAATGAGGTAATATCTAGAAGACTACGGTACTGTACCTGACTCATAGTAAGCACCTAGTAACTGCTGTATATTTATGGTATTATTTATCATTACTATTCCAGAAGTAGTTTTAATTCTTAGCATTCTCTTACATCACAATTTGTAGGTCCACATCATATTAAATGCCTACACATAGCTAAGATATGACTGTGTCATACATTTTTCTAAACAACACTATATTTGGGGACATATATTTTCTTGTGAGTTTTTATTATTTTTTAAAAAGCCACTATCATGGTATGGAGAGAAGATAGGCGTAGTAGGACTTCATCTACAATGAAACAAACTATGGAGAAATAAAAATTCTTATTTTACTATCTAAAAAATTAAGCCACTGTAATGAACATTCCTGAACATTGGTTTTAACATACTTGTGGAATTGGGTGTTGTTTGTTAGATATTTACTACAAAAGTGACTTATCTTTAGGCTATGTTGTTAATTATAACATCATTTTAATGCATTGGCACTGACCATTAATATATGGAACATTGAGACAATTCCATTCTTAATCAGCTTCTAATTAGAGAGCATATTACTATATCTAATTAGTATGTAAACTGACAATTCTAGAGTCTATTACCTTCATATATAATTTTAATATTTAAAAATGCATTATGAGAATTATACTTGGGTATCTGGCTGACATATTAGTAACAAACATAATTTTAGAACTAATGGCTAAGATATTTGACTTAGGTGTTTGGTAATTTTACTTATCCTTTAACCCAAATGTGAAGTTAAAATTTACAAAACTTTAAAATATATTTAAGGTCTCATCATTTCCTTTGTTTTCCTTAACAATAAAAATATTAATATATGGTAATACATAAGACAATATTAAATGTAATAAATGATAGTAATAAAACCTCTTTGAATAGCAGGAAACACTTCCACAGATTTAAAAAATTATATGCAATTAAATATTTGGTCACCAAGCACTTTATCTCTCACCTAACAGTATATTTCCATATGCTGGAAGTTAAGGTTTCTCTACAAAAGAGTTTCTGAGAAGAGTTCTGACAGCTGATCTGAATTATTTTAAAATGTTACAGACATAAATGGAAATATAAAATAATACAAATACCATTTGGAAAGAGAGGGTGGAGGTCATCAATGAAATGCTGACCAGAGCTAGCATAGAGGTGATTTAGATATATGGCCATGATGACATTTTATGAAGGGGAGGACAAGTTTTAGATATAAAAAAGGAATTCAAGAAAATAGGAAGTATCTATCCAAGCCTAGAGAAACAGACTAAGGAATGACTAAACATCATTTTGCTACCATTGATTAAGAAATCACATCAGCTACTGCTTGCTCACTTGTTCCCTGAGCTGGCCCTGCCCAGTGAAATACACTACTGCCCAGGCTTGCCCTCATAGAAAAGCAAATGTGTATGAAGCTTCCAGATGATGCTGCTCATTTCTTCTCATTTCACTGATGAGAGACTTGAGCCTGAAAAATTCAGCACACTGCTGGCTAGCTGCAAAATTAGGACTGGATTTCAGGTTTGTCCTTTCTTCCATTTGATGATAATTTCTACCATCTACACATTTTTAATTCTTATAACAAGTCTTCCAACCTAGCATTTGAACTTTACTTTAAGACTTGAACTTGACTTAGGCTTTTGACACCTGGGTTCAATAATTGTTTCTCCTAACCTTAGCTCCTTTTATGTACTCTTTAAGTCTTGCTCATCTTGTATCATGGAACTAAAATGCCTTCACGTGTCATTTCATTCAACCCCCTGCATTTATGCTGATAAGGGAACTGAAAGAAGTTAATTTAAGTGGTTTATGAAAGCCAGAACAAGAGTTACGGAGAGAGCAAGACTAGAAGGTCTATAATCCTATTATAATTCCCCTATTTCCTTAGGGTAAATAAGCCTGTGTTCTCTGGTTGTCATCTGGAAGTAGCCTCAGTTTCTCCTTTTGCTCGGTATTACTAGCTAACATTTCTCAATCCCAGCAGGGCTATTGTAAATTCCAGCCAAATTGTGTTAGACTAACTATTCACATTGCATATATAGCATCAATTTGCATATACACTATGTCTTCATATTGTATACAAAATGGATTTATGTGCATATATATAGATCTTTTTCAGGCTCAAGTCTCTCATCAGTGAAATGAGAAGAAATGAGCAGCATCATCTGGAAGCTTCATACACAGGTATAAGGAATACAGTATATATTGTCTCATTATAAATAAAAACTCTAACATTTCAAACATCACTGGATAATCTTTCAACTGATGCCATGAAGACTTTTCCTTAAAACATTTCTAAGTTCTATTTTCTCCTTACACTGTCACAACTGCAATTCAATGACAAAAATGAAACAAATGTTGCTTTTTCAGCAGTTTCAACAAGTTCTGCATTTGAGCCTCTGGCTCTGATTGGCTTGGTGTAATCATGAGCATTTGTCTTCTTCTAAATAAATCATCACATTCTGAAGAATCAGAGGTTCTAAATGGCCAAGCCTGGCTCACAAATCCACTTGCAAAAACAAATAGAGTCAGTTTCACCACATGGAATAAGAACAAGGGAGGACAGTGCTCCAAAAACAATTAAAAGAGCATTATTGGAATCAGGAAGGACATCAAATATGCACCACTCAGTAGATATGCTGTTCTACTACCCTAAGGATAATTTACTTAAAAAAAAAAAAAAGCCCTGAGGGGCGCCTAGGTGGTTCAGTTGGTTAAGCATCTGCCTTCTCTTCAGGTCATGATCCCAGGGTCCTGGGATCGAGCCCAGCATCGGGCTCCCTGATCAGTGGGGAGTCTGCGTCTCCCTCTGCTCCTCCCCCGCTCATGCTCTCTTTTCTCACCCTCTCTCTCAAAGAAATAAGTAAAAATCCTATAAAAAATAAAATAAATAAAATTTAAAAAAACAAAAACCCTGAGTAAAAGAGTGTGATGTATCCATCTGTGTATAAGCTAGCTCTAATCTTAAATCCATATACTATTAATTAGCACGCACTCTGAACAGGATACAGTACACTCCAGAGATTGTTATTTATGTCTTTAACTATTATTATGAAATTTTTCACCAGATTTTAATTAGCTTAAGAAATTTTAGAAATAACTCTTTGATGAAATCTTGGCACAAGATAGATGACTAGTGATAAAAGTTGTTATTGGTTCCCTTGACTGTGTATAAATAGGTCTAAGGATCCTCCAAATGTCACAGTCTATCAATTTCAGTATAACTCAAGAACTCTAACTATAGTATCCCATGTTCCTACATTCATAGAATAAGCACTGGTCTGAACCACTATTGTTGTTTTTGAGGCAGTGAGACCTTCTTGTATAATGCTAATAGTAGAATGAAGCTCTAAGTAAGTAAGGGGCAATGGAAGTATCATTTAGGCATCCATAGGAGTTTTTGATAGTGGTATGGATTGATTAAGCAAAATAACATCTTACTTTTTTTAATCGTCAGTATAAATGTTCAGTTAGTATAATCAGTTACTATAATTGTATCTAACTTAACTGAAACTTAGGAATTCATAACAAAATACATGAATTGAGGCACCTATTCAAACTACCAAGAGGAATATTAAAATGTTTCATCATGATTTTATGCTAAAAATTCTGAGAAGCAGTAATAATATTTTTTTTGTTTTGGTCAAGATATCAATTTGAATTTCAAATGATGTTGATTTTTAAATACAAATTATAATTTTTTTTAGTTACAAATTTTTTTGTTGTGATGAGGACTTTTGAAATTAGCTCTCTTAGCAACTTCTAAATATGCAATAAAGTATTATTGACTATATTTAGTCACTATGCTGCACAGTAATTACATCCCTATGACTTACTTATTTTATAACTGAAAGTGTGTAACTTTTGATCCCTCATTTTTTTCCACCTCCCATCTTATTCCCTCTGGTAACCATTAACTTTTTCTCTTATATCTGTGAGCTTGGTTATTTTTTATAAGATTCTACATGTAAGTGAGATTATACAGTACTCGTCTTTCTCCATCTGACTTATTCACTTAGCATAATGTCCTCCAAGTCCATCCATGTTGCTGCCAATAATAAGATTTGTCCTCATTTTTATAGCTAAAACGTACCCCTGTGTGTGTGTGTGTGTGTGTGTGTGTGTGTGTATAGTATTTAATGCTGCAGTGAACATGAGGGTGTCTATATATTTTTAAATTAGTATTTTCATTTTCTCAAGAAACAGAATGCTGGATCATATGGTAATTCTATTTTTTTGAAGAATCTACAAACTATTTTTATTTAGTGGATAACTAATTTATATTCCCATCAACAGGGCACAAGAGTTCTCTTTTCCCCACATCCTTGCAAACAATTCTTATGACTTGTTTTTTTTGATACCTGCAATTCTGACAGATGTGATATCTCACTGTGGATTTGATTTGCCATTCCTTGATGATTATTGAAGTTGAACATCTTTTTATGTGCCCACTGGCCATCTTTGGAAAAATATCTATTTGGATTCTCTGCCCAGTTTTTAATGGTTTTCTTTGCTTACTGTTGAGTTGTATTTCTTCTTTGTATGCCTTAGATATTAATTACTTATCAGATATATGATTTTCAAGTATTTTCTCCCATTCATTTGGTTGTTTTTTCAATGCTGTAAACCCTCAAGTGATGTTTCATGCCTATATTCATCAGTCTATAGCAATTGAAAAGTTAGGTGGTCTTAACCCATTTGAAACACGGGTACATGAACCTGTTGGAAATTGTGGTCTTTATCTTGTTTCATTTGAGTAAGTGAAACTGGTTCTACTAATTTGAATATGTACATGTTCTTACTGCAAATTACTTGATAGTATCAAATATATTGATTACCCCTCAAAACAAGGATAAAGCACAGTAAATGGTAAAAAGGAAAGCATTTTTTTTTCTTGTTGATATATGAGTCTTGGGTTTCTCAATTTTAAATATTCTTCAAAAACAAAGGAAAAAAGATAACACTGATTATCATGTACTTGTCATGTATACATGCTTTGTACTGACCAGTAAGTGGAGGACTGTATCTCTTATTTATATTTAAACTCTCATATGTGGAACACAAAGTTAACATGTATTAATTCAATAGTTCATTCATTTATTGCTTCTACAAGTAATACTTCAAAGAAAAGGATTTCAGGCAAGCTTGAGGCTTTATTTTTATGTTATGTTAATAATATATTTTTATGAGATATAATTAACATATAACATTATATTAATTTCAGGTATGCAACAAAATAATTAAATAAATGTATATATTGCAAAATGATCACCACAATGAGTCTAGTTAACATTCAACACCACACAGTTACAAATTTTTTCTTTCTTGTTATTGATATATTTTAAGATCTAACTTTCATATTTATCAATAATTACTCTGAATGTAAATGGATTGAATGTTCCAATCAAGAGTCACAGAGTATCAGAATGGATTTAAAAAAACAAGACTCATTTATATGCGGCTATAAGAGACTCATTTTAGACCTAGAAACACCTACAGATTGAAAGTGAGAGTATGGAGAACCACTTATCATGCAAATAGGCATCAAAAGAAAAACAGAATAACAGTATTTATTTAAGACAAACTAGATTTCCCTTCCTTGGTGAAATGGGTAACTGATCAAAAGGCAAAAATCTCTAGTTATAAAATAAATAAGTCCTAGGGTGTAATGTAGAGCTTGGTGACTATAGTTAATATAATTATATTATATATATGAAGATTTCTATGAAATTTAGATCTTTGTGTGTGAGAGAGTATGTATGAGTGTGTATGTGTGTGCTTGGAAATTGTGAGAGTTTAATAAAATCAATCTTGAATCTATTTTGAGGTACACAGGAAAATGAAGTTGGGAAATTTATCAAAGACAGCTAATGAGAGGCTTTATATTATATTAAGAGGAGCTTACATTTCTTTTTATTTTTTGTAGTTTCAAGTTTTTATTTAAATTCCAGTTGGTTAACATATAGTGGTTTTAGGAATAGAATTCAGGAATAGAATTCAGTGATTCATTGCTTAAATATAATACCCAGTACTCATCACAACAAGTATTATTCTAATTACCCATCATTCATTAACCTATCCCTGCCCACCTCCCCTCCAATAACCCTCAGCTTGTTCTCTATAGTTAAGGATCTTTTCTTGGTTTGCCTCTCTCTCTCTCTCTCTCTTTTTTTTCCCCTTTGCTCATTTGTTTTGTCTCTTAAATTCCACATATGAATAAAATCATACCATACTGGTCTTTCTCTCACTGACTTATTTCACTTAGCATAATACTCTCTAGCTCCATCCATGTCTTTGTAAATGGAAAGATTTCATTCTTTTTTATGGCTGAGTAATGTGTGTATGTGTGTGTGTAAAACACATCTTTGTCTGTTCATCAGCTGATGGCCATTTGAGCGGTTTCCATAATTTGGCTACTGTTGATAATGATGCTACTATCATCACTGGCGTACATGTAGCCCTTTGAATCAGTATTTTTATGACCTTTGGGTAAAAAGTTAGTAGTAGTGCAATTGCTGGATCTTAGGGCAATTCTATTTTTAACTTTTTAAGGAACTTCCATTCCCACCAACAATGCAAGAGGTTTCCCCTTCCCCTTCCCCTTCCATGGCAACACCTGTTGTTTCTTGTGTTGTTGATTTTAGCCATTCTGACAGGTGTGAGATGATAGCTCATTGTAGTTTTTACTTGTATATCCCTGATGATGAGTGATGTTGAGCACCTTTCCATGTGTCTTAGCCATCTGTATGCCATCTTTAAAAAAATTTCTATTCATGACTTCTATCCATTTTTTAGCTGGATTATTTGTTTTTCAAGTGTTGAATTTGATAAATTCTTTATAGATTTTGGATACTAACCCTTTATCAGATATATCACCTGCAGTTAACTTCCCCAATTCCATAGGTTGCCTTTTAGTTTAGTTGATTGTTTCCTTCCCTGTGCAGAAGATTTTTTATTTTGATGAAGTCCCAATAGTTTATTTTTGTTTTTGTTTCCCTTGCCTCCAGAGATGTATCTAGAAAGAAGTTGCTATGACTGATGTCAAAGAGGTTACTGTCTGTGTTCTCCTCTAGAATTTTTATGGTTTCCTTTCTCAAATTTAGGTCTTCCATCCATTTTGAATTTATTTTTGTGTTTGGTGTAAGAACATGGTCCAGTTTCATTCTTTTGCATGTTGCTATCAAATTTTCCCAACACCATTTGTTGAAAAGACTGTCTCTTTCCCATTCAATGTTCTTTCCTGCTTTGTTGAAGATTAGTTGACCATAGAGTTGAGGGTCCATTTCTGGGTTTTCTACTCGGTTCCATTGATCTATGTGTCTGTTTTTGTGCCAGTGTCATGCTTTGATTACTACAGCTTTGTAATGTAAGCTAAAGTCTAGAACTGTGATGTCTCCAGCTTTACTTTTCTTTTTCAGGATTGCTTTGGCTTTTCAGGGTCTTTTGTGGTTCCATACAAATTTTAGAATTGTTTTACCTCTATGAAAAATGCTATTGATATTTTGATAGGGATGACATTAAATGTGTAGATTTCTTTGTGTATTATAAACATTTTAACAATATTTGTTCTTCCAATCCATGAACATGGAATGTCTTTTCATTTCTTTGTGTTGTCTTCAAGTTCTTTCATCAGTGTTTTATACTGTTCAGAGTATAGGTCTTTTATCTCTTTGGGTAGGTTATTCCTAGGTAACATTATTTTTGGTGCAATTGTAATGGGATTGTTTTCTTAATTTCTCTTCTTGCTGCTTCATTACTGGTATATAGAAATGCAGCAGATTTCTGTACATTGACTTTGTATCCTGCGACTTGGACCTGGGCCAAACCACCAACATTTGAAGAAGTCAGGAGGAACAAGAAAATCCCATGTGAAGAGACTGATAAAAGTGAAATTTCGCCTAGTAAACCCTTTGTCTGACCAATCACTGAAGTACAAATCAAGCCCTGTCTGGCAGCACCAGTGCGCTCTTCTTTAAAGCAACTTACCTAATCTTCCTTTACCCCCATAAAAACCCTATGTCTACTTCCTGCAACCGGACACTAATTTGGGCTTCTACCTAAATCTGTGTGCCACAAATTGCAGCACTTTGATCCCAAATAAACACTGCCTCTTGAATTGGTTTCATGTTTTTAGGTTGAGAGATAAATAAAATATTCTATAACCATACAATAGAATACTAGTCAACTATAAAAAATAATGTAGTACTGATATATGCTACAATTGGATGGTATTTATTAAGTGAAAGGATAATTTAAGGCGAAGGGTGAGATGATTTGATTTTTGTTAGGCTATCTCCTGCATTTTGTGGAGAAAGTTGTGTGGGTGCAGGCAGATATGGAATGAAAGGAATCAGTTAAGATGTCTGTATGTGAGGCAAAATAAAAATGTAGTCAAAAATGGTTTTCAAACCCCACACACAAGAAGGGAAATAATCAAGATGAGAACATAGATCAATGAGATAGAAACTAGAGAAACAGTGGAACACATCAATGAAACTAGAAGCTTTTTTTTTTTTTTTAAAGAATCAATAAGATCAATAAACCTTTGGCCAAACTAATCCAAAAGAAAAGAAAGAGGACCCAAATTAATAAAATTATGAATGAAAAGGGAGAAATCATGACTAACACCAAGGATATAGAAATAATCATCAGAAATTATCAATAGTTATATGCCAATAAGTTAAGCAACCTAGACAAAATGGATGCATTCCTGGAAACCTATAAACTTCTAAAACTGAATCAGGAAGAAACTGGCAACCTGAATAGAGCAATATCTAGTAATAAGCCTGAAGCAGTCATCAAAAACTCCCAAAAAACAAGAGCCCAGGACCTGACAGATTCCCTGGAGAATTCCCAAACATTCAAAGAAGAAATAATACCTATTCTTCTGAAGCTGTTTCAAAAAAATAAAAACAGAAGGAAAACTTCCAAACTCTTTTTATGAAGCCAGCATTACCCTGATCCCCAAACCAGGCAAAGACCCCACCAAAAATGAGAATTTCAGACCAATATCCTTGATGAATATGGATACTAAGATTCTCAACAAGATCCTAGCTAATAGAATCCAACAGTACATTAAACAGATTATCCATCATGACCAGGTGGGATCCATGGGATGCAAGGGTGTTTCAACATACGCAAATCAATCAATGTGATAGAAAAAATCAATAAGAGAAGAGAGAAGAACCACATGGTCCTCTCGGTTGATGCAGAAAAAGCATTTGACAAAATACAGCATCCGTTCCTGATTAAAACGCTTCATGGGGCGCCTGGGTGGCCCAGTGGGTTAAGCCTCTGCCTTCGGCTCAGGTCGTGATCCCAGGGTCCTGGGATCAAGCCACACATTGGGTTCTCTGTTCAGTGGGGAGACTGCTTCCTCCTCTCTCTCTGCCTGCCTCTCTGCCTGCTTGTGATCTCTGTCAAATAAGTAAATAAAATCTTTAAAAAATAACAAATGAAAAATTAAAAAAAATAACTCTTCAGAGTATAAGGATAAAGGAAACATTCCTCACCTTTATAAAATCTATCTATGAAAAACCCACAGTGAATATCATCCTCAATGGAGAAAAGCTGACAGTAGTCCCTTTGAGATCAAGAACACAACAAGGATGCCCACTCTCGCCACTCTTGCTCAACATAGTATTAGAAGTCCTAGCAACAGCAAAAAAACAAACAAACAAACAAAAAAAAGAAATAAAAGGTATTCAAATTGGCAATGAAGAAGTCAAACTCTGTCTCCTCACATATGACATGAAACTTTATATAGAAAATCTGAAAGATTTCACCCCAAGCTACTAGAACTCATACAGTAATTCAGCAATGTGGCAGGGTACAAAATCAATGTACAGAAAAATCAGTTGCTTTCTTATACACTAACAATGAAAATATAGAAAGGGAAATTAGAGAATCGATTCCATTTATGATAGCACCAAGAACTATGAGATATCTGGGAATAAACCTAACCAAGAGGTAAAGGATCTGTACTCAAGGGACTACAGAACACTTATGAAAGAAATTGAAGAAGACACGAAAAGATGGAAAAGCATTCCATGCTCATGGATTAGAAGAATAAACATTGTTAAAATGTCTATACTGCCCAGAGCAATCTATACTTTCAATCTACACTTTCAATCAACCAAAATTCCACAGGAATTTTTCAAAGTGCAGGAACAAACAGTCCTAAAATTTGTATGGAACCAGAAGAGACCCTGAATTGCTAAGGAAATGTTGAAAAAGAAAAACAAAACTGGGGGCATCATGTTGACTGATTTCAAGCTTTAGTACAAAGCTGTGATCACCAAGACTTCATGGTACTGGCACAAAAACAGACACATAGACCAGTAGAACAGAGTAGAGAGGCCAGATATGGATCCTCAACTCTATGGTCAACTAATCTTCGACAAAGCAGGAAAAAGTATCCAGTGGAAAAAGGACAGTCTCTTACAGATTGAAACTCAACCATTTTCTTACATTATATACAAAGATAAACTCAAAATGGATAAGAGACCTAAATGTGACATAGGAATTTATCAAAATCCTAGAGGAGAACACAGGCAGTAACCTCTTCAACATTAACCACAGCAACTTCTTTCAAGATATGTCTCCAAAGGCAAAGGAAACACAAGTGAAAATAAACTTCTGGGACTTCATCAAGATCAAAAGCTTCTGTATAGCAAAGCAGTCAACACAACAAAGAAGCAACCCACGCAATGGGAGGGGATATTCGAAAATGACACTACAGACAAAGGGCTGATATCCAAGATCTATAAAGAACTCCTCAAACTCAACACTCAAAAAACAGATAATCATGTCAAAAAATGGGGAGAAGACATGAACAGACACTTCTCCAAAGAAGGCATAGAAATGGCTAACAGACACATGAAAAAATGTTCATCATCATCATTAGCAATCAGGGAGATTCAAATCAAAACCACATTGAAATACCACCTTACACCAGTTAGAATGGGCAAAATTAACATGACAGTAAACAACGTGTTGGAGTGGATATGGAGAAAGGGGAACCTCTTACACTGTTGGTGGGAATGTAAGTTGGTACAGCCACTTTGGAAAACAGTGTGGAGATTCCTTAAGAAATTAAAAAATAGAGCTACCCTATGACCCTGCAATTGCACTACTGGGTATTTACCCCAAAGATACTGATGTAGTGAAAAGTAGGGCCATCTGTACCCCAATGTTCAGCAGCAATGGCCACAGTTGCCAAACCGTGAAAAGAACCAAGATGCCCTTCAACAGATAAATGGAGTATTATGCCTCCATCAGAAAGGATGAATACCCAACTTTTGTATCAACATGGACGGGACTGGAAGAGATTATGCTGAGTGAAATAAGTCAAGCAGGGGTGCCTGGGTGACTCAGTGGGTTAAAGCCTCTGCCTTTGGCTCAGGTCAGGATCCCAGTGTCCTGGGATTGAGCCCCGCATCGATCTTTCTGCTCAGTGGGGAGCCTGCTTCTTCCTCTCTCTCTGCCTGCTTCTCTGCCTACTTGTGATCTCTGTCTGTCATATAAATAAATTAAAAATCTTAAAAAAAAAAAAAAAAAGAAAGAAGTCAAGTAGAGAGAGTCAATTATGATGTAGTTTCACTTGTGGAGCATAAGGAGTAGCACAGAGGACATTGGGAAATGGAGAGGAGAAATGAGTTGGGGGAAATTGGAGGGGGAGACAAACCATGAGAAACTGTGGACTCTGAGAAACAAACTGAAGGTTCTGGAGGGGAGGGAGGTGGGGGGTTGGGTGAGCCTGGTGTGGGTATTATGGAGGGCACATATTGCATGGAACACTGAGTGTGGTGCATAAACAATGAATTCTGGAATGCTGAAAAGAAATAAAATTTTAGAAAATGGTTTTGTCCCTGAAAGTAGAAAAACAGAATTGCTATTTATGAAAATTGCTAATTATGCAGGAGGAGCAATATTGGTTGTGGTGGTGGTTGTCAGTGTGGGGAATCCAAAATTCAGGAATTCAACCCCACAGTAAGAAAAAGATATACATTTCAAATATTAATCTGAATATTGTCTGTTGTATTTTCTTTATCCTTAGCTCCTTCACTTTCACTCTGAGGGTCAATATGTTTCCTCAACTTGCAAGAAGTAGAAAACAATGTGGAAAAATGAGGCAAAGATTCTCTTTTTAGATGCGTAATTATAAGGCTTAGTTTTTACATCTATGAAACTAGAAAAGATGGAGTCTGGGAAATAGAAGGAAGAAAGAGGATTGATTCTCTTACAGACTACTCAAAAAGAAAGCCTAAAAGATAGAACAGGAAGAGTTCAAAAAGGTGTCCCCTTCTATTTCATAACCTGTACTCAAACATTCCTAAACATTCTTCAGTACTACAGAATATTTGACAGTTGGGGTGCTGGGGTGGTTTAATGAGTTAAGTCTCTGCCTTCAGCTCAGGTCATGATCTCAGGGTCTTAGGATCAAGCCCAGCATCCAGCTCTCTGCTCAGCAGGGAGTCTGCTTCCCCTGCCCGCCTCCACCTGCCTCTCTTCCTGCTTGTGATATGGTACTCTGTCAAATAAATAAAATCTTAAAAAAAAAAAAGAATATTTGACAGCAGATATAGATACCCCATGTGAGGATAAGGGAGGAGTACTTATCAATGTGGAACACAAGTAGTGCTCTCTAAGGGAGAAGCAATGGTAGTTCTATTTTAAGATGCATTCAGATGATAGATCACATTAAGTCACAAAAGTTTTATTAAGTATTTCAGGTCAAGAAGCTTCTGTTCTGGTTACTAACAAATCACCCCAAATCTTAATGACTTAAAGAAAAATGTATTCATATATCTTATGGTTTTGTGAGTTGACTATTCGCAGCAGAGAAGTTCTTGCTTGGGGTCTTGCATGCTATTTTAGCCAGATGTCAGTTGGGCCAAGACATAGCATTTGAAGGCTCAGCTGGACTGAGCATTTAAAACAGTTCACTCACATGGTTGACAGATGCTGCTGGCATTTGGCTCAAAGTTAATCTAGGGTTTCTAACATATGCCTATACCTGGAAGCTCCCTGGCCTGTGTGGTTGGGGCTTCTCAGAGCATGGCAACTGAGTTCCAAAAAAGAGCATCTTATGAGGAAAAAGTCTCAGGAACAAGGGTTCCAATAGGCTCATGTATAAGCTGCCATCCTCTTATGAATTTGACTGAAGTAACTCATCATCACTTCCACAACATTTTATTGGTCAAAAGCAAATTACACAAGACACCCAGATCCAAGTGTAAGGAACTACGTATGAACATGGGCATGGATACCAGGAAGTATGGCTTGCTGGGAGGCCATTTTTAGAGACTGGCTAACATACCATCAATTAAATATAATTAAAAACATAGGGGGGAGGAGTCAAGATGGCGGAGAAGTAGCAGGCTGAGACTGTTTCAGCTAGCCGGAGATCAGCTAGATAGCTTATCTAAAGATTGCAAACACCTGAAAATCCATCGGCAGATCGAAGAGAAGAAGAACAGCAATTCTGGAAACAGAAAAACAACCACTTTCTGAAAGGTGTTTTCCTTTTTTTTTTTTAATTCTTTTCTTTTCTTTTTTTTTTTCTTTTTCTCTTTTTTCTTTTTTTTTTTCTTTCTTCCTTTTTGAACCTCTTTTTATCCCCTTTCTCCCCCCTCATGATTTTGGATCTCTTCTAATTTGGTTAAAGCATTTTTTCCTGGGGTTGTTGCCACCCTTTTAGTATTTTACTTGCCCCTTCATATACTCTTATCTGGACAAAATGACAAGACGGAAAAATTCAACACAAAAAAAAGAACAAGAGGCAGTACCGAAGGCTAGGGACCTAATCAATACAGACATTGGTAATATGTCAGATCTAGAGTTCAGAATGACAATTCTCAAGGTTCTAGCCGGGCTCGAAAAAGGCATGGAAGATATTAGAGAAACCCTCTCGAGAGATATAAAAGCCCTTTCTGGAGAAATAAAAGAACTAAAATCTAACCAAGTTGAAATCAAAAAAGCTATTAATGAGGTGCAATAAAAAATGGAGGCTCTCACTGCTAGGATAAATGAGGCAGAAGAAAGAATTAGTGATATAGAAGACCAAATGACAGAGAATAAAGAAGCTGAGCAAAAGAGGGACAAACAGCTACTGGACCACGAGGGGAAAATTCGAGAGATAAGTGACACCATAAGAAGAAACAACATTAGAATAATTGGGATTCCAGAAGAAGAAGAAAGAGAGAGGGGAGCAGAAGGTATACTGGAGAGAATTATTGGGGAGAATTTCCCCAATATGGCAAAGGGAACGAGCATCAAAATTCAGGAGGTTCAGAGAACGCCCCTCAAAATCAAAAAAATAGGCCCACACCCCGTCACCTAATAGTAAAATTTACAAGTCTCAGTGACAAAGAGAAAATCCTAAAAGCAGCCCGGGAAAAGAAGTCTGTAACATACAATGGTAAAAATATTAGATTGGCAGCTGACTTATCCACAGAGACCTGGCAGGCCAGAAAGAGCTGGCATGATATTTTCAGAGCACTAAACGAGAAAAACATGCAGCCAAGAATACTATATCCAGCTAGGCTATCATTGAAAATAGAAGGAGAGATTAAAAGCTTCCAGGACAAACAAAAACTGAAAGAATTTGCAAATACCAAACCAGCTCTACAGGAAATATTGAAAGGGGTCCTCTAAGCAAAGAGAGAGCCTACAAGTGGTAGATCAGAAAGGAACAGAGACCATATACAGTAACAGTCACCTTACAGGCAATACAATGGCACTAAATTCATATCTCTCAATAGTTACCCTGAATGTTAATGGGCTAAATGCCCCTGTCAAAAGACACAGGGTATCAGAATGGATAAAAAAACAAAACCCATCTATATGTTGGCTCCAAGAAACTCATTTTAAGCCCGAAGACACCTCCAGATTTAAAGTGAGGGGGTGGAAAAGAATTTACCATGCTAATGGACATCAGAAGAAAGCAGGAGTGGCAATCCTTATATCAGATCAATTAGATTTTAAGCCAAAGACTATAATAAGAGATGAGGAAGGACACTATATCATACTCAAAGGGTCTGTCCAACAAGAAGATTTAACAATTTTAAATATCTATGCCCCCAACGTGGGAGCAGCCAACTATATAAACCAATTAATAACAAAATCAAAGAAACACATCAACAATAATACAATAATAGTAGGGGACTTTAACACTCCCCTCACTGAAATGGACAGATCATCCAAGCAAAAGATCAGCAAGGAAATAAAGGCCTTAAACGACACACTGGACCAGATGGACATCACAGATATATTCAGAATATTTCATCCCAAAGCAACAGAATACACATTCTTCTCTAGTGCACATGGAACATTCTCCAGAATAGATCACATCCTCGGTCCTAAATCAGGACTCAACCGGTATCAAAAGATTGGGATCATTCCCTGCATATTTTCAGACCACAATGCTCTAAAGCTAGAACTCAACCACAAAAGGAAGTTTGGAAAGAACCCAAATACATGGAGACTAAACAGCATACTTCTAAAGAATGAATGGGTCAACCAGGAAATTAAAGAAGAATTGAAAAAAATCATGGAAACAAATGATAATGAAAATACAACGGTTCAAAATCTGTGGGACACAACAAAGGCAGTCCTGAGAGGAAAATATATAGCGGTACAAGCCTTTCTCAAGAAACAAGAAAGGTCTCAGGTACACAACCTAACCCTACACCTAAAGGAGCTGGAGAAAGAACAAGAAAGAAACCCTAAGCCCAGCAGGAGGAGAGAAATCATAAAGATCAGAGCAGAAATCAATGAAATAGAAACCAAAAAAACAATAGAACAAATCAACGAAACTAGGAGCTGGTTCTTTGAAAGAATTAATAAAATTGATAAACCCCTGGCCCGACTTATCAAAAAGAAAAGAGAAAGGACCCAAATAAATAAAATCATGAATGAAAGAGGAGAGATCACAACTAACACCAAAGAAATACAAACTATTATAAGAACATACTATGAGCAACTCTACGCCAATAAATTTGACAATCTGGAAGAAATGGATGCATTCCTAGAAACATATAAACTACCACAACTGAACCAGGAAGAAATAGAAAGCCTGAACAGACCCATAACCAGTAAGGAGATTGAAACAGTCATTAAAAATCTCCAAACAAACAAAAGCCCAGGACCAGACGGCTTCCCGGGGGAATTCTACCAAACATTTAAAGAAGAACTAATTCCTATTCTCCTGAAACTGTTCCAAAAAATAGAAATGGAAGGAAAACTTCCAAACTCATTTTATGAGGTCAGCATCACCTTGATCCCAAAACCAGACAAGGATCCCACCAAAAAAGAGAGCTATAGACCGATATCCTTGATGAACACAGATGCGAAAATACTCAACAAAATACTAGCCAATAGGATTCAACAGTACATTAAAAAGATTATTCACCACGACCAAGTGGGATTTATTCCAGGGCTGCAAGGTTGGTTCAACATCCGCAAATCAGTCAATGTGATACAACACATCAATAAAAGAAAGAACAAGAACCATATGATACTCTCAATAGATGCTGAAAAAGCATTTGACAAAGTACAGCATCCCTTCCTGATCAAAACTCTTCAAAGTGTAGGGATAGAGGGCACATACCTCAATATCATCAAAGCCATCTATGAAAAACCCACCGCAAATATCATTCTCAATGGAGAAAAACTGAAAGCTTTTCCGCTAAGGTCAGGAACACGGCAGGGATGTCCATTATCACCACTGCTATTCAACATAGTACTAGAGGTCCTAGCCTCAGCAATCAGACAACAAAAGGAAATTAAAGGCATCCAAATCGGCAAAGAAGAAGTCAAATTATCACTCTTCGCAGATGATATGATACTATATGTGGAAAACCCAAAAGACTCCACTCCAAAACTGCTAGAACTTATACAGGAATTCAGTAAAGTGTCAGGATATAAAATCAATGCACAGAAATCAGTTGCATTTCTCTACACCAACAGCAAGACAGAAGAAAGAGAAATTAAGGAGTCCATCCCATTTACAATTGCACCCAAAACCATAAGATACCTAGGAATAAACCTAACCAAAGAGACACAGAATCTATACTCAGAAAACTATAAAGTACTCATGAAAGAAATTGAGGAAGACACAAAGAAATGGAAAAATGTTCCATGCTCCTGGATTGGAAGAATAAATATTGTGAAAATGTCTATGCTACCTAAAGCAATCTACACATTTAATGCAATTCCTATCAAAGTACCATCCATCTTTTTCAAAGAAATGGAACAAATAATGCTAAAATTTATATGGAACCAGAAAAGACCTCGAATAGCCAAAGGGATATTGAAAAAGAAAGCCAACGTTGGTGGCATCACAATTCCGGACTTCAAGCTCTATTACAAAGCTGTCGTCATCAAGACAGCATGGTACTGGCACAAAAACAGACACATAGATCAATGGAACAGAATAGAGAGCCCAGAAATAGACCCTCAACTCTATGGTCAACTAATCTTCGACAAAGCAGGAAAGAATGTCCAATGGCAAAAAGACAGCCTCTTCAATAAATGGTGCTGGGAAAATTGGACAGCCACATGCAGAAAAATGAAATTGGACCATTTCCTTACACCACACACAAAAATAGACTCAAAATGGATGAAGGACCTCAATGTGCGAAAGGAATCCATCAAAATCCTTGAGGAGAACACAGGCAGCAACCTCTTTGACCTCTGCCGCAGCAACATCTTTCTAGGAACAACGCAAAAGGCAAGGGAAGCAAGGGCAAAAATGAACTATTGGGATTTCATCAAGATCAAAAGCTTTTGCACAGCAAAGGAAACAGTTAACAAAATCAAAAGACAACTGACAGAATGGGAGAAGATATTTGCAAATGACATATCAGATAAAGGACTAGTGTCCAGAATCTATAAAGAACTTAGCAAACTCAACACCCAAAGAACAAATAATCCAATCAAGAAATGGGCAGAGGACATGAACAGACATTTCTGCAAAGAAGACATCCAGATGGCCAACAAACACATGAAAAAGTGCTCCATATCACTCGGCATCAGGGAAATACAAATCAAAACCACAATGAGATATCACCTCACACCAGTCAGAATGGCTAAAATCAACAAGTCAGGAAATGACAGATGCTGGCGAGGATGCGGAGAAAGGGGAACCCTCCTACACTGTTGGTGGGAATGCAAGCTGGTGCAGCCACTCTGGAAAACAACATGGAGGTTCCTCAAAATGTTGAAAATAGAACTGCCCTATGACCCAGCAATTGCACTATTGGGTATTTACCCTAAGGATACAAACGTAGGGATCCAAAGGGGCACATGCACCCGAATGTTTATAGCAGCAATGTCCACAATAGCCAACCTATGGAAAGAACCTAGATGTCCATCAACAGATGAATGGATCAAGAAGATGTGGTATATATACACAATGGAATACTATGCAGCCATCAAAAGAAATGAAATCTTGCCATTTGCGACAACATGGATGGAACTAGAGCGCATCATGCTTAGCGAAATAAGTCAAGCAGAGAAAGACAACTATCATATGATCTCCTTGATATGAGGAAGTGGTGATGCAACATGGGGGCTTAAGTGGGTAGGAGAAGAATAAAGGAAACAAGATGGGATTGGGAGGGAGACAAACCATAAGTGACTTTTAATCTCACAAAACAAACTGAGGGTTGCTGGGGGGAGGGGGTTTGGGAGAAGGGGGTGGGATTATGGACATTGGGGAGGGTATGTGCTTTGGTGAGTGCTGTGAAGTGTGTAAACCTGGTGATTCACAGACCTGTACCCCTGGGGATAGAGTATTATGCCTCCATCAGAAAGGATGAATACCCAACTTTTGTAGCAACATGGACGGGACTGGAAGAGATTATGCTGAGTGAAATAAGTCAAGCAGAGAGAGTCAATTATCATATGGTTTCACTTATTTGTGGAGCATAACAAATAGCATGGAGGACATGGGGACTTAGAGTGGAGAAGGGAGTTGGGGGAAATTGGAAGTGGAGGTGAACCATGAGAGACTATGGACTCTGAAAAACAATCTGAGGGTTTTGAAGGGACGGGGGGTGGGAGGTTGGGGTACCAGGTGGTGGGTATTATAGAGGGCACGGATTGCTTGGAGCACGGGGTGTGGTGCAAAAATAATGAATACTGTTATGCTGGAAATAAATAAAAAAAAATAATAATAACAATAAAAAAAAAGAAAAAGAAAAAAGAAAAAAGAGTACATTGAATTTTTAAAAGTTGTTTTTATGTACTTTATAGAACTGACCTTTATTTTGATATTAATCATATTCCAATTTTGTGATGTTTTTAATAGTCATTATTTTATTAAACAAGTAGCACATGGAAGCATTGTTTTGAATTCTGACAGAGAGTTTTCTTCAGATTACCATAATTTATTTACTGCTTTTTTGTTTCAATTTTACTGCTTAATGCAATTTGAGAGTCTGGTAACCACTGTTCACAGTAGAATTAAATGAGTTCAGATAAGTAGGCAGGAGTTAAACTGGGAAGATTCTTACACACACATTAAGATTAGATTTCATTTTGGCAGGGATGGGAAGAAAAGATAGGAGAATGCTAAGACGGTTGTGACATAATCAAATAATAGTAGCCATTAATAGACAGTATTATGTCAATAGTTGAAAAAAACACATAAATTTCTTCCTTAATAATTTAAAATTTCAAATTATACAACTCAGAGGCAGGATATACAACATACAAAAGTTAAGAGAGCTTTAATTAGAATGTATATGTATATATGTACTCACATGTGCTCCTTTGGAAACAAACAAAACCAAAATAAAACAAAACCACATTTAAACTAAAATATTTGTTAGTTTCTCTGGTATACAAAATTTAGTTCCCATGGAAAAAGAATGGAATATAACTTCTACAAAATGAAATAAAAACTGTTATATGTTATACAACACACTTTATTCTTTTTCCAAAGAAAAACTGGTTTTATGAAACCTTAAAATAATATTTTAAAACAACTCAAGTTATTTATTATAGTTTTTTCTTTGAATTGAATAATTCTGTATATTTGCACATTAAATGCTTTAAGTGGTGCAAAAGGTATTTCTCTCTTTTAATTGATCATACAGTGGCTTTTTTTGCATAATTCACCAATTTCAGATTCAGAGTTATTATATACATGTCCTTGGTGCTTGGAGAAAAAAATAAAAGATAAAACTATAATTATTATGCAGAGCCTTCATATTATTTTTGTCTGAGTTCAATGGAAGATAACACTGAATTTAAAATAGGCTATTACCCAGACTTCAATAGTAAGAGCCTTGTCAATGCTGAGCTTCACTCACAGTCTATATCATCTGAGAAAATATTTGTATAGTTTCTCTATGTAAATTTTGAAACAATTTATAGGTGTTAGTAGTGCCACAGAACATCATTTATTCACATCCATTTATTTCAAAGCATATAACTGAGTTAATTTGGATACCTTAAGTCCCTACTATAACCCATTAGATAAAATCATTTTTAGAGATGATTTTAGTCTTATGCATAGCACTATAGTGATATGCATAATGTCATTATGATATTATGATAATGAAGTGGTCAAAGAATGAAAAATCTCTTTTAAGAAGTTTAATTCTTCTACATTAAATCATGGAAGATATGGTTCAAGATATTTAGCTCATCCCGGCTACAAAGTGGTGAAGTTTGAAATATACTTATAAAAGACCATATGTATAATTTTGATATATTTTATTTTTCAATTTTAAAATTTTGTCATGACAATATGCCTTTGAATTATGTGCATTTATTTCCTAAGTACCTACCGTTGTTGAGAAATGAGAGGTAGCATATTAGAAAGGAGATAGTCTCAGAATTAAATTAGAGAAATAAAAACAATAGTGATGCTGCAGAATAAGAGATCTAATAGGACTTTAAATTTATACCCTAGTCTTGGTCTACTGTTTCATCTCTCTCTACTGCTGAACCTGAAGGCACAGGACAGGAGTTAAGGTTTAAAAGATGGACAAGTAGAGAAGAGCAATGACAATTGACACCTATGTTTGTATCACATGGGAGCCCACATGGGCCTCTTCTCATTTCCAAGCTTTCAATCTCACTACCATGGATGATTATAGACAGAGTTGTAGCTCTACCAAGGAACCAAACTTGTTCCTGGCTCAGAGCTGAGATATTGACAGTGGAGTTCCAGCAGGAGCTGAAGGTCTGCACTGGGCTGCTACCCATGCCAACAATGTGAGTAAGCAAAAGTGCAGAAAATTTGATGAGCTATAAGAGATGGTTATCATACATCCTAGACCAGACACAGCTATTGCTTTATTTTCCACATCTCACACTGACATCTCTTGTGGGCAAATATAAGCAAAAAAGATAAAAGGAAATATTTCTGGAAAATGTAGTTCAGCTTATCTAAGTCAACACCTCCTAAAGCTGTCACAGTCAGGTAGGCACCCAAACACCCTTCTTTTAACCATACTTAACTTTCAAATAAAGATGATAATAATGTTATGCTTTGACCTAATACTATATACCTGTCCTGAATACATCCAAAAGCATGCTAACTTTCTCCTCTTATAGGTAAAATGTCCTTGTGTCCATTTTTAAATTAATGTCTGTTCTTCTGGCTGAGTCACAGTCCCTCTGAGATCCTATAACTAAAATATTGAACTATTAAATTCAGTAGTGTTTACAAATATGAAGATAGATAGTGGGGAAACAGTGATGAAAAGAGAAAAATAATTGGTTATTAAATTTGTAAATATAATTATTAAAGTTAGGAAGAAATACACATAACTTACAGTTTTCAATTCTGCAAGTAGCAACATGATTGTAGCTGATATATACCTAACTTCTTTCTCTATCCATTCTTTATCCTTTGCCCTCAGTTCTTCAAAGTTCTTGCATCCTGAGGTGACTCAAACTTTTAATACTGTCTGGACTGAGTTGTTGCATTGGTTCAGTCCTATTTGCATTGTGTTGCTATAGAGCTCTACTGACTTGAGCCACAAGATATGGAAGTACTAAGAGGCATCCTAGGAAAACTTCTGAGTTCCAGATATCATTCTCTTTTCATTCTCATTGTACAGTAGTAACCCAAGTCACTCCTAGAACTGAAGATTAATCACCCCAACCAGCACAAACTCATTTCTTTGCTTTAAAACTTATTGGCATACAGAACCCCAAAGAGCCAAATAACAGTCTCTACTCTCAGTTTAAAGTAAGCCATTGTGTGCCCCTTGGAGGAAGCACTCTATCTTTAGAAACTAAGAACTCTAGACCAGAATAATTTAAACTTGTGGGGATAGGAAACAAAATTTTATTAGTGAATCAATAGGGGTAATATGGAGAAAACCTATTTATAGTAACACCCTTTCATTAGTAAACCCATGAATACTAGCTTAAGAACAAAACAGTATATATACTGTATACTATAAACTGGAGGATATTGCCCCATCTCAGTATAAGGCAATGGAATACTTATTTCTTTATCTAAATTTTGGGATATGTAGTATTATTCTTACGGATTAAAGAGTGGTATAGTTTGAAATGTACATTTTTCTCCAAACTTGCTTGCCAAGTTGTGCTATTGTGTTTCAATTTCACTTTTAAATTGCTATCATTATCTAATTGAAGGCTGAATATTTATTTCCTAAGTAATGCTAATTATTGAGCAATGAGAAGTAATATACTGGAATGGAAACAGCATGGGTAGTGGAAATACATAACCTATGTTTACATCTTGGTCTTGACATGTACTAGGAGTAATCTTTAAAGAATTAATGTCTGACTTTTAGCTTTCTAATTTATAACTGGGTATAATAATAACACCTCACAGTGTTTTGTGAGAATTAGATGAAATATATATAAATTAGATTAATTAGAGACATATTACAAAGATTAGTATTCTAATAGCATTTTAAATGCTGAAATGCATACTCTCCTATAAATGAAACAGAATAAAATATTATAAGGTAATGCAAAAATCATAAATCAAATAATTTTATTCAAAATGCTTTCTAGGAATTGGGCTTGCTCTTTGTTCTATGAACAAATACTGAAGCAATGTATCTACATTTATTTTTACATAATTAAATTAACCATCAGAAGAATGTAGTTGCATTTATTTAAATAAGTATTTTGAAAGATTAAACTTTTATCAAATATATACATTATATACATATTATGTATTCATTTTGTACATTTTATATTATATGAATTTATTTAATTTTTCTATAATATTTATATTTACAAATATGGCAGAAATTTGTGTATCCCATATTGGGTTTGGAAGCTTATTTTTCATCAGCTTAATCTGAATCTACACTGTGTAATCAAATCCTTAAACAATCTTTCAAACTAAAATCAACAAATTTATAGAAGATCAAATGGTGAATTAAAGAAAATATGCTATCTATCCTGCTTTGATTAAAATGACTGCCTAAATGTACCCAAAGTATAATGTCTTTCTCAGTAGGGTGAAGTCAATATACCAACATTTGGTCAAGATTTACAATGAGTGTTTCAATATTTTATTATTTTTCTTTTAATTTTGAAGTGTCTTAAATCCCTCACAAAAACAAAGCCAAAGATATCTTTCATTTAGTATGGATGTTCTCTAATCTTATTTATATTCCAGTATCTGGTTAAAACATGCCATTATGATTTCCTAAAATACATTTCCCTCTTTATACTAAGTGTTCAAATTACTTCCCTCTTTATTCTATGTGATCATATCATGAGAGACACCTGTTTGCTCTATTCTAGGTTAATATTTATAAGAATAAGGCCTGAAATCATCAACCCTTTCAACAGTTCTTTAGAAACATAAAGTAAAAAACAATAATTGGGGACGCCTGGGTGGCTCAGTGGGTTAAGCCACTGTCTTTGGCTCAGGTCATGATCCCAGGGTCCTGGGATCGAGCCCCAAGTCAGGCTCTCTGCTCAGCGGGGAGCCTGCTTCCTCCTCTCTCTCTGCCTGCCTCTCCATCTATTTGTGATTTCTCTCTGTCAAATAAATAAATAAAATCTTTAAAAAAAAAACAATAATTGTATAGAAACATTCTGAGCTTTTAGTTGTAAATTGATGGAAGATAAAAGAAGTTATGATGGCAATTATGTAAATGAGTATAGAAAATTAGCTTGCCATTGTACTTGTTTCAGGAATAATTTTAGAAGCAGATGGCAAACAAAGGAATTAGGAGCTAGTTCAAAAACACAACACAGTCATTGACATAAATGGCTTCCATTCATTGGATCATCACAGAGACAACACTAACCTTTATTATTTTTTTAAATTGTTGCTGATTTATGTGTTTGTCTTTTGTACCAAATGCTTATTGAGTTAAAATTTCAGTTTCTCAAGAATTGTTGTGTTGAAACACAAAACATTTGAAAAGGTTAAACCTTTCATATATAATGGGAAAGTAACCTACCTACTTAAGCATAACTAAATAAATGGGTTAAAAAAAAAAGATTTCTGCCCATGAAACAAAAACCTAATAATAAAGAGTCTGCTTTTCCCATTAAATTTTACTATATACTACATATTTTTCCAATGTATTATTGTCCAATTTGAAGAAATCAATTCTAATTTATATATCAGGCATTCAGATTTCAAGAATTTATAATATAAACTACACGTGACATATGCAACAAATATAAGTGCTATATAGTTGGGTGTGATGTGCAAGAGGATGTATCGGTGCAAATCTGAAATCTTTTCAGTCAATAAATTTATGAAAATTACATATAACTCTTCCTCCATCCCTCTATCAATATCTTCCCTAACAACAACATTTTTTTTTAATCTACTTCTACTATACAATGCATTACAGATTTGGGATTCTATGAGGAATACAATAAAAAAAAAAATTCTGACAAAATGTTACAAGTCACAACTCTTGTAACATTTTGTCAGAATCTTTTTTATGTGGACAGAATCCTGAGAAGAAAAAAACAAAAATAACAACAACAAAAAGAATTTAAGAATTAATAGAAAGAAAGAAGAAAAAAAAATTGCGGGGACCACGTGATTATCTAAAGTAGAAAAAAATAGAATATGTGATGCATCACCACTTCCTCATATCAGGGAGATCATATGATAGTTGTCTTTCTCTGCTTGACTTATTTCGCTAAGCATGATACGCTCTAGTTCCATCCATGTTGTCGCAAATGGCAAGATTTCATTTCTTTTGATGGCTGCATAGTATTCCATTGTGTATATATACCACATCTTCTTGATCCATTCATCTGTTGATGGACATCTAGGTTCTTTCCATAGTTTGGCTATTGTGGACATTGCTGCTATAAACATTCGGGTGCACGTGCCCCTTTGGATCACTACGTTTGTATCTTTAGGGTAAATACCCAATAGTGCAATTGCTGGGTCATAGGGCAGTTCTATTTTCAACATTTTGAGGAACCTCCATGCTGTTTTCCAGAGTGGCTGCACCAGCTTGCATTCCCACCAACAGTGTAGGAGGGTTCCCCTTTCTCCGCATCCTCGCCAGCATCTGTCATTTCGTGACTTGTTGATGCATCATGGGGGCTTAAGTGGGTTTAAATGAAACAAGATGGGATTGGGATTGGGAGGGAGACAAACCATAAGTGACTCTTGATCTCACAGAACAAACTGAGGGTTGCTGGGGGAGGGGGTTTGGGAGAAGAGGGTGGGATTATGGACATTGGGGAGGGTATGTGCTTTGGTGAGTGCTGTGAAGTATGTAAACCTGGTGATTCACAGACCTGTACCCCTGGGGATAAAAATATATGTTTATAAAAAATAAAAAATTATATAAAAAAATAGAATATATGATTAAAAAATACAGAAAACACTAGAAATTCGGTGAAATAAAATTTACATGGAACTTAATGAATTTGACAATCATAAGAAAAGTAATAAAAATTTATATATAAGTGCAAGACGTGACTCTGGTATACTAGGAAAATAGCTCTGGGGGGAAAAAAAGTCTGGTTTGAAGGATTTGCCAATTTCCATGAGTAAATATCCCTACCATGGTCAATTTCAAGCTATCACTATATCACTGAACAAGGAATTGGAAAGAAGTACTAAACCATCCAGGCTCTTTATACAGTGGAAGCCCATCTTCAGCACACCTGTGCTTTTGGTCTTCTGCCATCTACCATGAGAAGTTCCTTACAAGCACAGATTGAATTTCCTATCTTTTCTATGTATGATGCATATGGAACCTACTAGACAATGATCATATAGTAGAAACAGAAAAGCCTGTGCTGCCAAGGCATTGTTAACTAGTATTATAGCATCCACATTTCAGTTCCATCTGGAACCACATTCAGCTCTGATACTAAGTTACATTCATTGTCCCAAAGATAATGAAACAAAACTCCTTTCCTTACTGCATGAATACAATACAAAAGGTCTGATGATACGGAGCAAAGTACACACCTTAGGGAGTAAACTAGTAAACTATAATAAACTATATCTATGGGGCGCCTGGGTGGCTCAGTGGGTTAAGCCGCTGCCTTCGGCTCAGGTCATGATCCCGGGGTCCTGGGATCGAGTCCCACATTGGGCTCTCTGCTCGGCGGGGAGCCTGCTTCTTCCTCTCTTTCTTTCAGCCTGCTTCTCTGCCTACTTGTGATCTCTGTCTGTCAAATAAATAAATAAAATCTTAAAAAAATAATAATAATAAACTATATCTATGTTCCCTACGGGTATTAAAAACTGAGAAGGCAATGTTTCACAGCAAACACTGGAGTGAGGGACACTTCTTTAACTATAGAAATTATTAAATCTTCTACTTAAAATCTGTTTTTGAAACCAGTATATGAGTAGAAAATGAATAGTAATAGTTTCAGTATGGGTTAAGTAATAGTTAATATTACTAGTAGTAATATAATAGTAATAGTAATAGTAATAGTAATAGTAATAGTAATAGTAATATAATAGTAATAGTAATAGTAATAAGTATGCTTCCTTACTATGTGACATTGTAGGCCAATGTCATTTGAGCACATGAGATATGAGAAGACTCTGAAATGTGCTTGTATTGAAAAAGGGAGGAGTTAGAGATGCTTGAGTGGTTCAGTTGGTTAAGCACCTGCCTTGGGCTCAGGTCATGATCCCAAGGTCCTAGGATTGAGTTGCATACCAGGCTCCTTGCTCAGCAAGGTCCCTGCTTCTCCCTCTTCCTGCTACTCCCCCTGCTTTGTACTCTATCTCTCCTGGTAAATAAATAAAATATTTTAAAAAGAAAAAGGGAGGAGTTAAGAGGATGGAGTAGTAGGGGAACTCTGAGCTTGACTAGTCCCTCAAATACAGGTAGAGCAACATCAAATTATTTTGAACAACTAGGAAATTGATCTGAGGTTTAAGAAGACAATCTGCAAAATTGGAGGGCGAGAACATGACAGATGCGAGGTTCAGAAACATGAACTAGGGGAAAGGAAAGCCATGGTACTGGGGATGGGAGGGGAGCCCTTTTCATGGAGTGAAATTAGGGAGAAAGCATGTAGCATTTGTGCAATACACCTCAGCAAGTAGATCCCCTGGGCTGTACTGGAGGGGATCATTCTCCTTCCTAGAGTTATTTGGAAGAGGGTATTTTTGCCTCTCCAAGACAAAGGACCCACCAGGAGCCAGTGAGTAGCCATTCAGCAGCAGGGACAGAGGCATGGGCAGAACGCAGATAACCTGGTCATACTCTTTCACTGTGCATCACAACAGACTCTAACCATGGATGCCATGTGACTGCTTTTCTGGGACACAGCAGTACCTGGAATGCTGCAAGTCTCTCCTCTGGTGGAGGGGAGCAGGTCCATGCCTTGCTGGACCATTTAAGATTTGGAGTTTTGAATCCCAGCCAGTGCCCAGGGAAAAAACACCAGAGAACTGTGGCAGCAGCTGTCCCAATGGCCTGAGCCCAGACAAGTTAAGGGCAGTGATCTGACAAAAGCCTGGGACACAGAAGTGGAGATTATTCACTTTTCTGTGAGGGCCTCCTGAATAGTGGTGGCTGGGATTTTCCTTCCCCAGGGACAAGAGGGCAGAGTGATGCCATCTTTCACACCCTCCTACCCCCACCCACCAGCACAGTCAGAATTCAGAGAAAAACAAAGCACGTCCAGTGAAGGCTAGTGTCACTTATACCAAACCCCATCCCCTGCACTAGGCAGGGACATCTTTGCAGAGGCAGGTCTGATTCTGAACCAGCATGGTGGGCCCTTCTTTCAGAAGACCAGCACAGGCCTCCCTGCATGTACCAGCATCTGCTGATCATAGAGTGTTCCAAAGCATCAGGCTTAGTTCTGGTGGAAGCAGGACTAGGTTTGCTTTCTTTCTTTCATTCTTTCTAAACTTAATTGTACTTATTTATTTATTTATAGTTTTTTGTTGGTTGGTTGGTTGGTTTCCTTTTCTTGGTTTTTGGATCAGGCTTCTTTTTTTGCTTTTTTCTTTCTTTCTTTTTTATTCTTTAGAATCAGGCTTATAGTTTTTTGCTTGTTTGTTTGTCAATTTGTTTGCTTTTTTATTCCTTTTCCTTTTATCTTTTCTTGGATGAGGATCTTTTCTTTCTTTCTTTTTTTTTTTTAATCAGGCTTATCATAAATAAATCAAAGTACACCTAGTTAAAGGTCCAAACACCCCACTGCAAGCAAGGAGGAACTGTGTAAAGGACTAACCTGTGGGAAAGAGCAGCCAAAACACAACAGTAGAGTCCACACAACACACACCAGAAAAACTTCTTGAAGCACCAGGCTCTGGACAGTGTAAGACCCCTTCCTTATATAGTGTTACTCTCAGGAGCAGGATACTTAACAAACATTAATGATATGCAACAGACAGAAACCTAGATATAATGACAAGACAGAAAAATTCTCTCTAAAAGAAACATCAAGAAGAAATCATAGCCAGGGATTTGCTCAAAACAGAGGTAAGCTGTATATCTGAACAAGAATTTAGAACAACAATCATAAGAATACTACGTGAGCTTGGAAGAAGCAGAGAAGACAGCAGAGAAACCCTGCCTGCAGAGATAAAAAACTTAAAAACTAGTCAGCGCCCCCCCCCAAATGCTGTAACTAGAATGCAAAACTGACTGATGTAATTACAATGAGGATGGAAGAAGCAGAGGATTGAATAGGTGATACAGAACATAAAATTATGGAAAATAATGAAGCCAAAAAGAAGAGGGAAAGAAAACTATTAGATGGTGAAGGTAGACTTACGGAACTTAACAATTCCATAAAGTGAAATAATATATGTATCACAGGAGTCCTAGAAGAAGAGGAAGAAAGGGGGGGTGAGAAGGTTTATTTGAATAAATTATAGCTGATAACTTCCTTAATTAAGGAGGAAACAGGCGTTCAGTTCCAAAAGGTACTGAGAATTCTCCTCAAAATCAATGAAAACAGGTCAACACCAAGATATATCATAGTGAAACTTGCAAAATTCAAAGATAAAGAGAGAAATTTGAAAGCACCTAGAGACAAAAGGTCCTTAACCTACTAGGACAGACATGTAAGGTTAGCAGCAGGATCCACATAAACTTGACAGGCCAGAAGACAGTGGCATAATGTGTTCAACATGCCAAATGGGGAAAATATGCAGCCAAGAATACTTTATCCATCAAGGTTATAGAATAGAATAGAAGGAGAAAAAAGAGTTTCCAAATGAAGCAAAAATTAAAAGAGTTCATGAACACTAAATGAGCTTTTTAAGAAATACTAAAAAGGGACTCTTTAGGAAGAAAGAGAGACAAAAGAACAAAGACTAGAAAGGAACAGAGACAATCTACAGGAACAGCGACTTTACAGGTAATATGATGGCATTAAATTCATATCTATCAAAAATTACTCTGAATGTAAATGGACTCAATGCTCCAAAAGACACAGAGTATCAGAATAGATTATTAAAAAAAAAAAAAAAACAAGACCAACTGATATGCTGCTTACAAAAGACTTATTTTAGACCCAAAGACACCTCCAGACTGAAAGTGATGGGGTGGAGAACCATCTATTATGTTAATGGACATCAAAAGAAAGCTGGAGTAGCCATACTTATATCAGACAAACTAGAATTTAAGCCAAAGACTGTAAGAAGAGATTAAGGGCACTATAACATAATAAAGGTCTATTTAACAGGAAGATCTAATAATTGTAAGGGGTCTATCCAACAAGAAGATCTAATAATTGTAAATATTTATGTCCCAACTTGGGAGCAGCCAAATATATAAATCAATGAATAATAAACTTCAAGAAACTCATTGATAATAATACAATAATAGTAGGGGACTTTAACACCCCATTCATAGCAATGGACAGATCATCTAAGCAGATCAACAAGGATATAATGGCTTTGAATGATGCACTGGAACAGATGGACTTAAAAGACATATTCAGATCATTTCATCCTAAAGCAGCAGAATACACATTCTTTATGAGTGTATATGGAACATTCTCTAGAATAGGTCACCTACTGGGTCACAAGTCAGGCCTCAAACAGTACAAAAAGACTGAGATCATACCACACGTATTTTCAGACCACAACATTATAAAACTTGAAGTCAAACACAAGAAAAAATTTGGAAAGACCACAAATAGGAAGGAAGTTAAAGGAAGGAAGTTAAATAGGAAGGAAATAGTAGGAAGTTAAAGAACATCCTACTAAAAAATGAATGGGTTAACCAGAAAATTAAAGAAAGAAAAAAAATTACTGAAAAAAATTTATATGGAAGCAAATGAAAATGGAAACATGACAGTCCAAAACCTTTGGGCTGCAGCAAAGGTGGTCATAAGAGGGAATTATGTAGAAATAAAGGCCTTCCTCAAGAACCAAGAAAAGTCTCAAAGATACAACTTAACCTTCCACTCACAGGAGTTGGAAAAAGAATAAAAATAAAGGCTAAAACCAGCAGAGGCAGGGAAATAATAAGATTACAGCAGAAATAAATGACATCGAAATTAAAAAAAAAAAAAAAAGTAGAACATACCAATAAAACTAGAAGCTGATTTTTGGAAAGAATTAACAAAATGGGTAATCCCCTAGCCAGACTTATCAAAAAGAAAAGACAAAGGATAAATAAATTCCCGAATGAGAGAAGAGAAATCACAACCAACATGGCAGAAATACAAACACTTATAAGAGAATATTATGAAAAATTGCATGCCACTAAATTAAGCTATCTAGAAAAAATAGATAAGTTCCTAGAAACATATAACCTACCAAAAGTGAAACAGAAAGAAATACAGAATGTGAACAGACCCATGACCAACAAAGAAACTGATCAGCAATCAGAAATCTCCCAACAAAGAAGAGTCCAGGGCCAGATGACTTTTTGGGGGAATTTACGAAACATTGAAAGAAAAATTAATGCCTATTCTTCTAAAGCTGTTCCACAAAACAGAAATGGAAGGAAAACTTCCAAACTGATTCTATGAGGCCAGCATGACCTTAATCCCAAAACCAGACAAAGACCCTCCTATGAAAGAGAATTACAGGCCAATATCCCTGATGAACATGGATACAAAAATTCTCAATAAGACACTGGCTAATCGAATCCAACAGTACATTAAAAAGCTTTTTCACCACAATCAAGAGGGATTTATTCCTGAGCTGCAGGGGTAGTTCAATATTCTCAAATCAATCAATGTGATTTACCACACTAATAAAAGAAAGGATAAGAATCATATGATCCTTTCAGTAGATGCAGGAAAAGCATCTGACAAAATACAGCAAACCTTCTTGATATAAACCCTCAAGAAAGTAGGGATAGAAGAAACATATCTCAATATAGTATTGGAATTCCTAGCCTCAGAAATCAAACAACAACAAAAAATAAAAGTTATCCAAATTGGTAAGGAAGATGTCAAACTTTCACTATTTGAAGATGACATGATACTCTATGTACAAAACCCAAAAAACTCCACCAAAAATTGTTAGAACATATATGAATTCAGCAAAGTCACAGGATATAAAATCAATGTACAGAAATCTGTTGCATTTCTATACACTAATAATGAAGCATCAAAAAGAGAAATCAAGGAATGGATTCTATCTACAGTGGTACCAAAAACCATAAGATATCTGGCAATAAATCTAACCAAAGAGGTAAAATATCTATATGATGAAAAATAGAACATTTATAAAAGAAACTGAGGAAGACACAAAGAAATGGAAAAACATCCCATGGTCATGGATTGGAAGAAAAACTATTGTCAAAATGTCTATACTACACAAAGCAATCTATACATTCAATACGATCCCATTTAAAAAAAGGCCAGCATTTTTCACAGAGCTATAACAAGCAATTCCAAATTTTGTATGGAACCACAAAAGATCCTGAATAGCCAAAGCAATCTTGATAAAGAAAACCAAAGTGGGAGGCATCACAATTCCAGACTTCTGCTGTATTATAAAGCTTTAGTCATCAAGAAGTATGGTACTGGCACAAAAACAGACACATAGCTCAATGGAACAGAATGCAAAACCCAGAAATGGATCTTCAACTCTATGGTCAAGTAATCTTCTAACAAAGCAAGAAAGAATATCCAATAGAAAAAACGTCCCTTCAACAGTGTTGGGAAAACTGGATAGTGACATGCAGAAGAATGAAAGTGGACCACTTTCTTACAGCATGCACACAAATAAATTCAAAATGAAATGTGCCTGTATCGTTTGACCTGTCTCTGTTGATTCTGCATGCTTCATGAAGGAGGCCATAAACAGCCACTCATACCAGAAAAAAGTCATGTGGAGGAAACCGGAAGTACCTGCAGCAAAGCCACCTCAACCAATCCAAAGACCAATGAACTAGAAAAGTCAACGTTTGTCATTGTAAGACACTGACATTTGGAAGAGGTTCACTACACAGCATTTCAGAGTGAATGGTGACTTTTTCTTTAAATATAATTTTAACTTCCTACTAAGTAAAAAAAAAATAGGCAGAATTATTAGAGTTGATTGGGCAAGAGAGACTTAAAGCATGATTTGAGTTAACTTTTCTTTTGCCTACTCCTGGTGGCTTTAGTTTGAAAAGAAATTCAGGCTAGTTGGGAATATAAGAGGATTTTAGGCAGAGGACTAATCTGATCAGATTTTTACATGTTCATATGTGTGGATGTTTTAAGTCTAATCTAGCAACAAGAGGGTAAATAGAAGGGGATCAGATCGATGGAAGAAAGAGGGATGCTGAAGACATTAATCAAGTAGCTGGAGAAAGATAAAGAAATGGATTTATGACATTTATTGGGGTAACTGACATGACTAGAAGGTCAGTTATGAAAGCATCTAAGGAACAGTTCCCCTCCCCGACTCCAGTATTAATGAACCCATTTACAACAACAAAAATCTAACACTTCCACTTTATATTTTAAGTCATTTGTCAGGCAGAACAATGAGGTGAGTAACAGAGCTTCTGTATGTATCACATAGTGGTAGAAGAACATATATAAAATACATGACACATGAAGAAAGTTAGATAATGATATGTAGGCAATATTAATAAATGATACATCATTTGGTTTCGCTCTTGTTTATATTTCAATTTAGACTAAGAATACAGATGATGATGACAACTATTTTAAAATCATGACCTTTCTAAGTAAGGAATCTATAAAGATATCAACCTGACAGACTGAAATAAGAAATTACCACTGAATTTTTAAACATAAAAAAAAATTACAGTTTTCATGGCTCAGAATAGTAGAAAAGAACATGAGTTCTGGCACTAAATAAAATGGCAGCTAAAGAGAAGATAATATACAGTCGTATAGACCCTTTGGTTTACACGTACTCTCAACGACCACTGTTTGAAGCAATCAGGATCCTCACACATGTCAATCTCTCAGGAATCGTGTGTAAGTCAAGTGAGAATCCCGAGCAGTGGCCGCCATATGGAAACAATAATAGGTCAAAGAGGAATTGGAGACAAGTGCTCCTGCTCAGGAAGATCTCAGTGGAGGCCAAAGGGTTTAATCGTCTGGTTCCCTAATTTATCTTCTCATAACAGCACCTTCAGATCTTGATGGTGAATCAGAGCACTAAGCATCACTTCAAGAAAGTAAGTGCTTAGCTGTGGATCACAGGGCAGGTCTGCTTTGATGCTCAGGGTTTGCAGACTGGTGAATTGGAAGCTTGAAGTTTCCACATTGAAGGAAACAACTTTGATATAAGCCTTGGGGCTGAAATATCAAGAAAGGACTTCTAAGAATCAATTGATGATAAAAGCTCTACCCTGTTTTAACTTACTTTTGTGTATGTGAAAAGAATGGTACCAATTATTCTGTTTGCTAAGCTGGTTGGTTGTTCCTGGTGGCAGGATACCCATACTTCAGAGTAAAAGGATGCTAACCCACAGAGAAATATCAAATTAAACCTTTAATGTAAGGAAAAAAATATCAAGAACCTTAGAACCTTCAGAAAATATTTCCACTTAAGCAATATCAGATGGAATAGAAAGTATAAATATTCTGCTGCTTTAATACACGTCTAAATAATGAGGTTAGAGGTTCTTTCCTATTAGATAGGACAAACAAATGCAAATAGTTGCAAGTAATGAGAATAGCCAAAAAAAAAAAAAAAAAAAAGCTTATTGGGCTCAAAATGCAGAAAGTAGAATATGAGATCATGAGAGAATGTGAGATTATGCAAGGTTTGCAGTTATTCAACCAGTTATTGCAATATAAGACATTCTTGTTGGACAAAAGAATGTCAAGAATCTAAATGACCATAGTCTTAGAATAATCAAATATGAACAGGTAATTCGCAGAAAAAAAATATAAATAGCCTTTAAATATATGAGATGTTCAATTTCATTTAGATTATAGAAATTAAAATTAAAACTATAATGAGTATAAAGAGATACCATATTTTATCTACAAGACTGTCAAAAGCCAAAAGACTTATCACAGTCTTTCCTGGCAAGCCATAGTCTCATATAATCCTTGTGGAAATGAAAATAATTTTCTATTAAAAATTAAATAAAAATTATAAGGAGAGAGAGGCCTTTATGAACCAATAGTGATAATATGTCATGAGCTAAGGAGAATGATTAACTCAGCAATGAACCGAAAGTTAAAAGAAAATTACTGGTCTACAAAAAGTGATAGTTCAATTTAAATAAGCAATGACATCTAGCATCAAATTTCCCAATACAAACACTTCTGACTGTTTATATGCCTTTAGCACAAGATACAATATATGACATACATTATTTATTCATCTATCAAACATTTCTTAATTTCACACTTCATTCTAAAGACTGTGTTTGAATATAGTGAATATAAAAATGAATCAAATATACATCTTACCTTCAAGCTGCTCATAATCTAGTGGATAGACAGAAACTAAGCACACAGTTTCAATATATAACATTAAATGTTAGAATGATAGACTTGTTGGTATGAGCAAATTTGAATCAGATAACCTTTCAGTTAGAATAGAGCTGACTATTGTTAAGCACTCTGGCTTACTTTTTATGGCCAATTTCTTCCTTACTGTCCAAGAAAAAGATTTCATCCTTTTTTCTCACTTTTCAACCCTCCAATACTTGCTTCTCCATCCTTACTTTAAGCTGATAACCATACTACATCTTTCACTGAAAACTTCAATAGCCCAAGACTATCACATCTACTTATCCCTTGTGTCTGTGCCCAGTTACCCTCTTTCATATTGCTGGGAAAGATTTGCCCATGTTCTTAAACTATGGCCAAACTTTCCATTTTTCTAGTAGATTCTATCAGCTCTTTCATTCTCAAGACATTGTTGCAGCAATGATCCTCTTTATTTTTTACCTTATCTTTTTTCATTATGCTGACCATTATAACCAGAATAAACATGTACCCACCAGGACACTAAAATTAGTTTTGTCAAGATTGCCAATGACCTAATTAGCTAAGTTTAACAGTTAATTTTTAGTTCTCATCTTACTTACCATAAGCAGTATTTAATACAGGCAATCACTTCTCTCTCCTTGAAATGCTTTCTTTACTTGGATTCTAAAGCTCCCGACTCTCCTGGATTTCTTATCACTGGCTGTTCAAATCCTTTCCTGGTTCTTCATATCCTTGACCTATCCATGATGGAATACCAACAAGGCTTCTTTCTCCTTCTTTCTCCTTGATTCTCTTTTTTGATTCTTGGTCATCTCATCCTTTCTCTTGGCTTTAATACAACTGATATGTCAACAGTTTCCTAATTTACATCTCCGATTCAAAACTTTCCCCTGACCCTGAACACTTCAGTCTGTCTGTCTGTCTGTCTGTCTCTCTCTCTCTCTCACAGACACACACACGTCATACATTACCTCTCCTCTTTGGTGTCCACTTGAAATCCCATGAATTATAAAACTGAGTTTCAAATGTAGTCTTCCCAAAGTGGAAGTTTTATCCCTCTTTATCACAGAAATCTACATTAGGTTTTCAAGAAATAATAGCCGTTTGATATTTCCAAACAAGATTCTGAGTGCTTTCCGGACCCTCCAATTCACAAATTCTGTAATACCAAATACTTTCTCTCTTAAAGAAAATATGGCTCGACGTTTAAGTCAGCCAGTCATTGTATATATCACTGCATGTATAAAAATGTGTAGAAAGCAACAATGCCTCCTTGAATATAGCTGCTATATTACTCTCCCAGTGCCATGGTATGTGCACAGGGTATGAGATTCAAATTTGTGATGCACACGTTACTATAACTCTTCATGAGCTTTCAGGGTTATTCAGAAATAATGAGAATGTTAAATCCTCATATGCCCACAAGCTCCTACAGTATTAATTAAATTCTGCATGAAATTTTAACATGGATTATCAACTATAATGTTACCTGTGTATGTCTTGTAGGAGCAATTAAATATTTAACCCATCCCTGATTATTCCAACCCACAGAAATATTCAGCTCTCTTAACTTTCAGAACAAGCAACACTTATTCCACATATATGGAAGTACTGCAGAGGGTCCTGAGTCTAAGTTCCATCATTAACTCCATTCTCAGATATGGACCTGAATTTAGGGGAAATAAAGCAAACTACCAAAGCAGAGTCACATACTTTCTTTACATTTAGTTCACTTTCATAATTTGACTAATCTTATTATAGTAACTATCAATAATTAATTATTAAGATAATTATAATACCTAAAATCAGACTACCAATCCCTAGTGAAATGTTCTAAATTTAGAAACTGAGAACCTAAGAATGATCTAAAAATATCTTTTGATTAGTGTATTATACAAGTTACATAGTAGAGGCCAACATAGTGAGGTTTAGCAGCCCTCACAAAATCAGTATATACTGATTTATTCTTCAAAATTTGAAGAATTTTCAAAATTTGAAGAAATTTCAAAATTTGAAGAATAAATTTTTGTCTGAAGATATTCTCATTTGCATTGCATTAGATTACTTACCACAAGAAACTGAAAATGACCATTCATAGTATATATTTTCCACTTCAAAAAAACTCAAGCCTTTAGAGAAAAATCTCAAAAAAATCTGAAGTTTTATCAAAGAACTTTCTTCACTGAGATTGCTCTACAAAAGTATAGTTTAACAGTAAATTGGTAAAAATTAATTTCCAAAATGTAATTAAAGCAAAATAGTTCTTGAAATGAACATAAAGGATCTTTTATAAAGATAATTTAATAATATTGCAACACTAACAAGATGAGTTTATCTGTATATTTCTTTTATTCCAGAAACCAAATTATATGTAACAATGAGAAAAAATATTCAAAACTACCTAAGTATTGTTGGCAAAGAAAAAATACTACTCACTATAAATCTTAAATAGAAACTCACGGGGCAGAAAACCACACTACAGAACATGGATATAAATGAACATTTTTTTCTCAACAATCACAGGCAAGAGAAGTACTAATTGAAAACCAATAAATTAAGTACAGTGCAGCAAGCGGTCTCTAGCCAACTCGGCCTATACATCAATAGGTCATTCTCAGTTAATTAAGTGAAGGCATAATCAGCTTAATTTATGTAGTTCACGGAAGTTAATGATATCATAGTATAGTACCTGACGTTTGGCCTGTCCATATAACTTGTTTTATATGTTCAGTTCATTTAGCTATTCCTCAGTTTGGGTACTTTATTTCTGTAGCTGACCTTCAGTGTTTATCTTCCTGCAAAAAATAGGAAATATAACAGTGAAAAACAATGAACATTAAAAGATCATTTAACAAAAAGTTATTTTAAAAATGACCTGATGTTTCAGTGAATTATTTTTGCTTTATATAAATATAAACTTCAGCAATGAGCAGAATCTTTCTGAAATAAAAGCAAATGTTAAAATAAGATCAGTGTAAATGCATACAATATGCATATTTAGATTTAAAAAGATAAACCAGTGAAGAAACTTTTAAAATATTTTTCAATCGTACAATATAAGCATGAACTTTATAGATGTACTAATTAGCTGGTATATTTGTAAATTGTGTTTCATTTCAACACTGGATTATACACTTTGTAGTGAACTCTTCTTTCCCAGGGAGAGAGATCCTTTCCACTGTCTCTATAGCTCATCTTCTCTTTTCTGAAGCTGCAAGTTTACACACAAAGACAAACCACAATGTCAACCAATTGGACCTCACTTAAGGAACCTAGGAGATCGATTTGTAAAGCAAAGAATGAACAGGACCCTATTTCTGAAGTACGTTGCTCAAACTGCTCTTTCATTAAAAGATGCTCTTTCTTATTGATTTTGGCTTAAGTAATGAGAAAGCTTATCCAAAAATCTTTAGCATTTGGGCTCAAGTTAAGGAAATCAATACAGTCATTTCCCATTTGAACTGCATATGTGAGTTTTATGTACGAGAGACAAGACAAAGCCAAATTCAGATAAATCAATAGCATTGTCAATAGAACATGAAACTGACAAATGGCGTTTTTCAGCAATTAAAGTGAGTTGTAAACATACAAAGACTAATCAATTACAATGTTTTGTCATTAACAGTTTTTAATTGGTACAAAAGTTATGTGTGAACCTGACTCCCCAGCATGAAGAATAGAGAACCTACTTCAGCATCACGTGGGACATTTCACTAAAGCTTTTATGAACATACAGATAACTTTACAACTGACAAAGTAAATTAAGACCTTCATTAGGCAGATCGTATTTGAATATTAATGAATCTGTATAAGTCAGTGAAATAGTTATAAACAGGAAGCATACACATACAGTAGTCTTTCTTTTGGAATATACTATTTTTAAACACTGTTTTAAATATTCAAAGAGTTTATAGTCCCTTTTTGTAGCTATTAATTGAACAAAATTAAAATAACATATTTAAGTTGAAATTATTATTTCCTACATTAGAAAAGTAAAAGCCAAGTAAGCCTTACATTTCTTTCATGGCTGTATTCTAAAAATACACAAAATTCTTTAAAATCTATATTTTGACTATACATAAAAGATTCTAGAATTTATTCAAGTAACTTTTAAAATATTTTGTACCAATGATAACCTGCAATAAAATACTGAGCCATTATGGCTTGCCATTACCCTAAAGTATTCAGGAAAATTGTAGTACAGATAGCCAAATATAATTCATAATATGCTAAGATAGGCATATTATTAAATGCAGATAAAACCTTTGTTTTTAATAAAAAATGATATAACAAAAGTAAAAGGTTAATTGAAAAGCAAAATAAACTACCGAATTTAGTAAGGCACATTACCTAGATTAACAGAAATCAATGAAATCATTAAAACAATTAATAACTTAGAGCTCCATTCAGACTAAGATAAACTCTGTGGCTATTAGCATGCGGATACAAGGCTACAGAGACATATCTATCCTGACTGGGTAATTTCCTCTCCTCTGTAACAGTTCAGTAATATATGCAACTGGCATTATACTGCCACCCATTTCTTCTTGTGAGACAAGAGATCTTTCATGCTTTTTGCTATCTATGCTAGGTGAATCATAAGAACCACAGTCTTTACAGAAGGGAACTTATTTCCCCCCAGTGTCCAGGATATAAAATGGGCCATTAAAGCATCAATAGTATTAATCAAAGCCTCGTAACGGTTCAGCCTCTTCCCTGGATAGAAAATGTGCAGAGTTTTACCCATCCTCTAATCATAAATAGGAACATATATACAGCAAAGCCAGACCCAGATACCTTTTCAATAACTATGAAAGAACAATTAAAAACCAGAAGGTACTTCTCTGAAGATCATATTCTGAGAAGTAACTGAAAATAAGCAAACATAACCTCATGAGTTACAAAAACAGAACAAAAGTTGTAATTATAAATGCTTTTTGCTTGACATTTTTTTTAAAGCAGTGAAATTCTAGAAACAGAACAGAAATGTAAGGTAATATTATGAAACAGAAAATGATGCTTGAGTTTTAACCCTATTCCAAAGCTTTGGCTTTGGTCTAAGGAAGTTCATATCTTAAGTCTTAACAAAACAAAACAAACAAACAAACAAACAAACAACAAGAACAACAATTAAAAAAAAAAACGGGTGACATTTCAAACTTATTTCAAGGTTTCATTGCCAGCACCCTCAAATCCCAGATTCTATGATCACACTCTCTATCAGTCTTTTTCCCCTGAAACTAAAACTTAAACTATAATGGTGCTCCCTAGTAGCAATATGACTTTAGAATAAGTCATTATTTTAGATTAAAAATCTCTGTGTTGAAAAAAAAAATTTGACCTCTTAAAAAAAAAAAAAAAGCAGATTTTGTTACTTTAATCTCCAGCTAAGGAAAGGAAAATTATTAGTGAATACTTAAGAAATAATATACAAGCAACCAAAAGCTAAAATCTTAAGTTTTCGAAAGGGATTCTGATGAGTAATACTACAGAAGGATGTTCTATATAAACATCTAAGAAATTAGACCAACAATTTATAAAATAGCAATAAACTAAATAGAAAATAGTTACAAAAACAAAAGAAAATGTCCATTATTAATCCTGTATCTATGAAAAAGACTCTCCCAGTGTATTTATTTTTTAAGATTTTATTTATTTATTTGACAGAGAGAGACACAGCAAGAAGGAACACAAGCAGGGAGAGTGGGAGAAGGAGAAGCAGGCTTCCAGCTGAGCAGGGAGCCTGATATGGCGCTGGATCCCAAGACACTGGGATCACAACCTGAGCCGAAGACAGACGCTTAACGACTGAGCCACCCAGGCACCCAGGTATCCCAGTTTAAAAAGATAGCACAATTCTTGTGGACAATGTATATTAGACAAAATCCTGCAAAAACAACAGATGCAAATTGAATGAATAATTATACTAAAGCTGAATTGCGGGGGTCTCTGGAAGCAGAGAGATCTTGGTTTGACACTGCAGCTCTGCCATTTGCTAGGTATGGTGACTTGAGGCATATTTATATTTTTCTCTGAGAGTTTCCTTATCTGTAAAAAGTGAAGAAAATAACAGGGCATCCTCATACTGCAAAGATTCAATCAGATGACATATCTTGTCCTTGCCTCACACATATTAGGCCTGTCTTAAGTGTTTCATTGCCAACTGAATTAGTCTATTAATTAATAAACAATAGTTTTCTTATATTGTGGAATTCAAGAATATTGAAATTTAAAAATACACTGCTAGTCATTTTATATAAATGTAATTCAGCTTCCACTTCTGTAAACTCCTAAAATTTCCTGTTCTCTCTCCGTGAGAGCCTTTCCACTATTTGATAATCAGTTTTCTATTTGTCGTGACATTAGTACACTGGAAATTCTTGGGAATAGAAACCATATCTTACATGGGGTGTGTGCTTGTTTGTTTGTTTGTTTGAAGTATGCTCCAACGCCTAATGTGGAGCCCAGTACAGGGTTTGAATTCACAACCCTGAGATCAAGACCTGAGCTGAGATCAAAAGTCAGATGCTTAACCAGCTGAGTTACCCAGACGTCCCTCTTGCCTATATTTTGTATACCTGACATGACAAGGACTTAAGTAAATATTTGTTGGATTAGTAAATGAATTAATATGTTTGAGAATATATTTCTTAGGGCGTATTATATACTACACTTGATATAAATAAAGCACCTGATATAAACCATTTCACTTTATTCTCAAAAAGATGACTTTAAATATGATTGCTATTCCAATATTATAGATGTGTAAACATACGAGAGATTAGGTAACAGCCCAAATCACATAGATGGGAAATGCTGGATCTGAGCTTCCACATTCTCTCAATCATTGCATTCATTGCCTTGGTCTCGCTGACTTATTTTTACAGTTTCAGAAATTGTATATTAACAATTTTCCAAGAGAGATCAGGTCCTGGTTAACCGACACAACTAATTTTTTTGTTTGTTTTGTTTGTTTTTTGTTTTCTTTTAAGATTTTACTTATTTATTTGACAGAGAGAGAGAGAGCAAGAGAGGGAATACAAGTAGGGGGAGTAGGAGAGGGAGAAGCAGGCTTCTCTCCAAGCAGGGAGCCCATTGCGGGGTCTATTCCAGGACCCTGAGATCATGACCTAAACTGAGGGTAGATGTTTAACAACTGAGTCACCTAGTGCCCCTATAATGTAACTAATGCTTTATGAGACCAAAGCATATGACAGAATACTAATTTATTACTTTTTAATAGCGAATAAAAATGCTAAGTAGGCCAAAATATTCTTTTCTGTTTCATTATCTCACCTTTAAAAGACTACATAAGCTATTAAGTTTGTTGATCCTTTCAACAAATCTTATTGGCCACTTATATTATAGTAGGTCTCGAAGATAAAGCAATAAACCAGATAGGGGGAACAAGCCATGCTTTTATAGAGTTTATATTCTAGCTAATTATTATTTGATACTTTGTACCAGGCTCTTTAGTTTATTAATGGACATAATCATCATAACAACTCAATGAAATTGTTACGATTATTATCCCAATTTTGCAGACATGGACATGAAGTGAAAGAGGTTAAAGCTCAAAGTGAAAGTTTGTAAGAGCTGCACTCACAGTTTGGACCCGACTTTCTTTTCAATGAACCTGCTGTCCAGCAAGGAAGCTGGGTGTTAGTGAATCACGTCACTCAGCGTGATGGGATGCTAGGAACGATGCTACAGAGCCCTGGCTGCCGCGAGCCCCAAGCCCTTGGCTCCTTTCCTCAGGGCCTCCTGTTGCCTGAGTAATGCTGCAGATGCACTGATACAGACCTACTTTCCAGTCCTCCCTTACGTTCATCCATCAAAAGCACCATTACCTCATGTCTCCTAGGTGTAATACAATTAAGTCAGTTACATTCCCTTCATATGAATTGCTGGTTGAAATTAAGAGACAGCTCACTTATGCACATTTCCCGGAGTGGAAGATCTATTTTATGCTTTGTTTTTAAATGTAGATTGTTCTCAATTTTATACTTTAGGGGTGTGGGGGCTTCTACTCTGACTACAGTTATTGTAAAACCTAGAGCCAGAAATAAGATTTTCTATTACTAAATCCTTCTTATATCAGGAGATTAATAGCACATTGTTAATACATAATACCAGCAAGGACATAGAAATGTTTTCTTTTAGACTTTTGCTGATTAATATTTTAATTATAATATATATTATATGAATATTACATAAGCATTTTTATTTTATTATCTATAATATATTTAAATAGAATTTCACCAGGTAAATGGATGTTGCATCCTACAATGAAATAACACCATCTTGTTTTTCAGCCCTCCCCAAAAGCATACCTCCTACCTACTAGCAATGACATTGTACCAGAATTGCAGGTTGAAATCAAGATTTTTTTGTAGCATTCAAGATTGGCTGCAAACAAAAACTAGCTGAAGATTTCGTCTCTGAAAAATTCCTTAAATACGTGGCTTATATTTCTTCTCTCTCCTGGTTGCTCCCTGTGTCTCCTTTCTCTTCTTTTTTTCTTAACATATGTTAGTCCCATTCAATTTCCTTCTCAGTACTCTACTACCACTTCCTCTCAATTCTAACTTAATCTCCTATCTTCTTTCCCATTAACCTTTAATATACACACTTGCTATCTCCTCTTTACTTCCTATCTGGTCCATTCATCTCTCATTTCTTTCCTAATATAATAGATGTGAGAAAGGAAACTCAATACTCTATAACACAAATCCAGAAATTAAGGTCTCAAAGATTAGAAAACAGGGTAACTCAACAGCACCACTTGAATACAAACATATTTACATACACTTTTCCCAAATGTTTTTTCTTCTTGTTTTTCTAAAACAATCATTCTGGTGGGGGGAGGCATACCAATTTTTAATCCCTCTCTGCTCCATCAATTGCAATTTCTCTAAATGGCATTTGAAATAACCTGTTCAAAGGATTAAGAGTCCCTGGAATTTGTCTTTGTGTCTCCACTACCTCGCAGAGTGACTGCTACGAAATAGGCCCTCCATGAGTGTTTGATGAACGGAACTGAAATAAGTAAGCTTCATACTTGATGGGAAAATAAATAGGAAAATTAAAAGAGAAACCTGCTCACCACAGCCATGGTGAAGCCTGTGAAGGTGGAAGAGGTGGGCAGTCGGTACTTAACAACTTTATCCCACTATTGAACCTTTTGCTCTTCTCCCTGATTGTCTTTTCCCTTCTCTCCTCGGCCATTTATTCAAAGCTTCAAGCAGCTGTTTGAGGGTTAGAGTTAGGGTTATACCTACAGGTTCAAAGACTCAAACAGCTGATGGCATAATAAGTTGCCTATTTTTGATCCCTAAATAACTGGTGAACAAAATCTAACACTAGGTTAAAAGAAAAACCTAAATGTAAACTTAATCCTTTAATGATCTTCCTCTTCTTCCCTTCCTATCTCCCTATAATACATTTAAAGATATATTGTCTGGATTAAATCTTCATATACTCTCAATACAAATCATGCCCATGGATTGTCGCTAGTGCAAGTTAACACTACATATCATGGAGAACAATGGTTTTCAAAATCAGCTCTTCCAAAGGCTCCTTTCAAGGGATCCAAGTTTTCCAGTCTGTTCCCCAAACTTTACCAGAGGGGATCTGGTTTACTTTGTACATTTCACTCCAGTTTCCATCTTTGTTCTGAGAAAGGAGTCTGTTGCTATCTATACCCTGGCATCAGCAGACTTAATCTAATTCTATCATCTCAAAATGTATAAAATCGGGACTAGAAAAGTTAATTAACTGGCATGTTCAAAAATAAACTGGTGGCAAAAAAACAAGATTTGAACCACTAAAATTGCCATATAGGTCTTTCACCTGACAGGACTATTTTTTCCCCTGGCTACTCTATTTGAGAATGTAGAATGGTTGATAGAAGAATTACATTGTGCTACATAGCTCACAATTGTTCTACTAATAATTTGTCCTGTATTTAGAGTGAATCTCATTCTGAAACTTAATTCAACAAATTCTGGAACTGATGTACAGTGGAAAACAAGAAAAATGTGTAAGACAATAATATATTATATTTAGTTAACAAATGAACTAATTTCATACTAGAGAATGGGAAACTGTATGTGGAACAATGGAGGTCCATTAAAGGAGTAGACAATACTTCAAAAGGTACCAAACTAAGATTGATATGAGTGAATGGCAAAAAGTCTGGTAAGAGTCAGGAATAAGGACTGGTTGATTCAGGCAGCTTAACTCAGAGCTGACTCGAGTTTGAAATAGATTGGAGCATTCAAGTGGGAAATACTTAAAGCAAAGAGTCTTCATACCTGTCCACCAATAAAAAGTGATCTGAGTTAAAGATCTGTAGGGTGGATAGGTCCTTGAGCATTACAGGATTTGTGGGCTTTCTAGCAGTCTTACATCTTTAAGATCTAATTGTCCTTAACCCTAAATCATTTCACCTGATGCTTAAGGAGCCTTTTTTTATTAGCCACTATAACAACAATCATCATTTTTTTTGGATTCCTTAGCTGATAAAAAACGTTTTGCCCCCACAGTTCAGAATTCCTTTACTTGCCAACATCGTCCCCATAGTAATCTAAGCTTAATGTTAAGTGTGAGAATTTAGTCAATTGGTTATAAGAAACATTCTCTATTTATGTGTATATATGTGTTGTTCCTATTTTTGTGTCTCTGTTTTGTTTTGTTCTTGCTTTTCTATTTCTCTCCCCAGAGAAACTTCCATTTTCTGCAAGATCAAGACCTTCACACATGAATTATATATAAAGAAAGTTCAAAATCCAGTAAAGAGATACTCATCTTACTCACAGTAAGGTTCACACTAATATTCCACAAAATATGGGGAGGATAAATCAGTGTGGGCTGGAGCACACAATTTAGTTACACTGGAAAGGGTTATCATCACTCTCAATGAGGAATTTATTTGGTATGATATATCATGTATGGATATTGTAGCAAACTCCAATTCTCAAAACAGAATGAAAATTCAATTATTCTCATAATAAATGTCACATTTATAAAGTTTAAAAATATAAATGCTTACTTTAGATATTGTTAAAGAGAGCTATCTAGCTAAGCCTGAAAATAAAGAAAAAGATATGAAATAGCATGTTTAAAGGAATTGTTGAATACCTAGTAATAGGGCAGCATAAGATAAATGGTGAGGAAGTAGAAAACAAATTCATAGGTTGTTTTAAATCCTACTGGACTGGATTATCAGATTCTCTCTCAATCTCTAATTTAACCAATTCTGGTTAACATCACACATTCCAGGAAAATATTTTCACTCTATCAAATTCAAATATCAAATATCAACATAAGCCTACAAAAAAGATTAATAAAATATGTTTTCTAAGTTAAAACTCCAAGTAAAACTAAGGAATAATGACAATCAATTTCAAAACCACATTTATTAAAGGAGAAACTCCAATAATTCCCTTCCTTACTACTCCTAGCTCACTGAAGTGGAAGAAGGAATTCCAGAAATATTAAGGAAAATATAATTGATTAGATAGAGTCCAAAGAGGGAATTGCTTAAGACATTTATGATGATTTTAAAATGTCTGCCTTAAATAATTGGATGAGTATAATTTCTGTCATAAATAAAGACCAATGACATTCTGATTAGATTTCCATTCTGGAAAAGTCAAAGCTAAATTTTGAACTTTCTGTCCCTGTATAGGGACACAAAACAGACCAGTGATTGCTAAGGAATAGGGTTGGGAAAAAGGCTTGATACAAAGGGCAGCATGAGGGAAGTTTTAGGAATGATTCAACTATTCTGTATATTGACTGTGGTGGTGTTTACATGCTTCTCTAGAATGGTCAAAACTCAAGGAACTGTACATCAAGGCAGCAAATTTTACTATAGGTAAGGTAAAAAGTAAATAAAAATAACTCATGCTTACTAATGAATTATTTTAAATGAGGATATCTTAAGAACTAGAAATATGTCAGAATGATTACAGGGGAAAATGTCAAAAATTAATGGAACAATAAATTAAATACTAGAGTAGAGCAAGGAAAATAAGATTGTTGCCGACAAGAAGGAGAACAGAGTAACTATTAAAATAAAAGTGAGTGACATGGGTGCCTGGGTGGCTCAGTGAATTAAGTGTCTGACTCTTTGTTTGGGCTCAGGTCAGGATCTCAAGGTCCTGGGATCAAGCCTAACACAAGCTTCCCACTCAGTGCGAATACTGCTTCCCTCCCTCTCTCTCTGCCCCTCCCCCTGATCTTGATCTCTCTCTCTAAAACAAACAAATAAATAGATCTTTTTTTAAAAAAGTGACAAAAAGTAAAGATGACATCACCTAGCACTTTCCCAGGTGTCTTGTGTTTGAAAATTACTTCTAATTTTCTAATCGTAACACTATCAAAAGTCATTTTTCAGACATTGGTTGCTTTGTTTTTGTTCTAATTATCTGATTAACAGAATGTTTACTGTTAAATGTAGAAAGAGATGAACAAGGAACATAACCTAAGGCAGACAACTGAGGCAAATTGGATATGCTACTGTCACAAGTCCTGCCATCACTGACTTTGGAATGGCAGGGCGAAAGGCATTGTGCCACTTTATATCCCTATTGGCCCAGGACAAATCCCTAGACAGCTGTGACCTGTGTCTCTTCTGACAGATTCTCCTAACCCTATCCATCTCCTAAGTTTTAACATTCTGGATCGCAGGGTCAATCACCAGCAAATACCTTTTAAAGTTTTTAACAAACCACGCTCATGAAAAATCTCCTTTCCTACTTGTCTCAACTAAAACTTGGCTCTCCCCTGGCACTGCCACTAAAACTGTTCAAAGTAATGGTTTCTTTCCCACACCCCTTCTGCCTCTGGACCTAAAAATCAAGTAGATGTTTTTTTGCTCCTTGTTGCTGCCTCCAGACCAGTATCCCTACATTCCTAGTCATTGAAGCTCCCCAATGAACTTCACTTTTTTTTTTTTTTTTTTTTTTTTAAAAGTAAGCCCCTGACTCACTGATTCCAATTCCACATCTGTCCATCTTCTTGGCAATTTCAAGTCCCACATAGAAGTCAATACCCCCATCTCCTAAATCCTTTACTTCATTTAGCCAATGATCTTTTTTTCTACCCTATAGAAGCTATTCGGTACCAAGGTCACACCCTTGACCTTGACATTTTCCATAACAACAAACCCTCCCTCTCACTTTAAAACAACTCCTCTCTACAATCATTTTTATCTTCCCAGCTCACTCCTTCTGACACCCATTTCTAACAAACTTTAGACTTCAAACTTTCATTCCACTTATCCTAGCAATTCACCACTGCTCCTTATGAGCCTCATGTCCTTCCTTTACTATCCACCGTAAATTTATGGTAAAATATTATAATAAACCTTTCTCTTAAGTCCACCCACTTGCTTGACAAAAAAAAAAAAAAAGTCCTGGTTAAATCCAACACTTCCCACCAACTCTACTTCAGTACTCTGCAGCTGAAATTGGTTGGAAAAAAAATACAAAATAATGCTGACTGCTTTATTGTAATGAAAAAACTTAAGTGGACCTTAAATGTACTTACAAAAATATTTATTTATTTAATCTATTTTTTCACCTGCTATCTTAATCATTCTCCCTTACACCCCCAAGACCTATTCTCATTTCTTTACACCCAACTCATAACTTTGCTTCCTACATCAGTGAGAATGCAGAAGCAGTAAAACAGAACTTCTAAAAACTACCTCTAAGTATTCTCTATACTGTTACTGTGGATGAACTCTAAATGCTCATAAGTAAAGCAACCCCCTCCAACTTATATACCAGTAACTGACTCTAGCAATTTTCTTTTTCCTTTGCATTCTCCATTTATACCTTTCCAGTGGATCATTCATCAGGATACAACAAGCTTCCATTTCAACCTTATTTATGTATGTATGTATGTATTTTTATTTTTAAAATAAAAATAAACAAGTATTATTTATTTATTTTTATTTTAAAAATAAATAAATATTATTTATTTATTTTTATTTTATTTATTTTATTTTATTTATTTATTTGCCTGAGAATGAAAGAGCACCAGCAGAGGGAGCAGCAGTTCCTGAGCAACGAGCCCAATGTGGGACTTGATCCCAGGACCCTGGGATCATGACCTGAGCTGAAGGCAGATGCTTAGCTGATTGAGCCACCCAGGCATCCCATTTCAACCATATTTAAAAATAATAAAAATAAAAACCACCTAGACCCAGTTCCTTCATCTAGCTCACCAATACCTTACCTCCAGTTTTATAACAAATTTCTCTGAAAGAAATCTATGCTTCCTGGTCTTCTATTTCTTCATTCCCATTTTCTTTTGATCCATGATATGAGGCTCCACCATTGACACTGCCCAGAAACCATTACCAACATTAGCAATGACCTTCACTTTGCTAAATCCAATAGTCATTCCTCAGGCTAAGATTCATAGGAATAGAATTTTTTTATCACTTTCATTTATTGCTATATTAGTAGGACTCAAGATAGTTTCTGGCATATAGTAGACACACAAAAAATCACTTCCTGAATTAATGAATAAATGTGTAAATAAACTTTAATCCAAGTCTATAAAATAAAATAGATAAGAGCGACATTTCATTCTAATAGTTATTTTAAACAAGTTTTCCTAAAACATAATTCATTATTACTTACCTATTTGAAGTAGTTACTATATAGCAGATAAGAAACTGATCATTTAGATAGTTAGAAACTAGGGATAGAGAAGTATATGTGAGTTGCCATGAAGAGAAATCTCAAATATCGATGCTTAACACATTAGAGATTTATTTTTTATTTATTACAAACCCACTGTGGGTTGGTAGAATTTCTCCCATATCCGGTGGCTCAAGAATTCAGGTCTCTTTTATTCTGAAGTGCAGTCATCTTAGCATGAGACCTTCATGGTTTCTAGACCCAGGAAAAAGGTAGCAAAGTTTCCTAGGGAGTTCTTAAATTTCCTCAACCCACATGTGACAGGTAGCACTGTCATTTACATTTCGTTAGCTAGAAATAGTCAAAGAGCCCTTGCCTTGCAGCAAGATTCAGGAAAGTTCATTAGTTACAATATGCTCAGGAATAAATGATATGTAAACTACAAAAGTTTATGTTCAGCAAAGAATCTGTATATAAAAAATAATTGAAAACTATACAGGAAGCATAAGGAAGTTAACATTGAATCGAAAAGAACATAATTACTGAAGCAATCAGTCAGGAGTAGGATTTGCAAAAGGAACTTTAGGATGAAAGTAAGACTTTGCCAAAAGAAAAGGAAGTTAAAAAATTATTGCAAGCAGAACTACTTTAATATTCTACTTTATTTTGCTTGCCTGATAGCCAAGTTATATTTTCATGTTTCTGACAAGTGGTTAGAGACCCTGAGCATGACCAAAAGTGCAATAATTTTATTTGCATGTTCCCCCTGGATCAACAATATTAACTATTAATAGATTATGAGCATTGGTATTAAATATCTGGCTGTATCTTTATAACTCTTAAAATATATTATTCTGGATATTATGATACATCTAGCATGAAGATAGATCCAATTTTTTCTAATTTTTAGGAATTCATCTTAAGAGATTCTTGAAAATATGCATAAAATCTGCAATTGTTGGCAAAAATACTTTAAAAATTCTTAGAAATTTGTATGAGAAAACAATAACTATTATAATAAAAATGCAATAGCATTATGTAAAATTTGGCTGTTATATAATAATTTCAGTCCCTGTAAAAAGTGCATTGCCAAATTGTTATATAAAACCACTAAAGTTATTCAAATTGGATCCAATTGGTAAATCCAAAGTTAGATTTTCTGTTGTATCATGGGAAGCTAAATTTTCAACATACTATGATATAGTGAATGAGGATCTATCACAGACCAAATACAAAGAGTTCATTGTCAGTCTCACTTCTAATAAAATTCTATGGCAAATCAAAATAATAGATTTATAGAAAGTGTTCCATGTAAGTTAAAAATGCAAAGAAAAGCAACCACTTCACCTCATTTTATTTTCAATTTTGTTTCTCCTAAGTGTGAAGATTTTTCAAGTGTTAAGAAAAATTGTCTTCATGGGGCGTCTGGGTGGCTCAGTGTGTTAAAGCCTCATGATCCCAGGGTCCTGGATGTAGCCCCACATCAGGCTCTCTGCTCAGTAAGGAGCCTGTTCCCCCCACCCTCTCTCTCTGCCTGCCTCTCTGCCTACTTGTGATCTCTGTCAAATAAATTAAAAAAAAAAATTAAAAAAAAAGAAAGAAAAATTGTCTTCTTGATTATGTCATATCAATTAAAGTTTCTAATATAAATATTGAAGTAGGGCACTGATTTTCTACTCCACCTTTTTACAAGAATGAGGTAACTTTTGTTTGACTTCCCAAGAATAAAAATTATTGCAGAAATATTTCCAGTTCTTTCTTGTTCATCAATTTTTTTTTTATCAACAATTAGACTTAGAGCTAAATTAAAGTGAAGAGCTAAGTCTTTGTCAGGCTTCCATTTCTAAACACTGATATTAGACTGACTTTAAACCTTAACACAAATACCATAGGTTGGCACCTTAAATACATAACACCAATGTAAAGCTATATTATGATTAATATGTGAATAAAGTAATGTTTTTCTTACTGTAAGAGGGATGGAGGGAAAATGTGCTTTGGCACTTTACTTTTTTTCATTATCTCACTTAGTACCATAAAATGTTTTTTTTGTTGTTTGTTTTTATTTTTGTTTTCGTTTTTTAGTTTTTATTTAAATTCCAGTTAGTTAACTTAACATAGTGTTATATAAGCGTCAGCTGTACAATAATGTGATTCAACATTTACATACATGACCCAGTGCTCATCACAAGTGCATGCTTTAATCCCACCACCTCCACCGACCTCCCCTCTGGTAACCATCAGTTTATTCTCTGTAGTTAAAAGTCTGTTTCTTGCTTTCTTTCTCTCTCGTTTTTCAGTATGCTCATTTGTTTTGTTTCTAAAGTCCCACATATGAGTGAAATCATATGGTATTTGTTTTTCTTTGACTGACTGATTTTGCTCAGCAAAATACTCTCTAGCTCCATCCATGTTATTGCAAACGGCAAGGTTTCATTCCCTTTTTATAGCTAAGTAATATTCCACTGTGGGTATATACCACACATCAATCAATGGACACTTGGGCTGTTTCCATAGTTTGGCTATTGCAGATAATGCTGCTATAAATATGGGGGTACATGTATCCCTTTGGATTAGTATTTTTTATTCTTTGGGTAACTACCTGGAAGTACAATTGCTGGATCATAGGGTAGTTCTATTTTTAACTTTCTGAGGAACTTCCATATTGTTTTCCAGAGTGGCTGCACGAGTTTACATTCCCACCAACAGTGCAAGGGGGATCCCCTTTCTCCACATCTTCTCCAATACATGTTGCTTATTTTGTTGTTGATTTTGGTCATTCTAACAGGTGTGAGGTGATAATCTCATTGTAGTTTTGGTTTGTATTTCCCTAATGATCAATGTCTTCTGCCCATTTTTCATTGGATTATTTGATTTTCAGGTGTTGAGTTTTATAAGTGCTTTATAGATTTTGCATATTAACCCTTTATCAGATATGTCATTTGCAAATATCTTCCACAATTCCATAGGTTGGTTTTAGTTTTATTGATTGTTTCCTTTGCTATGCAGAAGCTTTGTATTTTGATGAAGTACCAATAGTTTATTTTTGCTTTTGTTTCCTTTGCCTCAGGAAACATATCTGGTGAGAAGTTGCTATGGAAAATACGTATCTCTTAGGGCGCCTGGGTGGCTCAGAGGGTTGGGCCTCTGCCTTCGGCTCTGGTCATGATCTCAGGGTCCTGGGATCGAGTCCCACATCGGGCTCTCTCCTCGGCAGGGAGCCTGCTTCCTCCTCTCTCTCTCTCTGCCTGCCGCTCTGCCTGCTTGTGATCTCTGTCAAATAAATAAATAAAATCTTTAAAAAAAAAAAAAAGAAAGAAAATACGTATCTCTTAAACTGATTCTTTTCTTGCAGAAAACTTTAGTATTTATCAGAAAGTTTATTTTCTGCCTAAGAAAAGATAGAGCATACCACATAAAACATAGGCCAAACATTTTTTTTTAACCTATTTGGTCAGCAGGTGACAGTAACTTTTTCTAAATGGAATGTTTAAGCAGCCAGATTTCAGAGGATGCTCTTAGTGTTCTTCTAACCCATCCATATGTTATTTACTCAACTGATGGGCATGCATGTGCATTCTTTGGGGAATAAAAAGTATATTCACTATAATAGATACTCTTTCGGTAAACTGTATAGATAAAATGAAAAATAAACAATATTCTTTGCCTTGGTGACTCAGGATTAAACTGGCCTGTTTCTCCCAATGACATCATACAATCATTCCCAAAATTAGACTTAAAACCTCAGAGTAGTAGAATTATGGGTTCATACAATTTATCTTCTACTGCAATCTCTTGCCCCAAGTGAAATCAGCCACAAACTTCTCTTGTTTTTTCTTTAACAATATCTCTTAGATCCACTCCTTCTGTTTCATTTTTCTAGTTTAGGTACCAATATCTTCTTACTTGGAAGACTCTATATGGCAAAATTAACCTCTGATACTCTGGCTGTGATAATTTCCTAAACATCAGGTGCATCCTGTTACTGCTATGTTCAAAAGCCTTTAATGACTCCTCATTGCCTTCATTCTTGAAAGCAGTAAGACCTCTCAGTTTTCCAGAGTGGCCTATTTTTTAATCTCTCATGACCCTCTAGAGAGCTAAAAGAACACATAGTGAGTCTTAAAAAAAAAAAAAAAATGAGATTTTTGATGGTATAGGACTTAGTCTATGCTCCAAACTCTGGACTTAAGAAATAAGGGTGGTGGGGTGGGGGGGGAGGGGACTTCTATTTTCTGTGTTATATAATTTAACTTGCCTGGTTACAAAGTAGATGGAATTCAGGGAAAATATTTTGTCTAAAAGTAAAAATGCCTATGTTTGACTTTAAGGATTAACATGTAGTTCCTCTAGGCATATTTATAGTTTTAGGGAATGAAAGGAAGTCCCCAAATCTCTGAATTATCTTCCAAATCTTAGGTTCTGTAATATAGTAATTCTGTTAATGTTACATTCCTATATTTTAATTAGACCTCAAATTTCTTTATTTTAAATGATACCTAAGTAATGGAAAACATATATAGAAGCTTCTTAAATTGACCATTATCAAGAATTTTGCATTATTTTCTAATATATATGCAACAATGAAGACATAATATAAGATAAAATAGAAATAAGTTCTAACATTTGTGGAAAACTACCCTCAAAGCTGAGGAAAACTGCCCCCAGGCAGAATGCTGCAGAGCTCTAGGAAGAAACGGAGCCTTAACTTTGGTCCTTGAAGGGTACCTAGGCTACAGAATGTTGGAGAGAAATAGAATTGGGCTGTGGCAGTTGGAAAGGATGGCCAGAGTAGAGGTGAATGTTATACTGATCTTTAGAACAGATTAATCAGAGAGGACTAGTTATGACGCAATGTAGGAAGCAATAAACCTGACTGGAAAGGTGAAGCTAAGATTGGGAAGAATGATGATAATGATAAAAATTATATAAGGATACCAGTGATAGAACTGGAATGGGAAAGTTCACTTAGAGAAGACTTTCAAAGAAAATCAAGAGGACTTGGAAGCACATTGGTGGTAGCAAGAATCTTATTAAGTGTGAAATTTTACAAATGAAACCCTTAAAAAGAGTGAAGTTATCCATCTGAAAGATTTGTTTAATAGAGGTAGATGTAGATGAACTGTGTGATATTTCAACATCTTTTCCAAATCTATAGTTCTTTCAATACAGACATGCAATTAATTTATATTTTGTGCAATCTGTTCTTACCAATGTTCATTTTACACTGTGAACCTAAAATAGAATAAGAATTATACTATTTAACATGTAGTGCATATAAAATGGGTACACCAAATATTTTCATTGAGTATGTGCCAATTCTGAACCATGGTGAAATTTTGGAACAATTCAGGGAATTTCCACACATTCAAAGGGTATATACATGTTCCTACATTTCAATAATGCTTACCAGATCAATATTCCCCATAATCACTATTTTGCTACTAAAGTCAAAGTACAAGTTGGGTTGGAGGCATGGGGACACCTGGGTGACTCAGTCAGTTAAAGCATCTGCCTTTGGCTCAGGTCATGATCTCACAGTCCTGGGTTCAAGCCCTTAGTCCCTAGTTGGGCTCCTGCTTCTCAAGGAGTCTCCTTCTCCCTCTCCCTCTGACTTTCCCTCCCCACCCCATTCCCGCTTGTGCACTTTGTCTCTCTCTCTCTCTCGTAAATAAATAAATAATAAATTTTTAAAAAAATACAAGCTGGGAAGTAGCAAAGTGGGGAGATTCTAGAAATACAATCTAATCAAAAGTCAGGACTGGGGTCTGCGTGAACAATGAGCATGAGGATAACTAAGTAGCACATGGGCTAAAAACTATCTGTGTAGTTAACAGAAAGGCAATTAAAATGTTATAAGTAGTTTGACCTCATCTTACACACCATCATAATCTCATGACAATAAATTAATAAAAACTTTTGGAAAAGTAGGGTAAATTAATAACAATCAGAATTCCAAGACTACTACTAGAATATTTGGAAGTTAATTTTGAAGTTTCTCTGCCTATGCTTCCAATTTCATTTCAGTTCTCCAACAGAGATAAAGATCAAAGAACTTTCTCTACTTCTGAGAGTCACAACAGATCTTGTATTTGATCTTCAGATAAAAACACGTCTATTTACACTCTGTGTATCTTATGGAGCTATCTAAAGCAGACACTTAGTTATATATCTCTCATTAAGATATAAACATGACTTTATATATAATTACTATATTGATCATTTTTAATTGGATTTTTTTAATATATGCAGTATTAATTTGTGCACACACATTATAGTAGATGGTATGTGTAACTACACAATTAAATCATTCTTATAACAACATATTTCATGTAAAAAAGGACAAATGCTTATGTAACAAATCCTGTATTAAAATACCCCACCTTCACTTATCCAGCAACTGTTCTATTATAAATCCTTAGCAATAAACAGACGTTTTTGAGATCAGGACCTTTATATTTATCTTTATTAGTTTCATTCGTCAAGCATGTGTATAGTAGCAATCACAGGCCTGCACTATCCAAAAATAAAATAAGACATTGTTTAACTGTGCTTGTCCAATATCTACCTTTCCCTCTTCTAATAGCAGTAACCCAAATGCCTTTAGGAATTACCTTTCTCTTATTCTTGGTAATCTGTTTTTGATAACATTGTTTCCTAAAACTCTCTCAAATTTTAGTTACTAGTCTATGTTATTAGCTTCTTTATTCACATAATTTTACTTCTATATTTCTCATACCATTATGAAAATCTGTTATTGTTCATATACCTGCATTTGAAAATAAAAGGGAACAGCTGCCAGAGTTGCTAATCATCAACAAATGCCAGAGTTTTTAATCATCGAAAAGATTCAAAAATCTAAATTAGTAATGAAGAAAATACACTGACCTGGTAATACAGAGAACAGAACAGAGTAGGTATATTCATTAGAGATAAAGACAACAAAAAAGGTGACCAAATGTTGCCCATTTAGTTGAGTGAAAACAAATTTAATTCATTAATTCTCATTAAACTCAAAAAAGTCTACATGTTTTCAGTTTGGAATGAAAGAAAATGGAAGATCTGGCGAAGTGTAGAAAAATTGTCAACTACCACTCAAACTACAAATAGTTGTCTTCATGTCTTTCACGCTCCTCAAGAAACATTTTGAAAAGTCCAAATTACTCAAAATCATTCTATCCGTCTTGGAAATGATCAAGTAGAGGTCAATTTGCCCAGACCATGTAACAATCTAAGGAAGTTTGGAAGCTGTCTTTGAGCACAGTAAAAGGGAATCAGGGAGAAAGCTGAAATAGAATAGCTATAATACAAGACACACATAATGGAAGGAGAGCTGTTTCAGAAAAATTTAAAAAGTTATTACTATTTCCTTGCATTTTGTCTTTTTTTTTTTGTGATCTCTGATCTCTGTTCTACCCAACATACCTTTCTGGAGGGCCTAATAACTGAAGCAATCTGTCAAATACTGGAAGAAGCAAAGACAAAAGACAGATATCTTAAGAGAGTTTAAAACTGGTCAAAAAAATGAGGGGGCTTCCATTCTACATATTCATTGATTCATTATTGAATACTGAATTGCTCAATATTCAGAAATGAAGAAAGACCTACTGTCAGTTCCCTACCAGAAGAAATTTCTATTAGTAAGAAAAATCCACAGGTAAAAATACATATAAATGAAAATTTTAGACATAAAGGAGTATGCTAATGGGAGGCAGTGGACAGAGCCAAAAATTCTGTCTGGTGAGAGGAGTATGATCAATTAAGGTGCTGATTTAGTGAGATAGCTGTAAGGGAACAAGAATATTTATTAAGCAGCAACCATTTGTAGAATGTATGTATGAGAATCTAACAATTATTAGCTGTCCTAAAACTGGAGTCAGTAAGTATACAGATAGGTCTATTCTTTGGGATAAGGGAAAAATAATTCTGTTGTAAATTTCAAACCTCTAATTTTCACAAAATTTTTATTTTAATATTAGGGAAGATTATTTTGAAATAGACTTCTAGGATAGATAAATGTGTTTATTTACACATCCTCCAAAAACCCAATAATAAAGACAGAAAAAAATGTAAATGGATTACAGAAAAGAAATGGAGAGAAGCTCCAGACATGCAGTAAAGGGTTTATGTAAGGATAAATTTATGGAAATGGCTATTTACACCTGTGAAAGTAGTGTTAAGGATACAATTAGGATGCTGGGCACCCAGGGACCAGTAAGAGTGGAATGTCATTACTAGCCCTAGACCAGAAAGGCAATGGAAAAAACGGTGCTTCAGAAGCTTGGAAAGAACTAAAGATATGAAAGCACAGCCTCTGGAGAACAGCTGTGGCCATTGTGGAATGCAGTCACTGCAGGAATCACCATCACACATGGAGGAGTGGAAAATACCTATTGACCATTCCTCATGCCAGCACTTTCCCCTGACCAAACCCTAACCAGAAGCCAGAATGCAGGTGAGCCTAAGTAATGCAGCTGATGGAAGTCAACATCCTGTGTGCAGAGAAAGGCAGAGAACGATGGACATTTAATCTACAAATGGAGAGGATGTCAGAAACTAACCAATACATAAGAAATAACACTTTGCATTCAGCTTTCTTGGATTTGCACTCTTCTTTACAAATTATTGCCCGTAAGTTAGTGTGAGGGTGGTGTCAGTTAAAACACAGAGAAGTCAGCGTTTTGGGAGTGTGGGAAAGGCAATCTGAAATCTGCCAGTTTTCTCTTGTGGATATTACTATCTGTGCAAACCCCTTTCTCAAGAGAAGGAACTCCTAAATTCAATCCTTATGGATGCACTTAGAACAAATCCCAGGATACCCATGCAACATAAACTTCTCTCCTTTAAGTCTAGATAGAGTTTCTCATGATCCAGTGGTCCAAAAACAAACCAAAAAAATAGTCACCACACTTTATGTTCATTATACAGGGTAAAGTAGAAACGTGATTACAGAAATCAAATCTCCTACTTGGAAAATGAAAGAATAGGGCATCTGTGGCATATTCAAATCCTGCAAGCAAGATTCACAAAAGCACCACTTTCTGTCAGTGGAGAAACTTCTGTGATTGGTCTATCAAGCAGCAACTTGCAGATTGTAGCTGACGCTATAGAGTGTCTCTTTGGAGACTGCAGTGCTTTGTTAGCCCTCTTTCTGCTGGTGGAATTTGGGGGTGGGGGGTGGAGGTGGAGTTTGTTTTAGAAGTCATCTGATCACACTTCTGTAAACCACACTTCTAGTTTTTCTGGTTATCTATTTGCCTCAAAAACTTAGTGAGGATTCAATCACTTTGTTTCTGATCAATGCAGTATTGGAGAAAACACAGACCATATTCTCTCAAGACATAGACTATAAATCTGATAATAGATCTTTTATGTACTGGCCTCTGAGCTCTACCCCTTGCCCTCTCTTGTGAAACAAAGGCTTGAGTGAGAGTCAGCCCCACTCACATGATCTTTGAGCTGTGTTGGCAAGATTACTGGCTGAGCAAGTACTTGATTTGGTTAGTAAAACAGAATCAGTTGAGTATTTGTTTTTAACATTTGCGATCCCGAACGATCCAACTCCAATCGCATACTCATATAGCAAGCTACATGCAGAAAACTTCGCAAACACACTTCCTTATATTCACCTTCTGTATAAAAAAATATGAAAACACTCACAACATTATCAATATTTCCTAGCTCTTATATTGTCCATGTCTACCTGCCTTCTAATAGATCACAGGCAGCTGTTTTATTAAATATTATTTCGTGGCATAACAAGGTTGCCAGCTTTCCAGATCTAATATCTGTGTTCTTACTGTTCCACTGTTTCCAATGAACCAAAGCCATATATTTTCAGTTCTATTCCATGCCGCACCCTACTTCCGATTTGGGAGCAATGAAGAGAAATACCAAAAGAAACAGCTCCAAGAGTTTTACATTTCAAGGGGGATTTAAGAATAGAAAATTGAACTTTTTTATTTTAAATAAAATAGTATGTAATAATAACATATTGTATAAAATAATAAACTAATGTATATAAATTTAGACCAAGAAAATAGGAGCCAAGCTCATTCCAAAGAGGAAATTTAAATATATTCCAAATATAAATCTTTCCCAAACACATTAAGACTAAATTAGAGATAGTAGAAGATGGTAGTACTTACTATCTATGACAATGATTCTCAACGGGGGCCCTTGTTGCCCACCTCCCAGAGTCATTTGGTAAGGGCCATAGACATTTTTGTTCATCATGACTGGGAGTGAAGTGCTACTGGCATCTAGTAAGACTCTATGGAAAGTAAGAAATTGCTAAACATAATACAATTCAGAGTCCTTCCCCTTTCCATATCCACAACAAAGTATTATCCAGTCCAAAATGTCAATACTATTGAGACTGAGAAACTCTGGTCCAGGCCATTGAATCAAAGAGACTAAATCTATGGGTAAGAGCTAAAAATCATAAACATGGTACCCCACCTCCATATTAACCAACAAGTGACTGACATCTTAAGGTACAGCAGAACACACAAAGAGAAAATGTGATTCTGGCAATATAGAGTTCTTAGCATGGGGATAAACAGAAGTAAAAAACCTGCTACCGAGTTTGAAGGGAATCATCCTGCTGGCTGTCAAGAAGTCTTGTGGACATGACAACAGATACTGGTCCGGGAATCTGCCAAGTTTCCCTCAACATCAACATATTAATTAGATTGGGTAGGTGAGGGGCACTGAATTAGCATAAAACTGTATCAGTTTACTGTAGGAAAAAAAAAACGCTTCAAGTATATGCTTCACTGATACAGAAGGTCAGTTACTAAGAGACTGATTACTAAAGTAATAAAGAGGAAGGAAAACAATTATTTTGATGGATAGATGAACTCCAGAGTGTATATACTAATTTAGTTATTTAATTTTCATTACACTTATGAAAAACTAGAATTTAATACTAAGCATATTTCTTTGGGGAGTTTCATTTTTAATTAGATATGACTCACTCTTTTCCCACTGCTGAAATAATGTACAAACTCAGTATGTGTGTGCATAACATACAAGTAGGTTCCTGCAATTGTATAAATAATTTTGATTCCTTCACACATACACCCAGATGGGTCTTCGGTGAAACACAAATAAGACAAAACAAAAAGCTGTAAGAAATTATTGCAAGTGAATTTACATATTAAACTTATCACTTATCTACTAACTTCTAGAGTTTAATTTCAATTTTGCTTACATGATTTTAAAATACTCTTTTGCATGAAAAATAAACTTCATCTCAAGGTAGATTTTTTTTTTAAAGATTTTATTTATTTATTTGACAGAGAGAAATCACAAGTAGATGGAGAAGCAGGCAGAGAGAGAGAGGAGGAAGCAGGCTCCCTGCTGAGCAGAGAGCCCGATGCGGGACTCGATCCCAGGACCCTGAGATCATGACCTGAGCCGAAGGCAGCGGCTTAACCCACTGAGCCACCCAGGCGCCACAAGGTAGATTTTTAAGACACTCTGTACAGGTGATAATCCGAGATACAGCCTATTGTTCTCAAAATACATTTTTAGAGATGAAGAAGAATCTTTGAAAGAGCACTTTGTTCATTTTATTTATTATTTTTTTTTCACTTTATTTTAATAGAATCCTGTAATGGTTAACTAAAGTCATCTTAATAAAATGATATTAAGTATTTTTATTTTTTATTTAGTTCTTAAAAGATTTTATTTATTTATTTGAGAGAGAGAGCATGAACAGGAGTGGGGAGAGCAAAGGCAGAGGGAGAAGCAGGCTTTTCGCTGAGCAGGGAGCTCCATGCGGGGCTCCATCCCAGGGCCCCGAGACCATGACCAGAGCCAAAGACAGACACTTAGCTGACTGAGCCACCCAGGTGTCCTGATATTAAGCATTTTTAGACCTAAATATACTTTCCCAGATTTTAAAAAGAAGGTTTAAAAGAATAAATAAATGAAATGAAAATGAAAAAGAAATAGGATATTATCATTCTCAGAAACATAGCTTGATTTAATGAAGCAAGCTGCAGAGTTTTATACATTAGATATCATTTATATAATTTTTAACAAAAAAAAATTTTAAAAAACAAAACCATACTGCCTGTGTCACATGCACACACACACACACACACACACACTTAAAGAATTTTAAGTATACACATCAAATTACTATCAAGGATGCACATAAATGGGGAAGGAAGGAACAGGGAGATAGATTAGACTGGTGTATGACTGAAAAAATGGAACATCACCCTTACCTGTAATGTTTTATTTCACTTATTAAAGTAATACTTGAGCAGACCAAGATAAAATATTAAAGATAGCTAATTTTGTGTGAACTGTGCAAAGATGTCTGTTACATTGTGGTTTTTTTTTTCAATTTACTGTGCTTTTAAAAATTTCTCAAAAAAATATGATTAAAAATGAAACAGGGAAGGGCAAGGTATCTGATATACAGATTAAGTATTGAGACCAAACAAAAAGGATCATAGAATATTTGAGCATCCACAAGTAAAGGGGTTTTTGCATAGCTATCTTGGGGAGAAGATTGTAAAATGAAGCTAGAAAAGGAGATGGTGAGTTTGTGTTAAGAATTTCAGGTCTATCCCAAGGATGATGGGAAGCCATTGGCAACTAATGCATAAACAAGTTATATGGTCCAGTATGTAGCTGGAAAGATTGGCCTAATCTAAGAAGAGGCATGTTTTCCAGTAAACTTTTCCTTCATTGAAAAACACTATTATAAAAAAATTACATATTTAGAAATCAGAAAAAATCAACCCAAATGTGCATTCTGGGTATCTTTGAATAAGAAAACATATACAACTTAAAATATACATTTAATAACATACCTGAATACACTTTCCTGAAATAAAGAAAAATTGAATCTGCACTGAGGAGTGAAACAAATTCAGGACAAATCGATACAGAATAATCTCACCAAGGTGTATCTTCTTGAAGTCATTGAACTTCAAGAATAAAGACTCATCTAGGCATACAGACAGTAAGAGGTAGTCATCCACAAGAGGGAAAGATGAATTGGGTGCCAGATGTCTCCACGGCAGCATTCAGGGAGTGCCACAAGGTAGAAGAGCAATGTCTACAACATCTGAGGACATCCACACTTCTGAGAGAAAGTGTGAACAAAGAATGTATGCCTTACGAAGTTGTCCTTTAAGTCTGAAGGCTATGGATAGATATTCTAAAATAGAAAATAACCTAGAGTCCAGTGAATAGAGCATATATGAATAAAAAAAAGCTAATGGATCATATGAATCATAAACGTTTTTTCAACAAAAAGATAAATCAAAAATTTCAAAACTCTGAAGTTGATAAATTATCGTGAAAAGAGACTATGTTGTGAACGTATAATCAATCAAATGGAAATCTAATCCTAAATAATCAAGGGGCTTATGGTTACACAAAAAAATGTATGTCAAAATCTTTGATCTTATAAAAATTAAAGTTTTCTCAAAGAATAATCTTTGAATGATTTCTGCATCTACTGACTTTTTAAAAATGAGAAAATATGCACAAGTATACTTCCTTTCCGCATTCCTTGCGTTTTTCTACCTTTCATTAACCTTACCTTACATTTATTGGGCATGTGCACACACACACACGCACACACACACACACACGAACACGTGCACACATGCCCACACACTTCCAAAAACAGACCACGGTTTTTAGAGATAATATAGACCATATCTACATTAAGGAATTAAGATACAATCATATACACATCATTGTCCAACAAATTCCTTTGCCCCAAATCATAGGTAATGCTTTACATTATTTTGAAGAGTGGTTTCAGTTTCTCCTGCTGGTAGAACACCCACTGATACATGAATAATGAAACCCATAACAATTTTGTCAAATAACAGAACCATTTGCTCAGTGGCTTCCAACACACAAGAGAAACTGGGCACACCTTGCAGGTTAAGAATTTTTTACTTTGTATTGTCACCCTCCACTCACTGATTTCTATAATCTGAAGGGGGATATTTATTTTTATTCTTTCTACAACTGAATCAAAGCAGAATTTTGTTCTTCCAACTACATATACAACGGTATTTAATATTTTTGTTATAACTTATTTTACAAGTATTAATTTTCTACATGTACTGCCCTACAGGCTATGAAAGTTTATTTCCCTTGACTCTGTTCTGCAAACAATCCAGAAATTTGATCAAACCTATTAACCAGTTGTGTTCCTTCTACTTCAGATGCAATAAATTACTATTGGAGCTTCAAATTAGCATGTAAAATGTGAGTTTAATTAACTTTGTTGCATTATTAGAAGAAGGTTATATCTTCAAGGAAAATTAGAAAGAAACCCCTTTGAAGCAAAAATTAGAATTTTGTAACCTCAGAATGAATCTTAGACATTTCATAATACAGATCATAATTTTTTTATATAGGAGATTTAGACTATGACTTTTTTTTTCTGAAGTCACTCGTTGCTCAGTACTCATGATCTATCTGTGTGGCATGAATCAAGCTGGTTATCTATTTTGTAGTTCGCAAAACACAAGTTGTTATCAAACTGATAGCAATTACTGATGATGTTAATTATATTATTTATTTATAAATAATTTCTTAGTTATTATCCTGGATTCTTCTATCCAGTCTGATAGTTTTCACTTGTACATACAAAAAGACACTTTCAGAATGGAATTGTCTGAATAACATCAAAAAATATTTTCCCCTAAGATTAAAATTATATCGGCAATAAATTAACCAATTAAGAAAGCCAAATATTCTCAGACAGTATGTGGCAATTTCACATACTATTTTATGTTTGCTGTATCATCTAATAAATCAGTGAAGTTTCTAAGAAGAATTGGCTTGCTGTACCTATTCTTCATGGCATAACCAACATTCTGGCTAAGCATGTTTCCCTTAAAAAAATATTACTTTGATTTTTTAACATATACTCAACTCAATCAAATGAAAGCAGAATATATATTGAGATTTTTCTATGAAATTTTAACTCACAATATGTTGAGAATACAGACTCAATTATTGCCATATCAGCTCTATTTATTTTGCATGGAAGAGTAGAATTTTTTTTTTTTGAGATTTTTAATTTTTTATTTTTATAAACATATGTTTTTATCCCCAGGGGTACAGGTCTGTGAATCACCAGGTTTACACACTTCACAGCACTCACCAAAGCACATACCCTCCCCAGTGTCCATAATCCCACCCCCTTCTCCCAAACCCCCTCCCCCCAGCAACCCTCAGTTTGTTTTGTGAGATTAAGAGTCACTTATGGTTTGTCTCCCTCCCAATCCCATCTTGTTTCATTGATTCTTCTCCTACCCACTTAAGCCCCCATGTTGCATCACCACTTCCTCATATCAGGGAGATCATATGATAGTTGTCTTTCTCTGCTTGACTTATTTCGCTAAGCATGATACGCTCTAGTTCCATCCATGTTGTCGCAAATGGCAAGATTTCATTTTAATCCAAACACTTCGTTGTCAACTTTCTTTTCGCACCTGCCTCATTCCCCCCAAAAAACATATATATAAGCAAGCATGGACATCCCTTATGCCTGCATTTCATGAGAGAATAATCTATTCCCAGGACTGAGTATGTGAAAAAAGAGTGCAAAATATGGAAATAGAAATTTTCCTAATTCCTCTTCTACAAGGGAATTTCATTATTCATTCAAACTGAATTTCCTAAGTTCAGTTTCCTCATTCTTGATCTCCATCAGTAGTTCTAAGATACGACTTACATGAAATAATAAGTTATTAAAATAAATTCAGAGCCTGGGATAGCCAATATTTAGTTTTGTCAGGTAAGAATATTTTTAAAACTGCCATTTCATTGAAGATAGGACACTTAACTCCAAAAATATAAGGAGGATATAATTTCAGATTAAAACTAGGAAGTTTATAATTTTACACCAATATGGAAACAACATGACACTCAGTTTTACTCACTCTACTACAGACTCTTGAAAGTTAGTCATAGGTAAAATCTACCCATGGCATGGTATTAGGATTCATTGTTCCATTCCATACAGCATTTACCCTGCACTGCCTTGCATGTGTACTTATTAAAAATCATTTTATAATATCATCTTTCTTCTGCTTTGTATTACCAATAACACTTTGTCAAGTGAACCACTCATAGCGTGTACCTAATATGAGTTTGAGGAATGAATGAATAAAACAACAGCACACAAATTTATATCTTTAATTTTTATTTAAAAATACAAAACAAGAGTCAAACAAATAGTGGATTATGTCAATTAGATTTTGTGTATTCTATTCTCTTTTAAGATGAATAATTAAGGTTCAGTTTTCAAGAAGAATATTCTAAATAGAGCTAAAATGTTTTAGTACATTTACCAAAAAAAAAGGGTTTTGATAGAAAGAAATTATATAATGTGCCTCTGTAATCAGAGCATTAATACAAAAAATAAAATCTCACCAACTCAATCACTTGAGTTGTTTATTGCTCAACAATGTCTAACAGAAGAATTTGCCTCCTCAAAGTAATTTCGATTATATTCTATATGATCATTGACCTTTTCTTTGGTTACTGCATCTAAAAAAAGGAGCAATGACTAACCATATCCCTGCTGTTTATTTTACTCCCTTACCATCTGTATTTCAAGTATCAACACCTGAAAAGGTACCAGTTTTGTATGAACCCACCTCTTAAAAATAAAGTCATTCCATTTTTAAAGTAAATTTATACTACACTATAACTTTAATCTCAATACTGATGAACTTTTAATATTTTTTGTTCCTCATACTTTCCATTTGCACTGGCACAACCTAAAATATTAAATATGTCACTACTAAATATTTTATATATTTCTATTTATATGTCAAATATTTTATATAATCCAGAAAACATTTGCCCAGAGTTGATGGCAGTTTCTTTTCTATGACATCTATTAGAAATTAGTATTGAAGGCCCAGTTGTCATATTCTTATTATATCATCTTCAGGATTACGGTTTTCTTAACTGCATGTTAGGACTTCTACAGTGGTTAGTCTCTTAAAATGAAAATCAGTAAATCCAGTGAGTTTTATGTTTACTATTAGGCCTTTAGGTCAACTCAAGTATTATCCAGGAATGTTTTTTAAGCATTCTTAAAGTTACAGAAAACCGAGCAAACTAGCCAAATGTTCTTAAAAATCTTATTATTCTTCTAAGTATCTTATCCATGAATTTAAATTCTTCCAACACTCCCATGTCATTACATACAAGTCATATAACTATTTACCATGACAAAGAAACGTATTTTAAAATAACTACTTTTATTGCACATGCTTACACATGAATTGCTTCTGTATCATTTCACCTTTATGTACCAAATTGAAACAGGACTCTGTCACAGATTGTTAAAAAAATATTTAAATTCAACTTCTTTACTTTCCAAATTTTCATGTCTTATCATTGCACTATCACTAGTGTAGCCCAACTTATGTGATGCCCACATAAGTTTTCTCCTTTCTCCTGATTATCAGGGCCTCATTTTGTCAAGGTTGCCCACTATCTTGGCATCCATGAACTCAGGCAAGAGGCCCTTTCGTTAACCCAAGACAGAGATAATATTTTTTTCCTCTTTGCCTGTGACTGGTATAATTCTGGACAATAAGATTTGAGGTGATATTAGTAAAGACTTCTAGGGAAGGTTTTCTTTGCTCTTTATAAAAGGTCAGAATACAGATGTGTCCTTTGCACATTGCTGTGTGAAGAAATCATGATACTATAACCATCTGGCAACCAGGAATAAGAGATTCTGAGTCCAAAACTCTCAAAGAATCAGAGAGGAAAGGCAAAGAGATCTGGGCTTTTGATGACATTGTTGGACTTCTGAAGCACCCGTGGGACTTGCTGAACTTCTTGTTATCTTAAGTAAATAGCCCTTTGTATTTGAGCCAGTTGGTTATGTTTCTGCTATGCAAGATCTGAAGCAGTCTATGACATCTCCATAAAACAAATAAGGAAACCAAGACTCAGAGAAATTACTTGGGTGGCCTATAATGGTTCAGTGAGTGAATAACAGAGAGGCCCAGCTAGCATATAAATTCCTAGTTCGGTCTTCTTTTGAGTACATTGTCAAGTGTCTTTCTTAAGAACTGGTTACTTGCATAAACCATTGATTAACAAAGTAGTGTATAAAAGTATAATGAATAAAGTATTTTATGCAATAATGAGCACATATGCATGTTATCTTGTGTTGAATTATATGAAAAAAACATTCTTATGCATCAAAAATGTTCAAATATTGGAGGGGCACCTGGGTCACTCAGTGGGTTAAGTGTCTGGGTTCACATCATGATCTCTGGGTCCTGGATGGAGCCCCACCTCAGGCTCCCTGCTGATCCAGGAGCTTGCTTCTCCCTCTTACTCTGCCCCTCCTGTCCTCCCCCATCACTCACTCTCTCTCTCTCTTTCTCTCAAATAAATAAATAAAATCTTTTTTAAAAAATTCAAATATTGGAAATTTCAAGTGGTTCACCCTATCAATTTTTTTGAATTCCACTGCATATATAGAGCAAACATATCTAATTAATATACATTAAATGCTCTTTATTTCGATTCTTATGTTTGCTACCTGAAGTTTAAAGTGAAATTTCCCACATTTTCCATAACTTACCTTTATCAGCCTTCTTTCAAGGAGACATTCTAGTTTGTTTAAACTAGTTTGAAAAGTTTATAAACAAACCTACCAATGACAATGTTGTAAAACTCTAAACATCTAAAATGCATGCTTTTTTTTTTCCTTAAGGTTTTATTTATTTATTTAAGAGAAAGAGAGAGCATGAGCAGGGCGAAGGGAGAAGCAGACTCCCCACTGAGCCTGGAGCCCATCTCGGGGCTCCATCCCAGGACTCTGGGATCATGACCTGAGCTGAAGGCAGACGCTTAACTGACTCAGCCACTCGGGCACCCCCATACTCACTTTCTTAAATGAATATCTACAAGGATCAATCAAAAACTGTAGCATGCTTCAGATGATAAAGTTACATGTGACCTAAATAAACCATTAAAATATGATGATGTAACAACTGAGAAAAAAATATACCACCCATTAGAAAACGCTACATCATGTTTTTGGGTTGTTTTGTTTGGTTTGGTTTTGGTTTTGGTTTTTTGTTTTGTTTCGTTTTTGCAAAAGATATATGTGTGGTGACTTTGGGGGTATTATCATTTACTGTCATTTAAAGTGGTATTTTATAACTTATTATCATTTTAATTCAGCCATTTGGGAGTTCATTAAATTCTTTCTTCTCAATGGGACTCTTCACTGGTTTTAAGAGACTAACATATACAACTCAAGAGTTGATTGGATTAGCTTTCAATGTCATTTTAATTGACATTACAATACAGAACTGAGAGGAAGAATTCAACCTTTTTGCTAAGTTCTCCACAGTACTTTCTGTTTACTTAAAAGTACTGTTTTCTATAAACTGTGCATTAACATGTCCCACAAAAACTAAGATTATTAGCTTTCAAAAAGTTTAAACACTGCTTTAAATGCATAGAGTTCTCCACAAAAATGAGATTAGCAGCTTCAGTATTGCAGTGTAGCCATATTATAAAAATTATTACAGAAATCAATATTGCTTTCATTTCCAGAACTAATCTGATGGTAAGATCTTGTTTATATAGATATTAAACAAATGCATTATTCACATTTTGTAATGATTTTCTAGAGGAAAAAAAAGGACATTTTTTAATTATCATATAGAAGTGGTGTAATAAATGAGTATAATCTTTATTAACAGAAAGTTAATTTACATAAAACAAATGCTCATTGAATTATTGAATATGATAATATCTACATGCCTACTCCTGTTTGTCATATTTTGTGCCTTTTGGCGACATCAGAATTATAACAATCTGATTTATGCATTAAATTTAATGCATAATATGACAGCGTACAGATATGTATGCCTTATAATGTATAATTTAAACATGATTGCTATATATTTCACCCATTCTTTCATGGGTTTACCGATTTTCTCATGCAGCCAGAAATCACGATTAAAATGCAGGTTGCCAGATATGAATGTCTGTTTGAATTAATGAATATTTTCATAAAAATACTCTAACTATGAATGTTTTAAAAACCTTGTCATAACATTCACCAAACTTACACATGACAGCAAGCATGTGTTACTGCATTTTCATCTTAAATATTTGATGATTGCCTCTTTAAATCCAAGATTCATAACCCAAAGGCTTTCATTTTCTTGCACCATGTGTAATTCAAAAGACATTTATTAGTACAGTCCTCTTTTTATGCATCAACAAAACATATCTGAAAAAAAGCAATATATGAACTTCCCAGAATTTTGGACATATTTTAAGGTATCAATTATACATAGCAATATTTTATAATATGTATACACTATTTATACTCTTTCTCTCTCTCCCAGTGGAATAAAGATAGGATTTACAATAAAGATGATTCTGGTTAAACATTAAAAACTACAATACAACTAGAATCTTTTTCAACTTACATTAAAAACTTGTAAACATTTCCTAATCTATCCACATTTTCAGGACATGATCATAGCGCACAGCTACAATTGATGAGATTTTGAAAAACACCAGTGCTCTTCTAACAATTTCTTAATAATGTCAGTTTTTAAATTACAAATTTAAATTTAGCATAGGTAAATAATGGTAACAGGTTTGTTACAGTCATCTTTATTACTTAAGAAGGAAATCAGCTAACAATTTTAAGAGCAATTCCATACCAGGTTTCAACTGAAGGTTGCCCATTGATGGGTCACTCTCACTTGACCTTGAGTGTGCAGAAAGGTAGTTCACCATGGTAACCTTAGTCTTGATGCTTTCCATACAGTAAATCATTTCAGTCTCTTCATGTAATTCTTTTATTGGCTGTGCAATTGAAATGTCATGCTTCACGAACAGAGAAGCTAGTAATTTCTTATGGGTGATTAAACCACCTTTCTAATGTATGAGCATGGATAAAGTTGTATGCAACATTTTAACACACTCTTAAGTTCATCTTAATGTTTTCTCTGTTTTTTAAAAAATATTCTGGTAGATGTATTTTACCCTAATATAGTTTCTTAACCTTTAACCTTTAAATACATGCAGTCTATCATTTTACATATATATATACATACATACACACACACTATCAAATATCTGGTATCATCTGATAAGTTATATGACTATATGGTGGTGGTTCTATCTACAGAAAGAATGTGTGTATATGTATTTATGTTTATAAATAAAACAAAGCTCTTTAAATAATACTGAAGTTTCCAAAAGCAGACAAGTTTCAAAAGGACAGTTTAGGCCCTAAGCCAAATCTGACATTCCACTTTTAATTACATGAAAGTTAAAAAATAAATAAATAAATAAAAAGTATTTTAACAACAAATTATGAGAAAAATCATGAAAACTATGATTTCTTTAAAAAGAGAGTTACAAAATTATTTTTTTCTTTATGAACTGTTCAGATTCACATCTCCAGACAATCATTTCCTTATGCTTTCATAACAGAACTCTGTTCTTTTGAAGCACATCCAATCTACTGTATTGCGTTCATAATCACATCTGTCAAGATCCCAGCCCCACCCCATCCCCACCCAGTCCCCCCATTTGTTGAAATCTTGGCAGTTAACTCACAGTTTCTCTACTCATAACAATTTCTGCTATCACCCTGGGAGATTTTAAAAGTCACATGGGCAACTTATTCCATATCCTGGCCTCTTAGTTCCTTCAAATCCTTATCACCGATGACTCTCTTTGGTCATCCACTTTCCTGCACAGATATTAGAACCTGTCATCCCTGAAACTGTTCTAACTTTAATATTGGTATTTTAAGAATTCTCTTCCACCTACCAGTTTTTGTTTTATTTTTTAAATTATTATTTATTTTCTTTCTTTTTTTTTTTTAAGATTTTATGTATTTATCTGACAGAGAGATCACAAGTAGGCAGAGAGGCAGGCAGAAAGACAGGGGGAAGCAGGCTCCTCACTGAGCAGAGAGCCCAATGCGGGGCTTGATCCCAGAACCCTGGGATCGCGACCTGAGCCAAATGCAGGGTCTTAACCCACTGAGCCACCCAGGCACCCTTTTAATTATTATTTACAATAATTACAACCCTAAAACTCACTATGACTGAAAACTTCAATTTGTTGATCCCTCTCATATCTCCCTATAAATAGTCCCTTTCTGACATCACCTACCTCCATACTAAGCTAAAATCTTGTGGAACATGATTCTAACCATTACATTCATAGTACTTAATTCCTCTATTTCTCTGTCTCTGCACTTTACTTATTTAACAGACCTCAAATTTTGGTGATCTCAGTAGTGTTTTCTTCAGGTCTAACCTCAGGCATGTGAGCCCTGCCAGAGAAAAACAAACAACAGGGAATGTTGACTCCTTTGTATAAATTAAACTTAACTGAACACTCAACACTTCCTGGTGACTCTACCACATTCATTGATCAAGCCACTTTCCTGTTCTCCACACAAAGATTTCAGACCTTCTGCATTATCCTCAAACCACCAGTGCTCTTAAAGAAACCTCATTCTCAGCAGAGTGTCACCTTGTACGACACAGAGTAAATAGATGCAATGAGAAGAAAACTCCCTGCCCTCAAACCCATGAACTTGCCTGCTTTTGTCCCAGTGTCTTATTATTTTCTTGTTTAAATAGGTGCTTTTCTTTCTCTGCTGTTAGACCCACTTCCCTTCCATTCTCATACTTCAGTATCAATGATCTCCTCTCTAATTTTGTCAAGCTTTCTTTCTAGAATACTCTTCCCACTCCTAAATCAATGAACTCTCATAATCCTTTAGATATCCATTCAAATGTTTCTCCTTCACTGAAGACTTACCATCCCCTCCAAAATAAATCAGATTCCCTGTTGTTCAGTCTTATTTCCCATCAACTGTATTTCCTACTTTCTGCATTTTAACTGACATTTTTATCACAATTTGAAATTCTATTTAAGTGATCACTGAATTAATATTTGCCCTTCAATATTTTTTAGCATTATAAGATCACCATTAAGGTACATAAATATTTATTTATAAATATTTCATAATGAATGAATAACAATAGAAGAAAACACTGACATAGCATGTACTATGTGCCAAGTACTATATTTATAAACTCATTTAATACAGCGACCCTATCTTCATGTTATGAATGAGAAACCTCAGGTACATGCAGGACTTGACAGACACAGAAGAGTTTGGCTCCAGAGTTTATGACTTAACAACTTACTCAACTGCTCATGAATGAAGGAAATAAGATTATTACAGTATGCTTATGCAATAAGGCAAAAATAATATAACTGTGATGAGATTTAGTCCATATTTTTAAGATACGCAGTGTAACTATGAAGTGGCAAAGTTGAAGTACAAGTTCAGGATTTTTCCAATCCTTTGACATCAAAATTGAAGTGTATGGAAAATGTTTTCATATGTATCTTTGTAAATTAACAACATTCTAAGGTCAAGCTAATAGGAACAGTGACTAAAAATGGAAGAAAAAATAAAAATCTACAATATAGAACACTGGTCTGTTTGGGAATAACAGCAAACTACTTTGGGTCACATGAGTCCTCTGGATTGGAATAAATGAGTCTACTCAAAATGGGTATACTAAGGGCTGACTCTGGCTATTGAAATACAAAGAAAATGCTGGAAATGAAGAGCATGATAATGGTGGAGAAAGGATATGAGGGGAGCAGTTATACAAAAAGAGGAAAGTCGGTTAAATAATATCCCTCTTCCAATACTGGCTTCGCCCCACTGAATTCTTTACAGCTGAATCTACATAGCCTTCAAAATATAGGGAAGAATCACACTCATTATATTTCATTTTTCACCAACATTCTATAAAGTATTGAAGAACTGAATATAATATCTGATTCAATAATCAAGAGAAGAGGAAGCAATTTTCAACAAAGCCATCCTCCATGAGAAAAGAAACACACTTGAGAGAATATAAGAAGGCTTTCAACTCGGTGGGAAGGGAATGTGAAAGCACTTCATTGAAGCTCATTGTAGCTTGTGCACAGTTTGCCTGCCAAGAAATGCTCATTCAATATAGGGAAATAAATTCCCATTCACTAATAAACACAGTCAAATGCAAAGTTGCTTTAAAAAGTCAAAGTCTATAAATAGCTCATAACTGGTTTATGCCTTAGCGTAGTTCCCCAAAATTATATTTTATCACCAGGCTTTTTTTAAGTTATTCTATTCTTTTCTTTGACTTCAATTGTTCATGGCACAATCACATGTTCCTTAAATTATTCATATTTCCATGGGAGAAGATCATAATTATCCAGATACTGGAATCATGCCGTGTGGGGATATTTAATTTTTCAGGTTGGTACATATGAATGAACAGGAAGCAAGGAGATCAATTACTAGTAGTGTTAACCATTACCACCCAATCCCCCTGTCAGCCAAGGCTCGAGTGTCATCTCTTGATGTGAACATTGACCCAGGAGTCAGGAAAATAGCCCAGGGGTTGTATTTTCCAATAATGTACTGGAGACCTATGACAACCTCAAAGCCGAGTAGTAAAGCACTTCTTAACTCACAGGACCATCAAACTGGATTAAGTGCTTTGAAATCCATGGATAACAGGTGCTCCAAGGACTGAAGAGCTCACCAGGTCGCCTCTTTCCCTCCGGGTCATTCACCTCCTTGCACCTCATGTTAGGAGAATATTGATGAGAAGAGTGACAGAAGATGCCCATGGCAGCAGAAAGCAATGTAAGGGAAGCCCATTAATTTCTTGTACGGATTTTATGCTGCACTGCTTAAAATTCTATAATGATCCTTAAAAACATTGATGCAATTTCCAGAGTCCTTAGAAGAGTCTCATCAAATGATTAAAATTTGACTTTACAGACAGTTACAGATTTGCTTTCATATTAAAATTGTTCCTTATAACATATTATTAGCCAATTTTAGGAAGATTTTTTGAAAAATAGTTTGATGTAGCATAATCATCCAACAAGATAGCAGTACATCCAAATAAGGATTTAAAAATACTGAAGAAGATCTAAAAATAGCATCTCAATGAGGAAATCAATTTATACTCAGAAAATGGTTCAACATTAGTCAGTAGAAGTTCACTGATTTACAAAAGTTAATTACTTGAAAAGCCATAAAAAGTTTTTATGAAATAATCTATTCCTTGAATTAAAAAAAAAAAGACTATCAAAGACTTCCTTGAAATAAAACATGGAAGGAAAGTATGATTCAATTTGTAAAACTTTACTTCGCTAATTTCAGAAATTCACACATATTTGGCATTGTAAAACAAGGTGTGCCTGTACTCTATTCATCTCCTAGGTATACAGCCTACTTAATCAATGACCTCCAAATTGTATATTTAATCTTTTTATTTTATTTTATTTTATTTTATTTTTTAAGTGTTCCAAGATTCATTGTTTATGCACCACACTCAGCACTACATACAATATGTACCCTCCTTAATACCCTTCACCAGGATCTCCCAACACTCCAAACCCTCCCCTCCAAAACCCTCAGTTTGTTTCTCAGAGTCCACAGTCTCTCATGGTTTGTCTCCTCCTCTGATTTTCCCCAAATCACTTTTCCTCTCCTTCACCCAATGTACTCCATGTTATTCCTTATGTTCCACAAGTAAGTGAAACCATATGATAACTGACTCTTTCTGCTTGACTTATTTCACTCAGCATAATCTCCTCTAGTCCCATCCATGTTGATACGAAAGTTGGGTATTCATCCTTTCTGATGGAGGCATAATACTCCATTATATATATGGACCATATCTTCTTTTTATTTATTTTTAGAATTTATTTATTTGTTTAACAGAGAGAGAAATCACAAGTATGCAGAGAGGCAGGCAGAGAGAGAGAGGAGGAAGCAGGCTCCCTTCTGAGGAGAGAGCCCAATGCAGGGGCTCCATCCCAGGGCCCTGAGATCATGACCTGAGCCGAAGGCAGAGGCTTAACACACTTGAGCCACCCAGGCGCCTCTGGACCATATTTTCTTTATCTATTCGTCTACTGAAGGGCATTTTGGCTCTTTCCACAGTTTGGTGACTATGGCATTGCTGCTACGAACATTGGGACATTGGGGTACAGATGGCCCTTGTTTTCACTACATCAGTATCTTTGGGGTAAATACCCAGTAGTGCAATTGCAGGGTCATAGGGAAGCTCTATTTTTAATTTCTTAAGGAATCTCCACACTGTTTTCCAAAGTGCCTGCACCAACTTGCATTCCCACCAAAGTGTGTATTTAATCTTTTAAATTTTTAAAAGAATTGTAGAATTCTTTTGCAATGGTTTTAGACCCCTCCCTTTCTCTATGACAATCTGAAGAGGTCTCTAAAGCTCTGTATTACAGCATGACTCTGCTGGACTCTCCCAACTGACTTGGGTTTTGGTGAAATAATGGATACTCCGTTTCCTCATTGCTATTATAAGAAAAAAATGGAAAAAATGAAAGGATTGTGATACAGTAAAATAGTGTTTATACTGTTAGCTCATTTTTCCTTAAAAAATATAAAAATAATGTGTAGAGCAAAATAGTTTGCACATTGTTGGATTTTTTTTGAGCACTTCAAAAAGCATAGAAAACCTTTGCAAAAAAAGACATATGACCTTTCCATCTCATTATAAAATTAATTTGTATTGTTTGTAGGGAGGGAAAATAGAGGGCAGAAATCACCTAAGAAAAATATCTAATTGTAGGAATAAATGTCTTTAAATGTTAGCCCAACTAATTTACATATTTTTCTCTAAATTTAGCTGAAAGTAAAGTATATAATTCCTTGAAGCACAAATACAACATACAACGGATGGCATAAACAACTGAGAAATTCTGACCTAAAAGGAATGGAAAGGCTATTTAAACTGCACAGCCAGAGTGATGGAGAATGCTGTGGGGAACTGCCCAGTCCCAACAGCACAAATCTGTATATTGCTGGCATTGCTTCTCTCCAGATACCACCTGGATTCTAGCCAGTGTCCAGGGTATGTCAGACCCTGGACACTAGCTATTCCAGTGGAGATTGTTGTAGAAGTTGTAGAAGAGAAAGAGGAAAGTTATAGAAGAGAAAGAGGAAAACTCAGGTTTCTTCACATCTCCATCAAATCCCTGTTTACAGTATGATAATTGAGAACTTCTGGAGATGGAGTTTATAAAACAAACGATATTTTTATTGTAGTCAATGATTATTTGAAAAAATGTAAAGTGCATTGATAAGCTAATATTTGCCTGTGAAAATCAAATTTTTTTATGTTTGTCAAACTGATTTACATATTTTTCTCAGAATGTATCTTAAAAACTGTGTATTCATTCATCTTGGCTATAAAACTCAGATATTCCACAATAGGTACAAAGAATAAATTGAGAATTTGGTCACAAGTAACCAAAAGGAAAAAAAGACTATGAAATGTCCAGATATTTGCTAACAAGTAAGGAAAATAAAGATATCTTTGCCTTACTTTTAGCAGAATTATTTACTAGTACTCAGATTTTGTTACCCTGATAAACAAAATTCTTGGATTTTTTTGGTAGCTGCCTTCTGTTTTTTTTTTTTACTGTATATTTAAATAATATACAGTATTATTTTATTAATTTATTAATTAATTTATTAATATTACAGTATTATTCTATTGCTTCATTTTATTTTAATAGATCTTGTACATGACTAGGAGAATCAACTCATCTTTACCAACATTTATTAAGAATGCCGTCAGTGGTACCCATTACAGTATACCCCACAGGTGTATTTTGTTTGTGCAATGAAGCCTTCTTGGAAAGCACTGTGTCAGGTCATAAATTTCTTCCCCCAATCCTTTCCCACCTACTGCCAGCCAAAAACATTGCAGCCATATGTATCCTTCTAAGGTATACTTCTGGACCTCTCCTTCCCTGCCTCAATGTCATTTACTGACTCCCCATTGCCTGTTTACCAAATGCTAGGCATCATGCTTATTATTTTGAATATATATTTCTTTAATCTTTATAACAATGGCAGATTATACTAGTATTATCTCTACTTTATAGGAGAATGTAAATAATTTGCCTAAAGTCACAGAGCCAGTAACAGGCAGAAAGGATTCCTAGACAAGAATAGCAGACTCCAGTGACCATGTATTTAATCATCATTACAACACTTTTTCAACATGCCAAAACTACTCTACATTTATCTCCTAAGATGCCTTTATGTAAGTCCTATGATCCAGCAAGAATGGTTTATCAGCTGTATAACTCAGAGCCCAGGACTACACTAGGGGTCCCTCAGTTAAAGTTGCTAGCCTCCACAGAATAGCATTTGTGACTCAAAAATGCCATCATGCTAAAGCTTTAAAAACTTGCCATTCATGTGTGAAACTTAAGAAACAAAATGAGCCAAGGCAAGAGACAAACAAACAAAAAACAGACTTAAATACAGAGAACAAACTGGTGGTTGCCAGAGGGGAGGTGGGGAGGGAGGGGCAAAATGGAGAGAGGATTAAGAGTTTGTTTATCACTATGAGCACTGAGAAATGTATAGAAAAGTTGAATCACTATATTGTATACCTGATAGTATTATAACACTGTATGTTGATTATACCTTAATTTAAAAAGATTTTTTAAAACATCCCAGATTTCTTATTACAATGGGCCAGTTAAACTTAAGTGAGAAAGCAAAATTTAATCCTTGATAATACTTTTATTATTTCCTGCAACTGTCGTAAAAACCATCTTAGAATCACAGACCTCCCTAAAAATGGAAAAGCTATTCTTTTGCTTAATATTATAGAGCCCCCTCAAGAAAGATTTTTTTTAGGATATTTATTTAGCATTTTTCTGTTCCCTACAATGTTAGACATTCAACGTAAAGAGAGGATATTAATTGAAAATTAAATATTTTAGAGATTTTCCTTAAAAGTTAGCCAATCACTAGGGCATCTGAGTGGCTGAGGTGGTTAAGCGTCCACCTTCAGGTCAGGTCATGATCCCAAAGTCCTGGGCTCAAGTCCCATATCAGGCTTCTTGCTCAGCAGGGAGGCTGCTTCTCCCTCTGCCTCTGCCTGCCACTCTCGCTGCTTGTGCTCTTGCTCTCTCTCTCTCTCTCTCTGTGTCAAATAAATAAATAAAATCTTAAAGAAGGAAAAAAAAAGGCCCATCACAGGTTTTGATCTGAATTTATCTCTAGATAAGGAAGGAAATATGGTATTTTTATATCAAAATGCTTCAAGTTAAAGATTATAAATTTAGACAAATTGAGACCTGATGTCACCTGTGTAAGTGTTATCATTATCATTTGTTGAAGAATTCAAGTTCAGAGAAAAGTGACTCCCAACACCATAGTACAAAATATTTAAGTACTGAGTGATATTCCTTTTAACAAGCTATTAACAAACTGAACGCAAATGAAGGAATGTGGTTGAGTAAGTGCAATCTGAGAAAACAATATTCAGACTCTACACATTGGGACTAAATATTGATATTAGCTAACGTTTGCCATGCACCCACAATGCACTCAGTTTATGCGGATTATCTCAACTTTAATCCTCATGACACCTCCTACAAGAGGTGTTATTGCAACTATTACTGTATTGCATGGGTGTACTTGTTATTATCTCCATGTTACATATGAATACAGTAAGACAGAAGGAGCGAAATAACCTGTCCAAAGTGAAGAACTCCTAGATATCCTGAATGCAGAGCCATTGCCCTTAACAGCCATGCTCCATTGACTGCCTATTCTGCATGTGCTTTTAATTATATGGCTGCATCCAACGATATCAGGCATGAAATGAAGGCTTAATCTCTATTTGCTATCTCTTAATCTCTATTTGAAGAAAGGCAGTCAGGTTAACTCCCTCCATTGGGTTTTTTTTTTTTTTTGGTTTTGGTTTTTTTGTTGTTGTTGTTTATTTGTTTGTTTTTGTTTTTGTGGCTGCTGGAACAAATTACCACAGTCTTGGTAGTAAAAGAAGACATTTATTATCTCATAGTTGTGGAGGCTTGGAAATCCAAGCATCACTGGTCTGAAATCACAATGTCACCAAGGCCATGCTCCTTCTGGAGATTCTAGGTGAAGAGTCTATTCCTCACCTCCTCCAGTTTCTGGTGGTTACCAGCATTTCTTGGCTTGCAGCTGCATCACTTCCATCTTCAAAGCCAGCATCTTCAAATCTCTCTCTGCTCTATCTTCACATCAGCTTCTCTGTCTCTGTCAAATCTCCCTCTGCTTCTCTCTTATCAAGGTACTTGGGATTAAGTTCAGGACCCAGCCAGTAATTCAGGATAACCTTCCTATCTCAAGATCTTTTCCATATAGGATAGCATTTACAGGCTTCAGGGATTAGGACTTGATATCTTTGGGGCCATTATTTAGCCTACTCTATACTACCCATCCATAAATGTCATACCATCTGTGAGAGAGAAATATGTGGCTGAAAGACAAAATATCAAGACATTTTTTCAAGTAAGAAAAAGTCTGAAGAATTTTTATAAGGTCAGTGGTCCTTCAGCAGTTTTTCCCATGCCTTCTACATCTGCATTCTTATCTCCTATAAGTAGACCTGAAGCTCAGTACAATAACATGTCCATTTGGGTGGCCACATAGAACAGTAATCACTTGTTCCATGGTCTATATAAGTAAAGAGTAATACTTATAGGTAAAATTGTGCCATATAAAACAGGCCACTTACTGCATTTTTCAACAGTCTGGGTAGAACTGAGACCATTATACTTAGTGAAATAAATCAGACAGAGAAACACAAATAGTGTATGTTCTCACTTCTGTGTAGAATCTAAAAAGCAAAGCAAAACAAAACAAAAACACAAGTTCATAGATACAGAGAACAGATTGGTTGTTGCCAGAGGTGGGGAGTGGAGGGTTGGGCAAAACAGGTAAAAGGAATCAAAAGGTATAAACTTCCAGTTATGAAATAAATAAGTCATGGGGATGTAATACATAGCACGTTGACCACAGTTAATAATGCTACACCACATATTTTGAAAATTGCTAAAAGAATAGATCTTAAAAGTTCTCATCACAATAAAAATTTTTTAATATTTTATTTATTTATTTTATGAGTGTATGAGTGGGGGAAGGAGCAGAGGGAGAGAGAGAAGCAGACTTCTGGCTGAGTAGGGAAACTGATGCAGGGCTCAATCCCAGGACCCTGGGATCATGACCTGAGCTGAAGGCAGACGCTTAAACCACTGAGCCATCGAGGTATCCTTACCATAAAATTTTTCTTTTGTATGGTGACAGATGTTAATTAGACTTAACTTTAATTAATTAATATAATGTATGTCAATTATACTTCAAGTTTTTTTAAATTATAAAAAAAGACATTCAAAAGATGAATAATAAACATGCCAACACATTTGGCTGGAAAAGAAAAAACAAAAAGAGGTCACTTAGTACATGATTTCCTACTCCATCTATGCTAGGTTACCGTGGCAGAGGCCTTGTCAGTATAATAAGTTTGGCATTTATATATAGTGACCACATGGTGAAAGGGAAGAAAACTTAGAATCCTAACAAATATGGAGTTGGGATATATTAAGCCTGGACTCTGAGCATACCACATCTTCACTGAAGAAGTAATCTAGAAAAAAATTACCTACTAACACAAGAATAAAACGAAGAAATTAATCTCAATAATTCTAGTCACAGGCTTACAACTTAAATGACTTTGGGATTTAAATTCACGTGAATGGCATGGCATGGGAATTCTCACTCAGGCTCTTGTTAGTTCTGGGACATATGACAGCAACAAAACCAGCCCATACCACAAAAATATAGCGCTCGCTCTCTCTCTCTCTCTCTCTCTCTCACACACACACACAGTCTTGCTGAAGCTAAGCAAGCTAAAATAACAAAACACGTTAGGAAATAATAACAAAAAACAGACACAATCAACAGTTGGATTAGACTAAAAGAATTACAGAAAATAAAACAGTATGATAGAGATTGCATAAAATGAAAAACTTTAAAGTGTTTAAAGCATAAAAATTAAACATTGTATGACATCATATAAAAGAACAAGTATATTTGAAAAAGAATGAAACACAAATGTACTGTTTTTTAAACACTGAAACATGAAGTTGTTTTAATTTTAATATTTATGGCCAATTAGAAGCAACTAGAGTGAAAATTACTTACTTGGAAAAAAAATCTGTGAATATTACCTGGAATGAACAAAGATAGCAAAAGAAATTTTTAAAAAGAGAATAGTGAAGTTAAAAGGCCTAGAGAATAGAATTATGAGCTCTAACATATCTTTACTATGAGTTTCAGTATAAAAGAATAAAGAAATTGGAAAGAAGCATATTAAAGTAGTAAAGAATGAAAGCATTGAATTTTTGCATCTAACTCCAAAAGAAAAATAAACAAGTGTGACTACATCAAACTAAAAAGCATCTGCACAGCAAAGGAAATCATCAACAAACTAAAAGGGCAATCTACCGAACAGAAGAAGATATTTACATATCATATATTTGATGAGGGGTTAATACCCAAAATACATAAAGAACTCAACTCAACAGCAATCATCATCATGATCATCATCACCATCATCATCTGATTAAAAATAGGCAGACAATCTAAATAGACATTTTTTCAAAGAAGACGTACAGATGGCCATAAGGTACATGAACGAATGCTCAACATCACTAATTATTAGGGAAATGCAAATCAAAACCACAATGATACATCACTGCACACCACACCTGTTAGGTTGGCCATTATCAAAAAGACAAAAAATAGCAAGTACTGGAAAGGATATGGAGAAAAGGGAATATTTGCTCACTGCTAATGGGAATGTTAACTGATGCAGTTACTATGGAAAATAATATAGAAGTTCCTCAAATGCTACTCAATCATAAAAAGGAAGAAAATCTTACTATTTGTGACGTGAATAGACCTTGAGGGTACCACACTAAGTCAGGCAGAGAAACAAATTCTATATGATTTCACTTATATTTGGAATCTAAAAGAAAAAAAAATCCACAAACAAAGCAAAACCTATAGATACAGAGAACAGATCAGTGGCTATTAGAGGGCAAGGGAGTTAAGGTGAACAAAATGTGTGAAGGGGGTCAATTATATGGTGACAGATGGTGACTAGACTTATTGTGGTATTTGCTTTGCAGTGTATACAAATATAAAACTGTTGTGTTTTGCACCTAAAGCAATTATAATGTTGGATACAATTTTACACCAAACAACAACAACAACAAAAGGTAAGTCAAAGAAAGTGAAAGACATAAAAATATAAGACATAAAACTGATGAAATGAAAAGAAACACTATGGAGTATTATGCCTCCATCAGAAAGGATGAATATCCAACTTTTGTAGCAACATGGACCGGACTGGAAGAGATTCTGCTGAGTGAAATAAGTCAAGCAGAGAGAGTCAACTATCATATGGTTTCACTTATTTGTGGAGCATAACAAATATCATGGAGGACATGGAGTGTTAGAGAGGAGAAGGGAGTTGGGGTAAATTGGAAGGGGAAGTGAATCACGAGAGACTATGGACTCTGAAAAACAATCTGAGGGGTTTGAAGTGGTGGGGGGTTGGGAGGTCGGGGTACCAGGTGGTGGGTATTATAGAGGGCACGGATTGCATGGAGCACTGGGTGTGGTGAAAAAATAATGAATACTGTTTTTCTGAAAATAAATAAATTGAAAAAATTAAAAAAAAACAGAAAAATTAAAATCTATGGTCAGTTCTTTAAGGAAAAACCCCATATTTAACTAGAAGAAGTATTTGCAATTCATATCAAGAACAAATCAAAATCTGAAATATATTCTAAACATACTGTAAACCAATAAGAATATTAATAAAGCATATGTAGAGACAAATCACAAAGGAGAAATCTAGAGCAACTAACAAAATACACACATGGTGGAAAAAAAGAAGAAGAAGAAAAATTTGAGCCTCATTTAGAACTTAAAAAGAAATTCTAAAAATAAGAGATCAAAATGCCACATTCAGCAAAGAGATCCAGGAAGACAGGGCTGAAAAAGAGTAACCATTGGACCTGAGAATCTAGAAGTGGAGAGTGATCTTATCAGGGCAACAACAAGAGTAAAATCAATTTGCAATACATTGAGAAACAAATGTGAAGAAAGGAAATGGAAACAGAATAATGACTTTCCTTAAAACGTTAGATGATCCAGGGGCACCTGGGTAGTTCCGTTGCTTAAGCATCTGCCTTTGGCTCAGGTTGTGATACTGGGGTCCTGGACTCCTGGAGTCCTGGGGTGGAGCTCTGCTCAGTGGAGAATCTGCTTTTTCCTCTCCCTCTGTGCTTAAGCGGCAATCTGCTTCTCCTTCTCCCTCTGCCCCTCTCTCTGTCCTTCTCTCTGTCCCTCCCCCAACTCATGCTCACTTTCCCTCTCTCTCAAATTAATAAAGAAAATCCTTTAAAAAAATTAGATGATCCAGGAAGAGAAGAGGTGTAGTAATAGCTGAAGCTAGGACATGCTCAAAGTAGGCTGATTCATTAATGTTTTTACTTGATTATTTTATTATGGCTAGACTACGAGCTTATTATTAAGCTCAGAAGTAGCCACAAGAGAGGGAAAAGTCCTGAAAGTAAAAGAGAAAATAAATGATAGAGCAATTCTCTGGAGAAAGCAATCAATGGCACCAATGCAAAGTTTAGCCTTGAGCAAAAGAGTAAAAATAGAATGCCTTAATTTTTAAATTGATGTGTGTAGGAGATGGGCCTACATGAAGTTGAGGATATTCAATAATATAAGAGAGCAAAGTAAGGGGAAGTGAGCCTAACATTATTAGGTGAAGTAGAAATGATTTAGATATGACATTGTAGAGATCTAAGCAGATGTCAGCCCACAACCATATTTTATTCATGAAAAAAATATATTATACAAAGCTAAATTAAACATGGGCCATCGTGCCCCTAAGGAGCTCAGTCTACCAGGAAAAGTGAGACCTGTTCAAACATAACCAAGATAACTAAAATGCCATTCATTCCTCCTTTCTCAAAATATACATATTATTTTGTTCTTTTCTCTTTCATTTTATAAGATCACATAGCATTCTGTGTTCCTCTTTCTTCCCAATTCTCTAAAGGGATACATGAAAGGGACACTGTTTACTATAGTGCCAACATTAAGCTCAGGCTTCCTTCCACAGCTTAGCACTGTGGTCTCTATAGAAACTCATCCAGAGCTCTGGAATGATTTGTACTAAACGCATGAAAGAGATGAGGAGTAGGAGAAGTCATTAAAATTATTCTATTTCTTCTCCTCCCATATCCAAATAGACTTCACCTTAGGAAAAACATTATCTGCACTTTCTAATATGAAACTGACTTTTGTTACACAGTCAAAATATTTTAAAGATAAGCAAAATCAATCTTATTGACCATTTCTCAAAATTCTGTCCTTGAATATTAAAAGTTACATTTCAGGAAAGTTTCAAATTTATATTCTTGAGCTTCATTGAAGATCACTCTGATACGGACTAAGATTTTCATCTTTTAGGTTTATTTGAGAATATTGTACCAAACAAGAAAAGACTATCAATATTCATTTTAATGTAATTTATTCTAGCCTTTGGTTTTCAGCAATAAATGTAGAGACAAATGAAAAAATTACCATTATGAGAATACTGTATGTTTTTAAGTCAGTGATGTTTTTCCATGCATGTTGCAAATTTATGTCTTTTAATTTCTCAGAATTAAAATCATTTGCTCAAACTCCAAAGAAACTGTAATATATCTAAAGTGAACTTTATTTTCTATATTTAATTATGTTTTCTCTAAAGAATAAGCATAATTTATCAATTAACTTATTTTATGGTTGGCGTATTACATGGAATCATTTAAGCAGAAGAAAATGTATAGAGAGGAGGGAAAAAACTCAGAGCTTGCTGTCTTCAGACATGCCAAGCCATTTGCTCCTTTTTATTTTTAAAAAATTTCTTCAACATTTCATTAGTATTCTTTTTAAGCACTGTAGAAAATAGAGTGTATGTCTGATACACTATTTCTGGACTATACAGTAACAAAGTGTATAAATTCACTTGGCTACTCAGAGTGACAACTTGAATTTCCTTAATATATAGTTACTTTCTCTGAAATTAAACAATTAATAAGCCAGCAGCTATGTGAATCATAAATTATTCATACTTAGTCTACCAATGAACATTAATCAATTATAAAGAGACACAGAAATTAAGACCAAGAGAAAGAGTCAACCATAGCCTTTTAATATTGAGACTCTGTTAACCCAGTCTCTTTAAACATATTTGATTTGTATAATAGCATCAATATGCACAGCTATGCTTGCTGCTCAAGTTTCCAACAAAATAACCAATTTATGAGTATACATATGCTGTCAACCAGTAACAAGAAATACTCATCACAATTCTGTACTCTTTGACTAAAAGGCCTTATTAGAGTTCTTTCAAATTATTGTATCTCATCAAATATTTAGTATTAACTCTCCTGGCTTCCCAAAGAATTTGAAGCATACTGAGAAACATCTTTAGAATTCTTTCATAGTTTGAATACCAATAACTTTATACCAATACATTTAAAATTATAATGATCACAAAAGCAAAATATCCACCTGAACCAAGGGCCCAAGTCAGTCAGTTGTGAAGTATTACATCATTAATGGACACGGATTCAGCAGCAAACTTATGACTTACAATCAACTAATGAGAAGTTTCAACATGCTTATCCCCACCACATATGATTGCTAGATTATGCAAATACCCTTCTAATTAATTTATTTAAAATCAGTCAAGGAAAGAGCTATAGTTCCTAGTGTTCATTTTTACCAAGAGTAAAACAATAAAGAGAGTATATAACTGGTGAAGAGGGATTTAAATGGAGAAAGAATAAAAAGGATAAAAAAAATTGGAATAGTCATTTAGTAAGAACTATTGATCAAATGTTAATGCCAAGTATTACCTAGAAATGGGCTTGAAACTATTCTTTGGTTGACACAATGTGTTTGCTTCTCACCAAAAACAGGAATGGGCCATTGGCAGGTATGACTGGGTGTATTATTTCACTGTTCTTTGAAGCTAGAGGAAATAGAGAAGCTAGGTTTACAATAAAGGAAATTAAGAACATCTGAGTCTTTAGTTGCATTTTTTTTTTTTTCTTTAACTTTCTGGGCCCTTGAGCATGTGTAAAGACATGGCAATTTTTTTTTTTTTTTTTTTTCCTGATCTGATGTGATGATCAGCTCGGAGTTGGGAGGAGCAGAACTAGGACAGCTTTACAGGACCTCAGAAAAAGTCACAGCCAGTAGTTCTCATTCAGCAGGCGTAACATTACAAAACCCTGAAAGCTCACATGCTCAGCTTGAAAAATCATTAACTACCTGTTAGTCCTTTCTTTCAAAATCAATCAACAGATATATAGAGTCCTTAATAAACACTAGCACTATGCTAAGTGCTGTGAGAAATACATATACATTAGATGCAACTGCTACGACGTCGATTAACTTACACTAATGCAAAATAAAAACACTCTACTAAAGGGTAAGTTATATGCCATAAAAGATGCTATAGATAAAAGTACTACCAAAGTACAGACAAGGTAGATTTCTTCAATGACTACCAGCATGGTTATTTTGTTAGAAATGCAGACCCCCAGACTCCACTCCAGACCTACTAAACGGGAATCTGCGTTTTAGCAGATGCCCAGAACTTGTGATTTATAAGCACATTCAAGTTTGAGAAGCCTATGTTAGGTGTTTTCATAAGCAAAATGGTACTTAAATCAGTTGTTAAACTAATGAATTGGCCAAGAAAGGTGAAGAAAAACAGTCCAGGAAATTTCAGGCAAGCAGTCAGAAGAGAACAAAAGCAGAGCATGAGAGGGTGGGAGATGCGCTCTAGGAAGATTTTAGCTTTGCCCATTTTGCTAGGGCAAAAGATTTTATTCAGAGAGCACCAAAAGGTAAGTCTTGAAATGTGGAATGGGTCTATGTGAGATGATCTGAAAGTTAGATGAAGGGAAACACTTAGTATTTTTATACTGGCCTGTGCTTTGGGAATAAATGTGATTCACTGTTCAGAATCCACCCTTCAGAAATGAAGAATTCACTCTGATAGCTGCCTTGAGTATTGGCTGCTGGGGCCGCAAAGCTGAGAACCCCCTTGAGAGTTGCCCTTAGCCAAAGGGGGTTATTTTACCCAAGTTTACACCCTCTTCTTGGAGGCAGCTCACATCCAGTACCGGCTGATGCAAGGGAACAAAGGCTTGTCATGGGCTCAATTGGGGACATCACTGAAGTACTGTCTTTACATCAGAGTTCCCCGTGGAGTGAGATGAGTTATCTGGTACGAATGCATCTCATTATGGTAACTCCCTCTGCTCTGTCCTGCTTTTCTCATTCCCTCACAGATGTTGTTCCCAAAAGAGCTTCTCAATAAATCTCCTGCACACAATTCTCCGTATCAAAAAAAAACCTGATCACTTTTCTCAAAAATTTATATCATCACTAAAAAATGTATAATTAGTTCCATATAATTTTATCCCAGTGTTATCCTTGGGTTACTTTTTAATATGTTTTAACAATCCATCTAAAATGTACATTTCTTTAAGGCAGGAAATGTTGCATACTTCCTTAAAAATAACTTCACTAAGATATAAACAGATTTGGGTGCACAATAAACATTTAACTCTCATTTTATGAATTTTAGAAAACCATTTTTTCAGGTTCTTTTATGCTAAAATTTCTGTGCTATCCCTAAGATAAGCAAATGAATAATTTTAGAAAAGCATTTATGAACTGAGAAGTACCTACTTCTCAGACTGATTTCAGCCCTGCACATCACCCACGTCATCTCTTTTGTGTACCCCTGTTACCACACTTGGAACATAATAGGTACTCAGTAAATATTGGTTAACCTAATGAGTAAATGAGTAACATTTATAGAGTGCATTGCCTTCTACCTAAGTATCTTTATTTAACCCTCCTGGTAAATTTCAGGTAATGGGCTCAGTTACAGCAGGGAGCTAAACAGATGTGGAAACATCCAACTTAAAAAAAAAAAAAATACCCAGACTCAACTCGGACTTTCTGAAGTAGAATCTCTGTGTATTTTCATTACTCCTCAAACTTAAATGTGTATTAATTCCTAACAAGTTCTCCAGTGATGTTGATGGTCAGTGCCTCACACAACTAGGAATAAGGTTCAAGTTAGACCAGTGATGGTATATTGTTACAAAACTCCTCAGGTGATTTTGAGATGTGGTTACTCAGATTTTTTTTTTTTTTTTCAAGTCATGCTGAAGCACTTCTCCTGGAGATTCTGTTTTAATTGGTCCAGAATCGAATCTAGATACTGATATTTTCTCCTAACATGCAGCCAAAGTTGCGAACCATAGCTGTAGCTTTTGCTCAAGAATACTTATTATCTAAGATGAGGTAGAAGCAGGACTACAGCTGGGTCTCAACCCATACTACCTCCCTGGACACTAAGTAAAATTTCTGAATTGCCCCATTCACTATCCAAATTAGGTTTGACTCTGAAATATATTTCATATAATGTATATATTACCACTATTAGATAAGTATTTAAAAATCACAAAGGACAAATACATGACCAGAAAATGAAAGTGGGTAAACATGGTTTAGTTATTCTCAAAATTCATTAATAAACTCTTTGAATCTTTAATGAATCAAAGGGTCTCAGAGAGAAGTCCTGTATATTCTTTGAGCAATGATTTCATTATCTCAGGAAACTGCACCTTTCCAACTTCCTTCTCTATTTGGATGGAGAATACACAATGCTTCTACACTCCCCAGTCCGCCGCAAAATTCTTTACAATAGGATTATTAGTCAAAATAATTTCCTCTTGCTTACACTTTCAACCTGCTTTGTAGGCACCCCACAAATATTTCTCTGAAAAATTCTAGTCACCCATCATGACGACTGAGAAATATAAACATAGTTAGCCACATGCGCAAGCCATCAGTTTTTCAAACAGAGCAAGCGGGAAAGCGCAAGCATTTCAGCTGAGGTCTCAGCCACTAGATGCCGCTGATGTGTCTGGAGGCCTAGGAAGTGAATTCTACAGAACTATAAAGGCTTACATCTTGGAAAATAAAATGCTGTTACTATGGTGACCAGCTGAGATTATGGATAATGAGAGTACCATGTTTTCCACTCTCTAAGGAGCTATTGTTCTCCGCATATTGCTCTATGCTGAACATTACTGACCTTCAAAATGTATCAAAATCATTGGTACTTTCCTTTCTTAAAAAAAGAGATATTTCATTCAGTACTTTTGTGTGAGTGAGAGCTATGCACATCAGTTATTCACACACACACACACACACACACACGGAAAGGAACCATTATTCAGTACATTTTTCTTATTTATGTACAGAAGAGAGATGAATGGCTTAACAATACATGATGTCATAGTTTCTACAACTTATGTGTTTCCAAATTCTGTAAAATTCTCTATCTACAAAGATAGAGGAATTGAAGAAACTAGCTTGATATTTACCATCTCTGTAACAGCATCAAACATCAAGCTAGAAATAATTGTAGGCAAGAACATGTTTTCAGAAGAACCAGGATATACGAAATTTCCAGTTTAGTCTAAGAAAATGTTAAAATAGGTATTTTTCTTCTAAAGCTAGCAATGGACAGGAAAAGAGGATCATGGAGGAAATAGGAATCTTCTACGTAAAGCAGTTTGGAATAGGTATTAAAAGATGTTAAAAGGATAAAGGACATTTATTATTTACTAACTAGTTGTTGATTATTGATGAGTCTTTAATAATATTCTCCAATAGGAAATCTGTGAAATTAAGGTTCATGTCCACATAGAAAAATAAAACGAAGGGAAATGTTCAGTGGACATTGGAATTGTCTATAAGAATATCATAAAAAGAAAATTCCCCCAAATAATTATTTAACTTGCATAGCCCAAGGAAATCAAAATTAATTAATATATTTCAAAATTCAAGGGAGGTATTAATGACCAAATTTTTCATGTCAAAAGATTTTGCATAATAACTAATGAGTATGAAAAGTAATAAATATGTCATTTTTCATAATATATGATGGATTCTCATTATCGCAGAAACTCCACCCAATTATTCCTTTCAAAAACTATTGCTGAACTGCTTAAACCTAAAGTGAATTTGATATGCCATCTCCTTAGGCCTAGTCTCTAACGGCATTAAATGATTCATAGGAACATAACTTGGTATGTAATTCTTAACGGTAGCTGCACCTTTTAAAAACAAATAGAAGATGGAGTTGACAAGAAATATCTGGAAATAAATGTCAGGGGACATTGTTAGAATACAAACTTGGTATTTGGGTCATAGTTTCCCAAAATACAGGAAATTCTGAAAGTACAAGTTTGTGGCCGCCCATAGGCTGCTGTCACTTCCATGAAAAGGTAATACAGACATTCAAGTCACTAAAAACAATGGTGTGATATACCCCACGATGTATTTTACTCTTTATATTAGTTTTCTGGGGCTTCCATAATGAAGCATCATAAAGTAGGTGTCTTAAAACACAGACTTGCATTGTCTTCTAGTTCTGGAGGCTAGAAGTCCAAGATTAAGGTAAGAGCAAAGCCACGCTCTCTGCTCTCTCTGAAACCTGCAAGGGAAACTTTTCTTGCCACATGCTAGCCTCTGATGGTTTGCCAGCAATCTTTGGCATTGCTTGGTTTTTAGCTGCACATCTCCAGTCTCTGCTTTTATCATCACATGACATACTTCCTGTGTGCCTCTGTCTTCACATCGCCTTCTTCTTATAAGGACACCAGTCATACTGGATGAGGAGCCCTCCTTATTCCAGTGTATCCTCATTTCAACTAATTACATCTGCAATGACCCTACCTCCAGTAAGGCCACATTCTGACATACTGGGGGTTGGGAATTCAGCATAACCTTTTGTGTGCGGGGAGGGAGGACACAATTCAACCCATAACACTTTCACAATTGTAACAGTTCTCTTGTTCTCTTGTAGATAGTATTAGGTACAGCATCAGACCTTATAAATTACTGCCATTCTATCTCCTGACTTGGAACTGCTTTGTAGGAGATCATGAGATCTACTATCAGCTCTATGATGCCATACTCAAGCATTAAAAATGGACTCCAATGACTGCAAAGCAGGATGGACTAGAGACCCAAAGAATATAAAGGACTCATTGGAGTCTCTATTGACTTCTTCCTGAAATCAGGCAGAAATGTATATAAATCATATAATCTTTAAAAAATTAACTTTTTTTTTCCAGGTGTCATTGGGAACTAAGTAATTACCTACATGGATGGACATAAATGTCATTGACAATTATTCTAGAGAAATACTTACTGAAGAATATATAACCTTTACCATTCATTCCCTTTATATTTTATATAGTTATATAAATAAGGACATTAAAAAAACACCACAGCATCATAAATCTGTGGATCAACCTTAAATGCCTCTGTTCTTCAATCTGCCCAACCAAGGATATTCTAGTTATATTCAAGTCATGTAAATTTTTTTCAAACTTTCATCATTCATTTCTATGAGATTCTCTTCTAACACTACACCAAGGGGGAAGCACAAATGACTTCTAAAGTTTTAAAAAACCAAAAAAGTGCTCATTGATCCATTTGATCCTTTCATACTCATCCACGAGGATCTACCATATTCCAGGCATTGTGGTTGGTTCAGGATTTAAGTAGTCTCCAGGCTGGGCAATGGAACTAAGTTGTGGTGGTATGTATGCTGAATCCCAACTAATCTCTCAAGCTTGCCCAAATGCTTACTGAATATACAGTGAGTCCCTTATATTAGAATTTAAAGAAGAATGTAAGGTGTATTGTAAAATACATATTTTATAAATGACATTTTGATTAGGTTTCCCAACAACAATGCTAAGATAATTTATTCTTGGATTTTAAGGGAAGCTTTGGATTGCTTTTGCAAGTGTTTGTTTGAAGAAACAAATATGCAGTCATGTTTTCAACAGCCTAATGGCAATCACCTGTATACCCTGCCAATACCACAAATTAAACTTGTTCAATGCTGAGCCCATCATCTTCATTCTCTAACTATACTTACTTGTATGCTACTGATTTCTCTTGTTGACACCATTACCTTCTCATAACCCAGGCTCAAAAATCAATCTTTTTCCTCTTTAAACATTCCCTTTATGAGGCTTCTCATTCACTTCCTCATTTTAACTTCATAACATTTTTCTATCTATTTTCTCTTCTTTATTTCCACAAATACCCCTCTCTTTACCTCTCATAGAATGCTGGCTTTCTAAATGGTCTCTTAACTTCCTTTTCCAATATATTTACCTCATTGAATAACAAATCTGATCATGATATCCTCTTAAACAAAACAATTTTTTATTCTCCCCTTGGTCCGTGGAATAAAGGCCAAAGCCCTTTGTCTAATATTCAAGGTCTTCCATAATCAGCCTCTGTTCTGTGTTTCCTATCTTCCTATTTCTCATCATACTAAGAACACTATTTTCAAACTAAAATAATTGCTGTTAACTCAAACATTTCAAATTCAGGACATTTATCACACTATTTCTTGTAAGAATGACTTCATGTCATATCCAAATTCTGTTATTCAGTCATAATAATTACTATTTTTATTTAACTGTATGAAATGAAGGACTGACTCAGGGTATGGCAACCAAAGGATATAATTCCAAATCCTTCAAAACCTCTATAGCTCTAATATATATCAGAAATATAATATTTTTAAAAATCCACAAATTGAGGGGCACCTGGGTGGCTCAGTGGGTTAAGCCTCTGCCTTCGGCTCCGGTCATGGTCTCAGGGTCCTGGGATCGAGCCCCGCATGAGGCTTTCTGCTTGGCAGGGAGCCTGCGTCCTCCTCTCTCTCTCTGCCTGCCTCTCTGCCTACTTGTGATCTCTCTCTGTGAAATAAATAAATAAAATCTTTAAAAAATAAATAAAAATTCACAAATTGAATAATTACTTGAAAATGTTGTATTTCCATTATTAATAGGAGAAAAGCATGAATGTTGATTTTATTATTAAAAACTAATATGTTCTTTGTATAACATAAATTATTCAAATTCACAATCAAAATTTGGTGATGAGCTTATATCAATTTATAAAGGAGATGTTTTATTCTTTGGCATTTTTGATATTACAGAATGTAAAAAAAATAAGGATTTTTACCAAAAAAAAAACTCTGACAGTTCTACTCAACATGGCAAATAAATATATTTTGACACTGGCACTAACTACCCCAAATACATAATAGTGATTGATAAAATATAAAAGGAGAAAACCCAAAAATCACCTGGGATCAAAACCAAGATAGACATGAGTATAAAATCAGAGTCCCAACAGGAACCAGAACAGAAGCCCCTGGCAGCTGGGCTCCTGGACTGAACAAACACAGTGGCAGCTTGTTTGGGCCATCAGCTCTGGCAACAGTCCAGAAGGAAATGGGAAGACTAGAAACAAACCCATGCATATAGAGGAACTCAATATATGATGTCGTTGATCACACATGCTAGTTTGGTCAGGAATGAATGTCCCAGCTTACACCTATAGTCCTGGTGTTTGTCTGCATTAGGAAGTATCTTGTCTGTTTGTTTCATGTTTTTCAGTGATTATCAACTTGCAAAAAATTAAGTAAAATATCTCTTTACTTCCAGAAACTTCCATGGTCTGTCCAGTGTTATGTGAGATGCGTATGCAATTAATTTAGTTATATTAACTTTGCCTGATCCTTCCCAGATTCAATGTAACTGATAATACCCCTTCTAGGAAAACATGCAGGGTATTTTCTGATAAATATGCTCTGAGGGGAGTAACTGAAAGATCTTTCCAGGGTCCCCGGGTGAAGAGAGAAGTATTTGGTGCTGGGTGCTTTTACATTACATACCAGCCAGTTTTGCCTTGTGTCATGTTTTGGTCTGTAAGATATAGCACACTGTCAGGCCACCAGTTGGTGGACCATGCCTGTGCCTGAAACTTGTGCAAAGCTGCCAGTTGATATAGAGGCAGAGTATTACACACACACACACACACACACACACACACTATAAATATATGTATATACATATATATGTACATATAAAATACTATAGACTTTATAGACATTAGTTGTAATGCACCTACTTCAATAATTCTGTCATTTATTGTATGGTAGAAATGCATAACTTTTATTTTTTACAAATAAACCCTTTTGACAATGAAACAAAAAAATATGAATACTTATGCTTAATGAAAAGTTAAATACAGAATTTATGTGTCTCAAAAGGTCAATGATGGGCATATAACTTTCACGAAATGTTTATGTATACATGCTCTTCACTCTAGAGTCCTAGGGTTATCATGACTGCATGAAAACCAACACACAAACTTACCAAAGAACCATTAACATCTTGTTCCTAGTTGGAAGTTATTTTAAGAAGACCATGCTGAAGACAACAGTTTAACAAAGAAGTCATAAGAAGTGCATTTTCGGGGTGCCTGGGTGGCTCAGTGGGTTAAAGTCTCTGCCTTTGGCTCAGGTCATGATCCCAGGGTCCCACAGAGAGCCTGCTTCCCTCTCTCTCTCTCTCTGCCTACTTATGATCTCTCTCTCTGTCAAATAAATAAATAAAATCTTTTTTAAAAAAGTACATTTTCATGCTTCCCTGTGAAGCATGACTTTTGATTTAGATCAAATAATTGTCCTTCTAAATTAAGTTCACTCATTTTCAAATGCAAGCTTCCTTAAGCTCAACTGAAAATGTAAGCAATAGCTGTTAACATCTTGGATCCAGTATTAAGGTAACTTCATAGTTTATGTTCCTGTCTCTATATGTGTTACTAACTGCTTCAAATAAAATTATAGATGACTTCCAAAATTGTTTTGATTTTTGTCAACCAATTTAGGGAATAATACCACAGATGTTAGAAGTTCATTATCTTGTAGTTTAAACATGTAATATTATTATGAATGCTATAGTAAATTTAGTTCAAAAACACAGAGATACAGTCATCTTTTTTTGGTGATCCTATAAATTTTGCTAGAGCACATTTATGCAGAAATACATGGATTTTATACTTAGTTCAAAAACATAGGCCACTATAAGGAATAAATAAAACCACATTTACACACATTTAGAACATAACTAGAAATAGTAAATATTAAAAATTTCAATGTATGGCAAGGAAATACAGAAGAGAAAAGTCTACAAGAAGATCTGCAGCCTTACTTTAAGCAAAATGGAGAAATAAAAGGCCATGTATTTTCATCACTTTGTGAAAAGGAAGCTCTAGAGCCATGAGCTAGAAAAGAGATCATGACTTAACTCTTCCTTCTGAAAGTACATTCATCTACTCATTTTATTTAAAAAGTGAACAAGATAAAATCATTGCATAGATTCCCATTTTTTCATTTGTAAATTATAAAATAATTATAATGTCCCTACCTATAAATACCGAAAGCCAGCCAGTAAATCATGTCTACACAAGAAATAAAAGTTATAATTTAACATTCCAAAGCAAGCTTAAAAAAAATAAGAAATGCATAAATAATAAATACACATAATTAGCTAGAAAATCTCAGAAATAAGATGTTTGTAAAATAGGAAGATGTGAAAATGTGGATGATAACACTTAGGACAAAGCTGAAAGTAAAAGAATATACTACCTCAGAGATTTAAAAAAAAAAAAAGAAAGAAAGAAAGAAAGAAATGAAATAAAATAGAATGGAAAATAAGCACAACAGATGATGCCTTCAGAAAAGTAAAAGAAAGAATGGAGGAAAATGTTCAAAAGCAAAAGAAATGAAGTTGTAACAGTAAGGATTTGAGAGTGGCACCTGGGTGGCTCAGTTGATTTAGCATCCAGCTCTTGGTTTCAGTGCAGATCATGATCTCATGGGTTATGGCATGGAGCCCAGTGTCAGAGCCCACTCTCAGCAGGGAATCTGCCTAAAGATTCTCTCCCTTTGCCCCTCCCCCCACACATGCTCTGGCATGCTCTCTTGCTGAAATAAATAAATCTAAAAAAAATTAGGGATTTGAGATACAATGATAAATATGGAGGATAAGTTATGAATACTCAGTAGACATATAATGATCTCCAAAGAGAAAACCTACAGCAATAGAATATAAAAAATGTTGCAAACTAGAACTCAAGAAAAATTCCCAGAAATGAAAAGACTTGAAACTACTCACCTGAAAACTGACCTAAAAAGCCCAACACCAAAATATATTCTCATAAAACTATCAGACTTCAAAGATCTTTTTTGGAACTGCCTGGGTGGCTCAGTGGGTTGAGCCTCTGCCTTCAGCTCAGGTCATGATCTCAGGGTCCTGGGATCGAATCCCACATTGGGCTCTCTGCTAGGCAGAGAGCTTGCTTCCTTCTCTCTCTCTCTCTCTCTCTCTGCCTGCCTCTCTGCCTACTTGTGATCTCTCTCTCTCAAATAAATACAATCTTTAAAAAAAAAAAAAGAAATAAAAAAGATCTTTTTTGTTTCCTAGCAAAAAGATCACTTAAAAGGAAAGGAAATCAGACTGCTATTAGACTTTTTTTTTTCTTAATAATATAGGACCCACAAATTTTATTTTCAAGCCAAACCCATCTTTAAACATAAAAACCTCAGATGACCTGTTATGAAATGCAAAGATTTGTGGGCTATTGTTCCCAGAGTCTTTGAAGGGAATACAAAGAGAATGAGCTTCAGATAACCAGAAAGTCTAGAGATCCTGATGAAGACTGTTGGAGCAGTGGGGTTTCATCCTGCCATTAACATGGTCAGCATCTGGGAGAGGTTCAAACTTCATCATCCAACTTGTGACTTCAAAGGAGACCAAACTGAGCACTCACTTACTTGTTCCTAGTTTTGAGCTTTAAAATCTTGGGCGGCTGGAAACCAATCCTCATGGAGGTTCTGATCAAAGTTACTCATTCAGTGCATACTCTCCTTTATAGTCAATGGCTTTCGTGAAAAAGTTCTGAAAGCTGTGTGACAGATCTTAATTTTGTCCCCTGGGCCTTTGCAGAAAGCAACGGTGTCATAAACATTAGTTGCCACCATCCTTATACCTCAAAAAGTATGAAACCTTTTGTCTTTTTCAATATATTTCTTTTTTACAGTTGACATGACTTCGTGATTGTATCCCTTCTCTTTCACTCATTAAGACCAGTTTTCAAAAAGAGGAATGAAAAGTGAGTAGAAGGAAGAGAGGAATAAAGAAATCGGCGGGGGGAGGGGTGGCAGGGTAAGGAGGTGGTGGGGCCGGTGGAGGAAGCAGGAAGCATAAGGAGGGAGATGAAGAGGGAGAGAAAGGGGAGGAGGCAAAGGAGGAGAAATAGAAAATGGGTAGGAGGAAAGACAGCCCGCGGGGAAGAGGGCGGGTGTGAGGGAAAGGAAGGAGGAGGAGGAAGAAGTAGAGGAGGAAAAAAAGAGGAGGAGGAGAGGGAAGAGGCAGAGAAAGAAAGACAAGAAGGAAAAGGAGGAAGAGGGGGAGGAGGGGCCTAAGAGCTAAGTGCAGGAGGAACTAGGAATTCAAAGTGAATAACTTGGACAGTGACAGCGAGGTCAGCCCTGAGGGCAGCACTGCAGTCACACACTGCAGCGTAAGTGACAGGGACAGCAAGATTGCAGATTAGAGTGACCAGGTTACAAAGCAAAGAGCAACATCAAGGTAATTTTCACATCCACCGGGAGGCTCTGTGAATCTCCTGGGATTCTGTCGGGGGAACAAGAGACACTTGGAGGGCCTGGAATCTCCCTGTTTCGACCTGTTGGGGCTTAAAAAATGATTAATTTTGCGATTATGTCTGTCACTTCCATGTTCCTTCTGGTTGATTAGGCCTCGAGAACTAGGGGTTACCTTAGATTGAAAACCACAGCAACAAAAATGTTGTTTATATTATACCATGTAAAAGTTAACCAAAGATATTAATAATGTGCCAAATAGCTTCATGCACGGGGCCACTGAATTTAATCCTATTTTTGGCATTGTAAGAAACAGTTTGGTGAATTAACATTTAGTTGGTACAGGCAGAACTTACTCTGGTACTCTCTTTCCTTGTTTGTAGAGCACAGAGGGCTTAAAATTAACAAATAGCATTTTAGTATTGTCATGAGTCTCGTGAAATGCATTTCCTTCCATACTTCCAAACCACAGGCACAATTCACATCTGCTTAAATCTGCCTTCCCATGTACCAAACATGAATTAATGCACGTGTTTGATAGCAAGAATTTTGGTTTTTTAGAATGTCATTAGATAGTCACAAGAAAGCTCAAGTGAAGCCACGAGAAAAGAAAAGCATGCAACTACTCAAAAATGAAAATAAGTAAAATATGTACTCACAATAAGACTCACCTGTATGTATGGTTATTACCAGCTGAAAGTATCATTATAAACATAACTAACACATACATAAAAGTAATCATAAATTCTCAATAACAGTTCCTTTTTCCTGGAACTAAAATACTTACAAGAAGAAACACATTCTGTGAGCATTAGATATTATCTGTTAAATTAACATGACAGAAAAAAATTGTTAAAATTCAGAAAATATTTGAGAACTGAGACGCATATGCTCTAATTTTTCATTCCAAATACATATAAATGTCTCCTTATAGAATAATACAGGCTTAAATTTCCATACATAGAAACCTGAAATTTAATCATAGTTTCTCAAAGAAAACAGAAATGTTTGACTAATATACAAATAAGAATGATCATATGTGTTGTGTATATATATATACATAAAATAAACTTTGTTCATATATTTTGCTTAACTCTTGACATTTTAGAAGAATAAAAGGAAATAATCACACAATGATGCCCTTTCTGAAGGCCAGATATCACTCCAAACTGAGACATGTACCATTTATTGAATGCTCTATTTATATTTCTGAGTGTTTTTTTTACCCAGCTTATCTTAAATCCAAATAGGACTTTCCATTATAATTTTTTGGATAGAGTAATTAAGGTCTTATCTTTAAATAACATGTGCATGTTCACACAGGCTACAAGTATTAGAACTGGAATTCCAGTGCAGGTTTATCAAAGAATAACCCACTCTTGGGACACTTGGGTGGCTCAGTCAGTTAAGTGTCTGCCTTTGGCTCAGGTCATGATCCCAGGGTCCTAGGATGGAGCTCTGCATCAGGCTCCCTGCTCACTGGGGAGTCTGCTTCTCCTTCTCCCTCTGCCTCACTCTCTCTCGTTCTCTCAAATAGATAAAATCTTAAAAAAAAAAAGAATAAACCACTCTTTCTTCTATGTTACACATGTATCATGATGTACTTCCTAATAAAATTTTATTTTTTTAAATTAAAAAAAAGAAAAATCAATCAATAAATAAAATTATAGGCATTAATCCCACATAATTTAGCTGGAAAATTGTTGAAGACAAGATGATACTTGTTACAGAAATGAAGCAGCAGTCAAGACAATGATGATAAAATAGTGTTTGGTTTCCCAGAAGATCCATGTTGCCTCCTAATGATTTCTTTATAAAAGCACTATCATTATCAATGACCCTTATCAATGAACATACCAGCTATTTTGTCAGTTATTTATCTTTCACTGTATAAGAGCATTTCTACCCTGGGTTAGATAGCAATCATATACTAATCATTGATTTAAGGTGTTTTACTTGTCTTTTACATAGTGTCCTGATCTTGGAAACAAGGGTTGTAGAATCAGACAGACTTAGACTCAGACCCTGATTCCTTTCCTTACCAGCTGGAACACAGGACATCAGAGCTATCCTTGACTCATTCCCCTTTTCACCTCATCATTTAAAATGGGGAAATTGACAGTTACCACATAGAATTATAGTAAAGATTAAATGACTAATATATGAAAAGGGCTTAGCCAATCCTAGACTTATAATGGGCACTTACTACAATTTCATCACCTCAACTTCTGTTTTTCTATTTGTTAACCTCATAATGCTTACCAAAGTATATATGTATATGCATATGCATATATATAATATGTATATACAGAGGATACATATATGTGTGTATGTATACATGTATGTATATTGTGTGTATGTAAAATACATACACATTTTGGAATACTGAAATGAATTTGCTAATGGATACAAAACTTGTTAATATAAAATAAGAAAAATGTGATGTTTCTAATGTGTGACAATAAAATATAACATCTGGAGTTATATTTTGTGGGACAAAAAACAACTGTCTCTCTACTAGAAAAAAATTGCATTACTATGGACAAAAATCATGTGCATCACTATTGGTTTTCTACAGTTGTAAAATAGCTTTGTCGATAGAAAGTTCATCAAATGTGCACGCCCTTTTACAATAAAATAATCCCCATAGGTATGGTTAGGCAATGCCTATTCCTCCACTGAAAGCACACCCAGTTACCTCCTTTATGAAATTCCCAAATCTGGACATGCTATAAAGTATAAAGCTTTGGTTTATGTCGTCTCTCAGTTTCTGAACAAACAATTTCTGAATTCCCATTCTCTCTACAGTAAACAAAACCTGCTTTTAACATTTTAGGTAGACTACCTACATTTCTTAAAGTGTTTCTCATGTATTTATACTTTCCTCTTTCTGTGTCTTACCTACCTGTTTAAATAGTGTGTCTATTGTAGTGATTAAGAAAACTTGTTCCAGATGTAATTCTGACTCCTCACTAACTATCTGTCTGAGCCTGGGCAAGTCATTGCCGCTCTCTAAGCTTGCTTCGACCCTCTTTAAAGTGGTGAAGGCAAAGGTATCTACGTTATTGTGTTGTTGTCAGGCTTAAATGAAGAAACACAAAATTTTAGAATCACTTCTGGCACATGGTAGTCATTCAGTTAATGTTGCTTTTATTCTGTTGTGACTTGCTAGAGAGAAGGAGGCAGCATTCATGGAGACTTTGATTATACAGTAGTCGCCAAAAGAAAATGGGAACAGAACAAGTAACAAAAGCTTCTGGAAATTGATAATAATGATAAATATGACAATGAGATAAACTTTAGAAACTGGATCAAGACTATGGTTCTAAAAGCAAAATAAGGCACATTTATTGGTTTTAGGGTGGCAATTTTCTTTCTTCAGTTAAATGACTCCATGCATTTTTCACTTAGAAAATCTAATTTTAAAACAGAGATAAAGAGGGCGCCTGGGTGGCTCAGTCAGTTAAGCATCTGCCTTTCAGAGCATGATCTCAGGGGCCCAGTATTGAGCCCCACGTAGGGCTCTCTCCTCAGCGGGGAGTCTGCTTCTTCCTCTCCTTCTCCTCTCTCTCAAATAAATAAATAAAATCTTTTAAAAAAACGGATAAAAACATACAAAGTAAAGACTTTGCCTCACAAATAATACTCCTCAAAAATTACTGGCTACGTTATACTGTTGATTTGAAAATTTAACTATGTAGGTTACGTTTGAAGTTTACTAATTTATAGAATGAAAAGTAATTCTAACTCAAGTATCTCCCTTTTGATTTTAGAGTAAACCATATTAAATATCTCATTCCCTTATAGTTAAGGATGTCCAAATATGAAATAGTCTAATTTGGAAGGTGTAAGTCTCCAGTCCCTTAGGTAAGAATGGTGCAGAAAAAATATGCTAAAATACTACAAGGTTACTTCTATTTCTGTGATCATGAAACATGATTTGCTGTAGTATAGAACCCCTGTTTCATACAAGTCAAACTCGGGGCGGGGGGCGCGCTTCAGGGAGAGTTGTAGTTTCAGTTTTTGTTTTATTTGATAATGTTCTGCTTTTCACCCTTCAAAAGCTAGGCAGGGAAAAAAAAAAAAAAAAAAAAAAAAAAAAAACAGCCTGATGCAACATGATGTCTTTGGGGCAACAGATTTATATTCTATGAAATCTTATTAGGCTTAGATTTCAACTGAAATGTTCTATAATTGTTCAAATTTAGATGATATATTAGAATAAGATTCCAAAATGATACATTAGCCTTCACTTTTTAAAAAAAATGCATAAAACTGACAAAAACACACTGAGGGTAAAGCGTATATTCTTGGCTGAGAGATGACTCATATATTTAACAAAAGTCTCTGTTTACCCTCCAACTCAGAAATGTACAAATATAGAACACATCTTATGTGGGGGACTAAATTTCTATGTCCAAAGCCATAAAATCACTAGCCAATAGCCAAAATTTAGGGTCTCCTAGATTAACTGAGCCATATCATATACAGTTTGAATTACAGTCCTCTAATATTTTACTACATAATTAAGCTGCAAATATGTAGTATTTATATAATTCCATGGTTTGAAATTTAAGTACAAGTTAGGACAGATTTTATACTATATATTATTTAACTAACCACATACACTCTGGAAAATAGTTGTGTTTTCAGGAAACACACACACACACAAGGCAAACTAACACGTGGCAAAGTTTTCACTTAATTTGTACACTCCATATAATAATACAAGTTTAGAAAAAATTTAGACTAATTATATTAGAAATTAAAAAAATAAAAATTGCAAGAAATAAATGTAAACCTTTTATTGTACTATGAGGTAGTCAGAAAAGCTACTGAACCTTTTTTCTCAATTCACTAACTTGATCCTTAAAACTTCTTTGGACTCTTGGAGCAGGCAATAATATATGAGAGCTGGCTTATAATTTGAAATGAATGGATATTCGAATATCAGACTGGGGCAACTTGTGGATACAAGTATGGCCTTACAAATTGAAAAGAAATAAAATTAGAAGGAAGATAGATCTTACCAGTTTTTAAATGTAGATTTCTAAAGCTACATTTTCCAACCCTTTGTCTTCTCTGAGTTTCCATAAAAAGATTTCAAAAGGCATTGTGGGCTAACATAAAAAGTGTACTACTGTGCTTGAGATTTCTTAAGAATATTATCTGCTTAGAAGATAGAATCAGATACTAAGTTCAGTGAATCTGTACATAGTCACTTTTCTCTAAAACAGCAGACTTTTGGCTCTGTACCACCTGACAATTTCTTTGTCCAAGCCACACTAAAAATAGGTCTTTATAAAATGGAAATGTTGAGACATTAACTATAGCTATGTGAATGAGCACCACTATAATAAGGATTTCTCATCAACTCTTGGTTTATGTTGTATTAACATATGAAAAAGCTATTTAAACATTAAAATTAATACATCATAAAACAATGGTAATGCTTCATACAAAATATAGTTTTATTTGAATCACAACTACTCACAATAGCTATGAATATCCCCATTCAAATTGCTATCATGAATATTGTATAAAATGAGAAGAATAAACTAAAAGTAAAATTAGAATACTGCTTTATAAATTATAATATGTCAAGCTAACAAATGGTAGACTTGTCATATTGAGCAACTAAATGTCTAAATGATCATTCAGCACTCATAGTGTAGGAAGAAAAAAACATTGGCTTTGTTGCCTCGAAAGCAGTTGCTCGATTTTTCATACTGTCATTCTGCTCTATTAGCAAAGCCTAACACAATTAGGTATGAATATGCAGTAATAACATGCAAATTGTTCCCTCGCAATTGCCCTAAGGCAGCAGTCTCAGCCTTTCTAAGCTTGATTCCTTCTACATCATTACAGGCTTGGCATAATTCATCAGAATAAAAAATACCTCAACCTTATTGCATGTGGCCAGCTAGTAAAATCATCGGTAGTTGTTAACCACTCTCTCTCGATGGGTTTGTTAGCGATGCCGTCCCCAGCTCCCTGCCACTCCTGCACTTGTACATGTTTCCCTGGGGTAATGTTAGACACTACATTTGAGCCTGCCAGAACAATTAACCCTACTGTTAATTAGAATGAAATGTCAGGCGCACAGATGGTACAAGCTGGCACCCTGCCATCCCGCCAACTGCTGCTGAATGCAGCTACCCCACTGCTGACAGCTGCTCAGCCATGTCCCAAACCAGCAGATGTCAAAACTTTCCAGCTGAGGAAGGTTAAAAAAAGCAAAGAGGAGGGGTTTCTCATCCCAGCAGTGATGATGACTGTTTTACTGCTATTGTGTCTATTACCTGTTGTCACGCTGTACCCATCAAGAGGAAGTCTGCAAGCAGTGAGACACAAATTTAAAATAATGATACTAATAATCATAACATAAATAAACACAATATGGCTATAATTCGATAGACATATGAAAATGGCACATGCAACAAACAAAGTCACTGAACTGCCCACGAAGTTCTCCTTAAGTTGAGCGGCCTATTTTAACCCATGTTTTCAAAGATAAAAAAGGAAAAAAAGAAAAATCTTTTAACACTGCCAAATCAGGTAATTTAAAAGGCCTTCAAATGTGGCCTAATTTTCAGGCAAAATTTCACTTCGCTTTTGGAATTCATACATAGGGATGATGTCATTCCTTTTTTTCTCCTGGTATCTTTTCTGTTCATAATTTATTAACATAATTTATGAGATGATAATTTATGTTTCCCTTTATTCTCATATACACACACATAATAACCCTTAAAAAAGATAATAGAACATTACCCATGAAAAATATCAAAAACTAAAATACAATCTTACTAAATGATGAAATCACAACTGAATACCATTTTGATCAGAAGACAGCTTCAGAATTCTGACCTATAAAAAATTAGTGATGTTATTAGTTGGAAATTTAAGGTATTTCTAAACTCAGGAGGACTGGATCATAAAACTCTAATACTTATTTTGACTTTAGGAAACAACAATTTTGTGTCTGATTGTTATTAAACATGGAAAGTGTGGAAGTGTGAAAGTAATTTCCTCTCAATTATGCTACTTTGAGTCATTCTCTTTAACAGCATGAATGCAGGTGGATATTATAATTTAAATGCCACAGGAAATATGCTATAAAACCTAAAGTTCATGTTGCTGCTATTTCTACTTCAATCAGTCATCATTTATTGATAAATTATTCATTCAGCATTACATAAGTACACATACATACAAAAGAAAACACAATGGGAAAGGCTTTTGAGTATTTAAAAAGAGTTAAAAATTACATTCCTGCCAACCATTCCCTCTAATTAGGGAAAAATAATCATAATGCTAACAGATAGATACATGGACCTAGTATCAGTTAGGGTTCTCCCTCATGTATAACCATAATTAACTTATACCAAGAGGAGATTTATCAGAAAAGGTATGGAGTGGTTCCCAGTACATTAAAAAGATTTTTTAAAAAACTAAAGAACTGAATTAGAAACTACTTAGTTAAAAAAAAAAAAAGAAAGAAACTATATAGTTTAGGAAACTAGGTGGCAAGAACAATGGCCAATCTAAGATACTAAGATGAATCAGCTCAAGTCATTTCTTCTAAGAAGAAATGGCCTACTTTGGTTCACATGCCCAGCCTAGCTATGTGCAGTGCAACTTAATAATTCCAACAACACTAAAACAAATGTTTAAGTTGTTACTATCAGGAAAAGGGAAAACATGGATTCCATGGGTCAAACACAATAGTGATAAACATGACAAATACCCTGTGAAGTCCATGCTAAAAAATTCCATAAAGGGATTTTATGCAAAGTTCATTAAAACTACAAAGATCAGTATAAGCAAGGGACTGAATAGGTATTCCAGATATGAAGCTGAGAATAAATATGATTTTTCACTTGGTGATAAGAAGCATGGCTTATTTGAGCATTGAACATCTCACTAGAATAAACCAGTAATAATAATGACAGTGATAACTCACTGCTATTACTTCTACTAATTTATTCTACTATGTACTACATGTCTATAACATTTTACAGTTTATGAAATTCTTTCTCAGCTAAACTTTTCTTCAATTCTTTTTTTTTTTAAGATTTTATTTATTTATTTGACAGAGATCACAGGTAGGCAGAGAGGCAGGCAGACAGAGAGAAAGGAGGAAGCAGGCTCCCTGCAGAGCAGAGAGCCCGACGTGGGCCTCGATCCCAGGATCCTGGGATCATGGCCTGAGCTGAAGGAGAGGCTTTAACTCACTGAGCCACCCAGGTGCCCTGACTTTTCTTCAATTCTTATAATAATCCTGGGAAATATATGTTACACATATTCAGTGACTTTTATATATAAAAAGTCAGGTGGCATGTTATATTATAGATTCAATATATGAGAAGACTTTGTTGCTAACATAAGTGAAGAATTTGATATTTGTCAGACACGGGTTTTTAGGAAGCTAGAATTCTTTCTTTTCTGATAATGTTTTTCTAACAGCAATAAATGAAATCATTTAAATAGCATTTGCTATTTCATTATTTAATTCTAAAAACGTGGTTTGAGCAACTATTAAATGTCAGGCCCAAAACCAGGTACCAGAAATCATGAGGAAAATGAGATACGGCCTTGCCCTCAAGAAATTTGGACTATACTATGAAGATACAATCATGTACACAAGTGTAGAAATTATTCATAACTATTAGAACGGAGATGGGATGATACTTCCTCACATGTGGGGATTTCCACGTTGTGGACACAGAAAGATAAGGTTCGGGTCCTATATGGGGATCATCAGGAAAAGCTCTTGGAAGTGATATAACCATTGATATATTTGAAAATCAGTATGTCTCAAAAATTCACAAAATACTACTTAGCATATGAAGAAGACAAGAAAGATATCTATGCATTAAAATAAATACAAAACTTCATCAAAAATAAATCTGCTCCCAGAATACCTGGGTGGCTCAATCAGTTCAACAACTGACTCTTGGTTTTGGCTCAGGTCATGATCTCAGGGTCTTGAGATGGAGCCCTGCATCAGGCTCTGCGCTCAGCATGGAGTCTGCTTGTCCCTCTCCCTCTGCCCCCGCCCCTGCACTATTGCACACATGCTCTCTCTCTCTCTCTGTCTCTCTGGAACAAATAAATAAATTATTTTATTAAATAAATAAATAGACAACAACAAAATAAATAAATAAATAAATAAAATCTGCTCCTAAAAAGCACAAACCATACATTTAACAAAATAATAAAATATTTGTGGTTTGAATTCTTTTTGTAAAATGTCTCTTTGAAAGTAACGTATTAAAATTAAGATATTACTAAATTCAGTGTAGGTGTTCAACTGGACAATGTCTCAATTTCAGCTACATTTTGAGTTTAGAATGGCATCTAGAATATATAATATTAAAGTTTTTCTTGACTTCCATAGAAGTTCTGATACTGAAAAGTGAGATATATTAAATTGAAATTATGGGAATGGCCAAAATTCTTTTGAATAGTTTTGTTGGACAAAAAGTAAAAACAACACTTGCCCATTCAGAATTAAAGTATATGTAGGTATACATAGAATTGCATAATTTTATCATCTGTATTAAATTGTTGAATAAAGTTAATCATATTCTCTTTCCCTCTCTCTTTCTCTCTCTCTATATATTTGATATTCTAGAAAAATGTTAATTGTCTGTTTTATGCCATTGATTTAAAATAGTTAATAAAATGTTACTTTGAACATAGAAGTCATTAGATATTAGAGGGTTGAACATTTTTAAACTCATAAACATGTAGCAAACTCAAGTCATATCATTTGACCTCAATCCAAAATATAATAAAATATATTATTTCTCAAACCCCTATTTTCATTGCTTTTCCATTATTCAATCCTCTTTCACAGAAAAGAGTTCATTCTTATTTTTTTTAAGATTTTATTTATTCACTTGAGACAGAGAGAGAGAGAGAGAGAGTAAGCATGAACAGGGGAAGAGGCAGAGGGAAAGGGAGAAGCAGACTCCCCACTGAGCAGGGAGCCTGATGTGGAGCTCAGTCGGAGAACCTGGAGATTGTGACCTGAGCCAAAGGCAGACACTCAACTATCTGAGCCACCCAGGTGCCCCAAGAGTTTATTCTCATTATCTACACTCATTGGTGCACAGACTATAATTCTCAACTTTCATGTTCTATATTCTACCAATATAAAATATGTATTTTGTTCAAGGTTTAAATATGCAAATGAAATTTATTAGTTTCAAGAATTAATAAAATCTTAATTTTTTTATAGTGTTCTGGAGTTTAAGTGTTGCTTTTACATATAGCATTTTACATCATCCCTACAATGCTACAGCATGGAAGTTGCTGTCATCCTCACTTTTCAATGAGCTGTTCTGGATCACACAACTAATAATTAGCAGAACAGAGACCAACCCAAGATCATGACCTAAGTGCAATGGTCTTTCCAGTTTAACGTCTACACACAGCCCGCCTCTGGCCCACCACAGGACAAGGAATGAATGCAAAAGTCCATCAGCATACAGTGACAGTATTACTGTTGTTTTGTTAATTAAGCCTATTTTCATTTATTGGAATCAAATGACAGAGAATGGTCCTGAAGCAAAATATCCAGTCACTCTATTTTTCTCAGCAACCACAATTAAATGTCAAAGACCTCTGGATAGCCTGGAAAAACAAACCAGGGACATTTAGTAAGCAATTGTGAAAAAAATCATATCACAGATATTAAGTAAATATAAAAAAAATGTAGTTTCTGTTCCCTGAAGACTTAATAGTGCAAATAAGTGATAACTTGTCTGTCAGAAATAAATACATTTAAACTGAAAGGTATGCCTACTCAAAAATTGACAAAGCAAGAACCAACAAATGTTGAAGAAGCTATGGAGAAAGGTAAACCCACTTATACTGTTGGTAGGAATGAACGTTGATATAGCCACTTTGAAAAACAGTAGGGAGGTTCCTCAGAAAGTTAAAAATAGAGCTACCCTGTGACCCAGCAATTGTACTACTGGGTATTTACCCCAAAGATACAGATGTAGTGAAAAGAAGGGCCCCAGTTTTCATAGCAGCAATGTCCATAATAGCCAAACTAGATGCCCTTCAACAGACGAATGGGTAAAAAAGATGTGATCTATATACACAATGGAATATTACTCAGCCATCAGAAAGGATGAATACCCAACTTTTGCATCAACATGGATGGAACTGGAGGAGATTATGCTGAGTGAAATAAGTCAAGCAGAGAAAATCAATTTTCATATGGTTTCACTTATTTGTGGAACATAAGGAATAGCATGGAGGACATTGGGAGAAGGAAGGGAAAAATGAAGGGGAGGTGGAATAGAGGGGGAAATGACCCATGAAAGACTATGGACCCTGGCAATTAGACTGAGGGTTTCAGAGGGGAGGGAGGTGGGGGAATGGGTTAGCCCAGTGATGGGTATTAAGGAAGGCACGTATTACATGGAGCATTGGGTGTTATATGCAATGAATCATGAAACACTGTATCAAAAACTAATGATATCCTGTATGGTGACTAACATAATTTTTTTTTAAAAAAAGAAAGAAAAGAAAGGTATGCCTATTTAGAAAAATTTTTTAAAGTATTGTCAGATGAAGTAAAGCATCTTGCTTACACAATCTCTGCTTTCCAGTCTAGGGATCTGTTGAGAGGCAGAAGAAGGGCAAGAGACAAACAGATACAGATAAAGGGATATAGACACACAGGGATGGAGGAGAGACGATTTAGGGAACTGGTACAGGTTATTAATTAACATTAAGAAATCAAGAATACTGTAAGAACATTAGTTCTGACAGTAAGAAGAAAGATTCCAGGTAGACCTTGTCTAGGTAGCAGTCTCCCTACCCAAAACATTATCTCCCCAAAATATCCAAATTTCATTTATATTTTATTTTATGAATACATTGTTTTAATATATCACATTCTTTTAATTCCACTAGAGGATTAGTCTCTAAAAATATGGTGTTTTTTTAAAAATCTGATCATCTCCATAAGAGTTAAAATACTATTATCACTAGTAGAATCGTAGAACAATATAACTGGGGGAGAAAATCTCTCAGTTATTGCTTAGCTCAAAATGAGCTGCCAGTGCCCTGAACTAATTCCATACATCATATCATTAAATAATACAACCTGTACACATTTTGTATTTTTTTGTTGAGCAAGAGTAAGTAGTATTTAGAATCTGTTTCTAGAAATGAGAAGCAAGACAAAGGAATGGATTGATCCTAGTTTCAATGAGAGGAGATCCATTCTTGTCTACGTTAGGTATTGAGGTTTTGCCTAAAATCTAAGAGCATTCCTTACAAGTCTCTTTCTAATGCATCTGTCGATACCATTTATCCCTACCCTTCACCACCAAGGAAATCTAGTGAACCGCACTTTCCTTATGTGATAAAATATTATCAGAATCCATGGTTTGAAATCAGTGTTCTTTATCTATCTATCTATTTATTTATTTATTTATTTATTTATTTATTTATATATTTGACAGACAGAGATCAAGAGTAGGCAGAGAGGCAGGCAGAGACAGAGAGAGAGGGAAGCAGGCTCCCCACTGAGCAGAGTGCCTGATGTGGGGTTCGATCCCAGGACCCTGGGATCATGACCTGAGCTGAAGGCAGAGGCTTTAACCCACTGAGCTACCCAGGCACCCCAGAAATCAGTGTTATTTAAGATTATCATCTATATGTTAGAAGTTCTCAACAATCTATAATATTACTTACACTTCATTTTTTAAAAATTACTTAGCATATCTATTGGATATCAATGTATGAAACTCACAATTATTTCAGATATTCAAAAGCAACAGAAGGAATACTTTATAATTCATATTTGTGCTAATTTAAACTACTGCCCCATCTAGTTAGTCTGGATTCTAACAGCTCACCTCATTTTAGAATAGGCAGATTGTTATGCTTTTCATTCTCTCTAACATGGTCGCTTCCCATACCAACCTGACAAAATTCTTTCCAGTCACCAAAGTTCAGTCTGAATGCTACCTCCATTACAATGCCTTCCCAAATTACCCTGCTAGAAGTCATTGGCCCCTCTTTGAGTTTTACTTGCAATTTATTTGAGACCCTCAAAAGACTCATTACATATCATTTTAGATTAGAACTATGTATGTACGTATATTTCTTCCTACATAAGAAATAGTTTCAGACTAACAGCCCTATATTTTCTTTTTTTTTTTTCCCCTTTGGATTTTATTTATTTGACAGAGAGAGAGACAGCAAGAGAGGTAACACAAGCAGGGGGAGTGGGAGAGGGACAAGCAGTCTTCACGCCAAGCAGGGAGCCCAGTGCAGGGCTATCCCAGGACCCTGGGATCATGACCTGAGCTGAAGGTAGATGCTTAACAACTGAGCCACCCAGGTGCCCCAGCAGCCCCTGTATTCTTTATCAGAGAACCAAGATAGTACCTTGCATGAAGTCTCAATAAATGCATTTTGAATGAATGAATGAATGAATGAATGAACGAACAAATGATGGCTGAAATCCATGGGAAATGTGGAGAAGAGAAATAGGAGAAACAGGTTCTGAATGGGCTGGGGAAAATGCCTTGAGAGTCTCGTTTATGTTTCCTCACAGTCAAATCACTAAAAATTATTCCCAATGTGAAACTTTCATATTAAATGCCTACATATATTTAGATCATCAGAGACACAGGTAAAACAAACATAGCAAGAAAGTCTTTAAAGAAATGTTCCCAAGATATTACATACTGATTCCCTTTACTGGTGATAGCTATAAACCCTTATATCAAGTAAAAGGTAAAAAGTGAGTAACTGTTGATCTGGTATAGAATGAATAAGCCCAAAATTTCACATTCCACTTCAGCTTCCTTTTATATTTTCAACTTCTACCAGCCCTCAAAGGAAAAAACATGGAAGGCATGTGCCAGGTTCTGGGGAGAAAATGACTATCTGATCTAAAAAACAAAAATAACAACTAGCTACTGAATAATGGGGTATGATATTTAGTTTCCATTAGAATAATCTAAAATCTACCCAAATTTAGTAGCAGCAAATAAACGTATGGATTTTTATAAGAAAATTAAAGAAACAGATTTTGCTTTCCAGAAGTAAGCCACAGTGTTAGACCTACTTAGAGAAGATTCAGAAATATGGCCCTATCCTTATGAAGTTTATAGTATAGAAATTTAATTATCATTAATAAACCAATCATATAATTAAAAATCTGGTAAATAAAAAGAAGAGAAAAGCATTTGGGTTAGTATTTAAGTGAGGACATATTATAATGTTGAGAATCAGGAAAGAATTCCTCAAAGAAATGACATAGGGGCTTAATTTTAAAGAATTTATCTATAGGTTCTCTAAAGTTATCATTTATAATTTCTATAGATTTCTGAATGAATAATAGATGATATAAGGTTGTAGAGTTACACATTGATTTTTATTTAACCTCTGCTTTAGAATGCATTTCCTTCACTCTAACAGGAAATAAATCAATTCTTGAAAAACATATTTCAAACTAAATATGTATATTTTTGCTAGGTATTTGACCAATTACCTAATCAGAATGGTTGTATTTTTGCAATGTTATTTATGAACAAGCACAGAGTAATCGTACTGGCATTTAAACTAAATAATTTTGCTGAAATGTTCTGATATATTAAGAGGAGGTTTAAGGTGCCATATAACTACATGTGTAAGTACATCCTTACTGCTGACCTTACAATGCACTTAGTATCTTTATACTTCACTAATGCTGTCCCTACTACCACAAGCAATTTATTCTGCCTCATGTTCTTCAAGTGCTCATAAATCAGCATTAGATCCTTTTTACTGAGTTGCTGATTTTAAGCCAGCACAGTAAGAAAGAGCATTTGGATTCAAAGTGTAATATTGGCACACATATTGATTTTAATTAGTCTAATTAGTTCATTACACTAAAAATCACACAGATCATTTATTACATCAAACCTAATGGCATATGATCAAGGATTTAATATGATAATGAAGTAGATCAATTATCACTCATAAAGGAAGTCATTAACAAGTGTAAACATTGTCAAGCTGAATACCATTACAAATTATGAAGTCATAGCTAAGACCAATTTGCATATACACATTAATATTATTTTATAGTCAATCTTCTTTTCAAAAATGAATACATATTTGCTTTAAAATTCACTTTCATATATCTATTATTACTGTTTTAAACTACACACAAGCTGGTTAACATAGGTTGGAAGTTTAAATACTTCAGACTCTAGAGAGTTCCAATAACAAAAATGTTGCAAAAAATTACTGTCGTTGGCTGAAAGTCAAGTTCATTTGAATTTCTCTTCTCTCTTCAACTTGAAAAGCAAGAATTTGTTCACTTTGGCAGTTAAATGGGCCTGGCTTATATAACAATAAACAGACAACCAATGACAGTTTTTGAGATATTTGTGATACTTGAGATATCATATCAGTTAATTGATGTGATTCTTTATCTTTAATTAAATAATAATAGCAATATATGATTACATTGTGCAAGAACCAAGATAACTGCAAAAAGATTTCAGATTACAGCACTACACACTCATTTATTAATGTTTTTTGCAGCTTTAACATTACCAAGACATCTTAAATAAAAGCAGCCAACTGTGCACCCTGATCCTAACCCAATGCATTGCCATCTATCATTATTATTGCTATCATTACCCTTTGCTTAGGGTCCCTTCACTCTGTTTTAAATCCACTTGACAGTAGTGCACATTCAAGCCATTCAGAATTTATTTTTCTGTGAGAAGTTGTAAGGTAGTGTGTAAAATATTTCCTTGATATCCAGATATAATATGATCTAATTGTCATTCGTCAAACGTTAAAGTTCTGCAGTTTACAGGATTCTATACCTCTTCAGAGAGTTCCCAGACAAAATATGACACCTTGTTGACAATGATAGACATAAAATCTAAATTTGCATTATGTTACTGAGTGGTAAACTGAAGTAGCTAATAAATATAGAGAAATAAAACAAAATACCTATCTAAAATACTGTCTTCTTCTGTCATCAAAATAGCCAATCTGGAAGCCACCCTCTACAAAGTCCTCACCTGTATCCCTGCTTCATTGTGTCTACCTCACATTCACTACGTTAATGAACACCTATAAAGAACTTGAAGTAATGTCTAGTCACTCAGATGTTAGCTATTATTAACATTACGAGGCAAAAATAATATTGAATGTCCAGATGTCCGACATTGGCCAAGTCGAGCAGCTTCCCCGAGCAGATCCTCGTGCAATAAGTGTACATTGTTCACCCTGTGCTTTGCTTTCTGCACCCACTAAGGAGTAAGCCTCAATGGTACAACTTCTTAATGGTATTCTTTTACCAGACTCTCACTTGAACGCATCCTCCTTCTTGCCATTATCATTTAAAAACTAAACTGATTGTGCCTTTTCACAATTTCCACTCTGTAGGGAGAATAAAATCAAGTTCACACTCCTTATCATGCCAGTCTCAATACTCCCACATCTCACCTCCCTGCTCAAGACACATGTGCTGCGGCTACAAGGCTCTATTGCTTCTTAACAGCCAGTGTTCCTGTAAGGCTCTGGGTTGTCCACATTTTTGGTTCGTTTCCTCATGGCTTCTCCTTTTCCTCCCTAATAAATCCCTAATGTGTCTTCAATGTTCATTTTCTCCAAATGCATTACATTCTTCGTGATGAGCTACATAACCTTGGGCAAGTTATTTACTCTTTCTAAACTTTAACTTCTATGAATTGGATTAATAAAGAGATTATGAGATTATGCACATAATGTATTTAAAATCCTGCAGATAATAGGTGCTCAATTAATTGTGGTTATTATTATAGTTGTTAACAACATTGGTATTATTCCAAAAAAAAAAAAAAAAAAAGGAAGCCTGAAATCTTCATCCAAACTACAATGGAGTATACTCTAAGACAAAACATTTGAGTCCCTGGGTAACAGGTCCCCAAGACCTGAACAATGTGTTAACAGATAGGACGCTACTAGTGAGTAACACAGGGCACAGCTTGAAACTGTAGCTGACAGACACAGAGATAACCTTGAGAGAAGGAACTTAATAATAAAGAGACAACTCATGTGTGTGTTGGGGGACCAATTCTAAAGGCCAACAGTGTTATCAACAAACTCATCCTGCAAAAACACACGCCCCCCCCCCAAAATTTTATAAGAAACATACGAACGCTGCGAAATCCTATTATCTTATGAGCTAAGAATATCCTATCAGGTCACTGGTTTATGAAGCATGAGCAATGCTCCTATAGTTTAGTCTACTCTGCAAAAGTAAGGAGGAAAAGAACACCTCCACCTCCTGTGAGCTGTCAAATCAGTGCTGTTCTTTCTCTGTCAAGATCATGAGCTCTGGTGAATTAGTCATGGGGTTCTTTATTTTTAATTCAAATAAGCTGATTGTTTGCCTTTGAAGCAGAGTGTACAGACCTGTTAGTGAGGCGAGAGGAAGCCCCCAAGGAATACAATGAAGACTACCATAGAACCCAGCCAAAAGCAGTGCACGAACTGCTCACCAGATTCCATTGCATGCACACACACACACACACACACACACACACACACACCGCCTTAATTAATCCATCATTAACATCAGAGCACAGCCCTGAGCCTACCACACCTGGTTTGACAGCTGGATTGAAAGCACCGTTGACAGCTGGTGCTTATGCACTTGCTTGAAGTGTGGGGGCTGATAATAGGCTTGCCTAGGGAGCTAGAGCCCTGCCGAGAGGTTATACGTTTGATGAAGGTAATAGCAGTTAATGAGAATATTTTTTGCTAGAGTTTGGGGACTGGTGTAACAACATTACAATAAAATCTACGTATTTGGCAATTCGATACCTAACTCTGCTGAACATGTAAACATTTGAAAAAAAATATATCCCATATGTTAAGAAATAAGCTCCCACAGAGCAGTATTTTTAACATTAAATGACACCAGTGCAGGTCTTCATGACCTCGTGAGGGGTGGGAGGGTAGATGGGTAAGATTTCCCATAAATCAAAGCAGTTGTCTTCTGATTCTTGGCCACACCCTATATGCTCACCACTGAACTACTGAAGGATAAAGTATGAGTTTAACCTGGAGTACTGTCTTCTCCCAACTCAATGGTCAGCATTTATGCTTGAGAGCCTTATTCAGGTACTTCTAGTCCATGCCCACTGAAGATGATGAAGCGGCTTGGTGTGCTAGTGCTTATTAAGTTGAGAGCACTTGCTAATACAATACACTACAATACAAAACGATTGGGTGGGTTGTCTCCAGGATCATAAGGCTGAGCATGTGATTTTTCTCTAAGTGTCCTGTTCTTGCCCCAGTTTTGCTCTGCAGCAGCAACAAGATCATTAATAGCTTCACAAGGCCTGTGGAATTAAGCTAACCCCCTTAAACGCATTCAGATCCTTCTCCACAGGCTTCCACCGATCATTCCAACCTGTCCCTCAGACTCTAGTGGGCTATACTGAACTTTTTAAGTGTTCTCTCAGAACACACTGCATTTGGTGTTTTTGCCTCTCTACCTTTGTTCACATTATCTTGACTCCTCTTCCCTGGCTCAGGTCAAATGTGACCTCTTGATCACCTCTGCTTCCTCCAGGCTACGTGAAAGAATACAAGTGGCTCGATCCACTATTACTGTGAGTTTTTTTAAAAACAAGGCACTCGGTCATATTTATTGCCAAACACTGGTCAGTCAATATATCTTAGGAATAAGTTAATAATGAAATCAAGAATAGAACCAGGTCTCAACTCCTCCTATAATGTTGCTTTTCCTCCTTCCTACCCCATTCTGTGCCTGCTGCTTTATTCTCCCAGCTGTGAATCAGAAGAAATTAAGGGTAGAAAGAAAAAAGGCAAATCTACCCCTTGAATTATATGTAGTAATGTCCCTTGATTAATAGCAGCTACCAGTTTAAGTCTTTGTTAAGCATATCCATTATATTTTTAATTTATGACTCAGGAGTCCATTAATGAGATATGATCACTCCCGTGTTATAAGTGAGAAAAACGTGACTTAGAAATCAAGTTTAGTAACTTTTGGGGTGGTTACAATGCTAAAAAAATGACAGAATTAGGTTTTACAGAGCTAACATTTTTTTTTGAACAGACAGCATGTTTTAGACACTATTCTAGGCTCTTCCCCATAGTAAGTTATTTTATCTCCCCAACTACCCTATGAGTTAGGTACTAATATAAATTTCACCAATGAAGAGACTGAAGAGCAGGGTAGGTAAATACTGCATGCAAGACGGCAAGAGTAGGACTTGGATTTAAACTCAAGCAGTTCAGCCTCAACCCTTACCTACTGTCCTGTAATGATTCCAGCATTTCTAACATCAAGCTCCTACTTTTTAAGTTCTATGTGAATAGCTACAGATGGAGTACTTACATGACTGTGTTTTATAATATGTGTGTGTGACCACATGCTTTACTCTTTGAGTATATGGACCATAGCTTTCTCATCACTGTGTACCACACGGTATCTAATACTAAGTTTTATAACATAGGTTCTCAATAAAGAGTTGAGGCATGGCCTTACATCTGCCTAAATTCAAATGAAAGCTATGTAGAGGCAAATCACTCTGGCTGGTTCATGTTTCTGCACTTCTTTAAGAAACACTGACTACTACTTATCCTGGACTCTGTTCTTGTAAATGTATGTGTAGCCAAAAGCCTTGAAAGACAAAGACAGGATCTTTCTCTAGACTAAAGTACAGTGTGCTTTCAGCCCTAAGGGTGAGAGGTAGTGTCTCCTCCAGAGCAAAGAATAGGTTATGTGTTCTGCCCACTATAAAACCAGGTTCCTCTCCTGTAATACAATGCACTGCTTATGCAAACATCCATCTGGGCCTTTTGTGGGTCCCGGGAATAAGGAGAACTCACACAGATACGCTCATGCTACTTGCTAGCTATAAGTAATAAAGTCTTTTTGTCTCCATTGGAGGAATCTGGGATCTTCTGCCAGCATCCTAGCAATGGTGGCAGGCTACTTATTTTGCTTGCAAGTAGGATAAGATCTCAAGACTTTTCATAATTCTTGACAAAAATAGTCAAAGTCATAAAAACAAGTTTCCATTGGTCTCCATGAGTAATCAATGTTATTTCTAAAGTGGAAATTCAAAATTAAAAAAAATAAATTTTTTATTCACATGTATTTATCTCTAGTGAAGAAATTTACTGTCCAAAAAAGTCTGCATATTATTTATTTTAAAAGACCTTATGAACTTACAGGCTATCATTGGTAAATCATAATTTATTAAAACTTAGAAAACAAATTTTAATTGTAATTAATTAGTCAGTATAGCTAGTTAATGTTTTAACCATATCATAATATATCTCGAAGGCTATGACTCACGGGATAAATGTTTATCTGAAGTCTCTGTTTTGTTTCTTCAAATGTACAGAGAAAATTCTGGCTTTCTTCTTTCTTGCCCACAGGAACAGTGACATAATATCAAAAGACTTAGATTAATAACAAAATCAGTATTAGAACCATGCCTCTTCATTCATTTATTCATTCATTGAGTAAATAGTGCCAGCCACAGTACCAGCCACTAGGGCTCTGAAGATGAGTAAGACTCTGGTTAGGAGAAAAGTCATTACACATGTCTTCAGCCAAGCCTCCCAAATTTTATGAAAGTTAAATTCCTCATCTATAAAATATTTAGTTATATTTTATACTCTTCCCACCTTCAAAATCATACAATTTTCTAAAAGGATATAGAAGTTTATTGAATAAATTACAAGGGAGCAGCAGGCAGGACAGCAGAGGAGAGACTGTCTGCTTAAATCATACAATCTGGGTAGGTGGCAGGTGGGAAGAGGTGGAGAAAAGGGGAGAGAGAGAATCTCAAGGAGGCTTTATGCCCAGAACAGAGCCCAAGTGGGCTCAATCTCACAACTCTGAGATCATGACCAGAGCAAAAATCAAGGGTCCAACCAGGCACCTCAATCATATATTTTTTAATAAAAATGTGAAATGACACTTGAACCATGGACTCAAAACTAAGTAGCACAACTCTAGATACCTCCAAATTAGGAGTGTTTAAAAATTCCCACATTTTCAAATAAAAATCCATTATATCTTACTTTAAGGACATGCAGACTGCGAATGGATATCCTGGGAGATGGTGTTAGGAGGAATTATGTTTCCCCTCTTAAGTTTTTTTCAGAAGATAGAGCTATTTTACTTCATTTCTAACAAAGCAGGGGCTACCTCACTAATTAGTGGATTTAGAAGGAACACACTTGCCAGATTCTGTCCCTTCTATGTTTTTCCCTAAGAACCTGTCCTCAGGAAGCTCTCATATCTGTTTCTTCACTGTAGTAGGTCTCCAATCAGAAATTACCCTGGGGGACTTGTAATAGAACCAGAGGGGCCAAAGGTTCTAGGTGACTACTTGCAAATGGAGAAATGTTAGAAAACTTAACTGACTACAAATTTAAGCCATATTCTCCCAACAAATTTTGAACAATAAACCTGAAATACTGATTCTCATCTATATGATTCTTATGTCTTATTTTTTAATTGCATGACAACTCATTCAAAGTAAAGGGTGAGTTTTATCACCCTCAAACCCCAACAGAAATGTTTTTGAAAAATGTACATAATTTTGTCTTATACTGTGAAAAAAAAAAGGGTTCAGAAACAACTGTTATCAATTGTCTAAGTGGACTGTCTCTACAACAAATTTACTGGAAAGGCATTTATTGCATTTTATTTTAATGCTCACATTTCCATAATTGCTGTTTTATAATTGCTTACCTGTGGTGAAAAGCATATTTCAAATAAAAGTACTGAGCTTAGGCCCTCAAGGGCATGACAGACAAATGCTGAATGAGAAAAGGTGACTAGTGAATTAATGATTCAAACAACTGACGAATGATGAGTAATTTATGGGATTGCGTATTTCCAGAAGATGAGAAACCACCTGTTTCAGAATATCTCATATTCTACACATCACTCAGTACAGAATATTTTATGCAAAATGGTAAGTGTTCAATAAATATTTGCTGAGTATGTGCTGAAGTAGATAAAATACTGCATAAGCTCCTTCTTTCATTGTTTTCCCCAATGAGTCACTTTTTAATGGAACTTACTGTAAGATTTGAACTACATGTCATCAAGTCTATAAATTCTCCATTTCTTTTTTAAAAATGTGCGTTAGAGGAACAACAAATGTGTACCTATGAATTCATTAGGGATAACAAGTTACAATTTGGTAATAATACTGTAATGGGCCCGATAAAAATAAAAATAGATAAAATTGCATAGTACTTCACTGTCAAAAACATCATATTTAAATAAACTGTGAAATGTCTATTTGTCAGATGAAAAAACTGAGGTTCGGAGAAATTAAATGTGCACTAGAATCTGTCAAGTTGATTCTTAAGTCTAGTTCACTTGATGTCAAATTCTCATTATTCAACACTGTGACTGCCTAGAAATAGGTTTGTAATTAAGAAACTTCTTTAACTGCAAATTATCTATCAGTTGCCTGTCATCTCTCAGATTTTGCATTTGTTGAACTTTTATGCTAGAGTGGGAGAACAAGGGTCACTGAAGGTGATGTCTGCTGTGCAGTGCAAATTAAAAGGACCAAGAAGAATCCTGCTGACAAAAAGTCAATAAGAATAAAATGGGGCCAATTCAGAAAAATAAAAGAATCATTTTTAAAAATGCCTTAAAAAAATAATAAGCCACCCTTCAGGATATTGTTTGATCTTTAGAACTAAAGTTCTCAATTGTAGAAACTATTTTGGGAATGCAATTATCATGTCGTCAGGACGTTTAGATGATGCCCATGAATTCACTGTAGACTATACAGAGAACAGACGAGGGAAATTTATATCTTTCTTTTTTTCCTTCAACAAAAAACATAGATCATCTGCTTGATTAAAAGTTTTAAGAAGAAAAAAAATTAGCAAGTAAACAGAACACATTCTGAATCATTTAAACCAATGCCTCACCTCGTTTACCATCTGAGTGGTTTCCATCAGTACAATAACATCTCATTCCCTGGGCACTTAAGTATATGATAAATTAATTAAAAATGTTTATTGCAAACTATGCCCAAATTACATACTAGTCTCAATGTTTTGATATGTTTATTCTATATTTTTAATGTTGAAATTTTAACGAAAATTTTCATACACAGAAACAGATTAATGTAATTCTATTCAATAAAAAAAGGAAAAACTGACACAAAATTGGGCAAGATAAATTGATTTTTCTTTGCAGGGAAGAATTTACCACATATCACAAATATATTTACCTACAACTGGATAGTCTTCTTGCAATTTACTATTTCTTTCCACTTTATTCATATCAAACCAGCACTTACTGAGAATCTACTAGTGAACAGTAATGAGTAAAAGGGAAGAGGCAATGTAGAAAAAGAAGAGAGGGTTTGAGACCCTCAAAAATCTGGCATGCTAGAGGAGGGAGAAAGACATAAGTAAATAATGGGAGATTAGAAAGGCAGCCTTACTAATATCATTTTACTTGAGAAAGTAGCTGACTGCTTAGGACAATCGCCAAGAAAGTGACATTTGAACTAGGTCTTTATGACTAGGCATGACTTGACCAGACAGGGAATAGGGACAGATAAATCACAGGCTGGGAAAGAGCAGATATAAAGGCCCCAGGCAACTTTAGGGAAGGAGAAGTAATTCAATATTGCGATGGATGTACAGTGTGTGAAGTCCAAGTTAGGGAGAGTGGGAGATGGTAAACATGGAAAAGGACATCTATACAAAGAGCCTCATATGGATTGCATACTCTATCAAGCTGAAAATCACTAAAAGTTTTTGGATTAAAGAAACTGTAGAATGAAAACTGTGCTTCAGGAAAATTACTCATGACAGTGTGGTGGAGACTGTAGCAAAGACCAGTTGGGAAGGTACTTGTTCCTATGAGAGAGGATGTTGACCCAAATTAACACACTGGCCTAGGGCTGAAGACAGACTTGGAGGTAAACTTAACAGAGAACAGAGTTGGGGTGTGGTGGATAAGGCATAGGAGGAATACAGAAGGAGCTGAGATAATGTCAAGCTTTTGAATTTACATGATTATGTGGTACCATTATCAACAATAGGAAATATAAAAGCCAAAGAACAGTGTTAAACTGGTAATGAGCTTCATCTGAAGTATGTTAAGTTTAAGATGCCCTTGGAATATGCAGAGAGAAATATCAAGAAAGCAGGTAGGAATACCAGATAGTTGAGCTAGAACTACATACCTCCAGGACATCTTACATGAGTGGAACCGATGGTAGTATATGAGATCACAGAGAGCAAGTATCCGAAAGGTTAATTACTTAACCAAGCAGCACCTCAATTTTTAAGCCGTGTGTGGAAGAAAAGCCAGTGAGAAAAACAGAAGGAATCTCAGAAGGAAGTAGAATTCAAGGAAGGAGAGAAATTCAAACAGGTAATGATCAAGAGTGTCCAGTGTTGCTGAAACAGTGAAGAGGAAAAAAAACTAAAGACCATTCAATTAATTTACATTCCTCCCACACACACACAAAAAAAGCCACTGATGGAAATTTGAGAGTAGGAGGAAAAAAATTGCTTAAAATTAAAATAGGCCACAGATAATGAAACAGAATAGGTAATTAACATATATTTTTACTCTATTAAAATATTCAGAACTGCCAAAAGAAGTATTTTTTCATAATTTATTCTTAAGCAAAGCAAGGCTTTTTGAGTCATGAAAAAGTCTACCGTGAGATCTTTTGTCATCATTTAAACATATAGATTTCAAAGTGGTCCTGAAAATATAGATAGGCCATAGAACATCTTTTGAAATACAAAAAGAAACTTTTCCAGCATCTTTGTTTGTTTCACATTCATTGACTTTTAAGCAGGGTTCCTAATGAGAGAAATAAATAAGAACGATATTTTTATTTTCCAATTTTGTGTTGACCCCCCAAGCTGTTTTCTCCTAAGTCCTGACATGGGATTTTTTTGTGCCATTTCCTAATAGAAGTGATAGTGCTTATCCTAAAATCAATTTTAAAAAACTTTTTCTCAAATCAACAGGGATATGTAATTTCCTCCCTAATGGGCACAAAATACATTAATAATACAAGCTTACATTTTAAATTGTATCACAATTTACAAACTTTTCATGAACCATCTCATCTGATAGCCTCAATAACTTATGAAAGTAAATACAGCAGATAAATTTATCTTGTGGGTATAAGTCTGACTTTAATGTTTATGCTACTTGTCAAAAATCACATAGCTGAGAACAACCTGGACTTTTTCCCTATGACATTGCCTCATAGTTATCTTTACCCTGGAAAATGAAACTCCACAGCAAATGATAACTTTTGGATTTTTATTGTAAAATAATCTTAATTTCATATTTTCAAAGAGCAAACACACTGATCTTCTCTTTGATTTTCAGTATGTTAAACTATGATAACAGATGTTAGGTTATGAAAAGCATAAAACTTCTTTACGTAAACAAATGTATTCTATTGTGAAAAACACATAGCATATGGATTAAGACTTTGGACTTGGAACTATACTAGGCTTAAATCCTAGCTGTGCTATTTATTAACTGTGCAATTTTGGTCATGTCCCTTAATCTCTCTGTGCCTCAGTTTTCTCATTTGTAAAATAGACAGGATAACAGTAAGAATACTACCTACTTCTAAAACACTATACTGATGTTAGCTATTGCTGTTATTTTCATAAGGTAGTCACACCTTTCTTAATGAATCAAAAGGAATTAACAAAAAGAACATTTTTTTTTATCTTGTAGCAATTTTATTTTTTGTGTTATGTTAGTCATCATATAGTACATCATTAGTTTTTGATGCAGTGTTCTGTGATTTTAGACTCTAAAAGGACTCTATACATCTATTGGGCAGACCTAAGCAAATGAAACTATTAGGACATCAAGTTTCTACTATCATAATCACCATATTCAGAAGGATTTGAAAGTAATGGCTGTGGATGACTAGGAGATATACACCTAAATCCCAAATTTTTGTTTGCTTCCGTTCTTATAAATTACATACATGTTTAAAGGCAAACATATTAAGTTTACATGAGCAAAGAACATGAATAAACATTGTGTCAAAGAATAAAAAGAATATAAACAACTATCGAAATAATGTTGAACCATGCTTCGGTGACCATAGGAACTGAGGCAGGCCTTGGGATCTTGGTGGAAGGATCCCAAGGACCTTTCTATTTAGTGTTGCTTTTAATGTAATTCTGCTGCCAACAGTGCCAGCCACCACTCCTTTCAGTGGTACAAATCCTTGGGAAATCTCTGAGCTAGTTTTCACTAGATGCCCACCTTGGGCAACTAAGCTACATAGCAGAGGCAAGGTGGTACAGACATTTTCAGGATGCTGAAAACTCCACTATGGGCAGTTGATGAATGTTCAATACCAAATGAAGAGAGGCAGAATGGACTGGATTAGACAGCCAACTCTTCCAAAAAAATTGCTATAATTTGTTATACAGAAATATTTGAGTCCATCTACCTCATTTCATAGAGTAGATAAGTAACATAAAATTACTTGGACAAAGAATGTTATTGTTGAAATCTTTCCAAAGTATTACCAATTTTCTCTGCAGAAAACCTGTTCTATTAGCACTTCTCCACTACCCCAACACTGGCTGAGGTTGTCTCTTTCATCACACCCTTGCCAACATTAAATATTATAATTTAGGAGAAGAAGCAATTTCAACTTGACAGGTTAAAAAATGATAGCCATATTTTAACTTTAATTTTGTGAATGTTAGATACCCCACAATCTTCCAAGAAATTCTTCTACTACCACAATCCACCCCCCCCCTCAACTTTGGCCTTTGGCAAACTTAAGTTGGCTTCTCATACTTGCAGCCAAAATTTCAAAAAAGGAAGCTAAAAATGTAAAGACATCAATCTCAGTGCTATTTTAAACAGTGAAAATTTGGAAACAATAAGTATGCATTAAGAGGAAAATGGCTAAATGTGTATTGTTAAATGCATATAAATAAATAATATATTTAATAATACAAACATTTAATAATATATTTAAAAATATATTTTCAGGGGTGGTTCAGTCGCGTAAGCAACTGACCCTTGATTTCAGCTCAGGTCATGATCTCAGTGTCTAGGGATCGAGCCCTACATCAGGCTCTACACTCAGTGGAGTGTGCCCACTACCCCTCTTTCCTCTTGTACTCTCTCTCTGTCTCTCTCACAAATAAATAGGTAAAATCTTTAAACTGTACTTTTGAATAGTATTTAATGATATGAAATATGCTCATAGTGTAATGCTAGTTGCAAATAATTTATCTGAAAAGACTATATGCATCACCATATAAAATGTATGAAATGAATAGAAAAAAACTGAGAAAAGTAATTGATTAAAATGCTAACAGTTCTTTCTACACAGTGGGATAACTGACTGTTTATTTTCTTCTTTTACTTGTCTTTCATATTTTCTGGGCATATATTATGGATATATTCTACCAAGAATGCAAAACTTGCCTGATTCCCAGTTCCCCAGAGCTTAATTGAGGTTCAACATCGTTTCATTAGTTGTTTACATTCTTCCCTTTTTATTCTTCTGTACAATATTTATGCATGCCCTTTGTTCACTTAAAAACAATGTATCTGCCTCCATGGCTGACTGGTGGCTCAGTCAGTTAAGCCTTGGACTCTTGATTTCAGCTCAGGTCATGATTTCAGGGTCATGAGATTGAGCCCCAGGTTGGGCTCTGCTTAGCCAAGAGTCTGCTTGGGATTCTCTCTCTTCCTCTCCTACTGGCTCAACATGCCCACCCCACCCCATGTTCACTTGTGCGCTCGCTCTCTCTCTCTTTCTCTCTCTCTCTCACCCAAATAGATAATAAAAATGCATCTGCCTTCAAAACACATGTATTGAATTTATTAGTGCAGAACTGAACAAATAATTTGAGATTTAGGTTTATATCCCCAAGCCCACAGCCATGTACTTTCAAATCCTTTGAATATGGTCATTGTGATGGTTGAAACTTGTTACCCTGATTCTTTCATTTTCTTAGGTCTACTCAATAGATGTGTAGAGTTCTGTTGAAATAAAAAACTGTCACAAAATTTTAAAAAGGGTTTTTTTGTTGTTGTTGCTGTTGTTTACTCCTTTTGCTTCATTAAGAAAGGTGTAACCACATTATAGAAAATAAATTACCAACAGCTAATGCCTACATAGTGCTTTAGATGTAATAACTCAGACAACAAACTTTTGAAGAAGGTACTTTTCTTATCATTATCATATCCATTCACAAATGAGAAAACTAAGGCACAGAGGGATTAAGGGACATGACTAAAGTTACACAGTTAATAAGTAGCACAGTTAGGATTTGAGCCTAGCTGGTGTGGCTCTAGAGTCCAAATATAGCACCCCATATGTGACTGTCTCTCCACTCACAACTCTAAATTGTTGTCTCCCTCAGTCAAAGCCAAGGGTTGCTAGAATCCTTAAGGGCACTGATGGAGCACATGGAGAGTTCCAGACGCAGTCCTCTGTGCAGAGACCTGGACAAGCACAAGAAAGGCAGTGTGAAAATTTGGAAGGCAATTCTGAAAGAAACAGATCCAAGAGACAGTCTGGCTCTTGGAGATCTGTGGATCTCTGGAACAAGGTGACAGAGGCCCTGTGTTAAGTAACCAAGATCACAGAAGTTGACTGAGAATTAAATGGATATACTGACATTTCCTTTCCTCTGAAACTGGGACACAAAACAGGTGCCTTGTCAGGAGACAGATGAACAAGGCTAATGTTCCCAACAACACAGACATATCCACCATGTGTGTTATACTGTAATAGCTGTACCTATTTTAAAATACCATGCGTTAATAGCAAATTTGAGATATAGTAAGGTCAACAGAGCCGATTATTGTTACTTGAAGATAGATTATTACTTACAGTTTCCAAAAGGAAAGGGCATACCCAGAGAAGTCCCCAAGAGAAGAGAATCACATAGGGAAGCACTGGGTTCAGTCAGGAGGCAGAGAGATGGGAGTACTGTGGGCAAGCACCTTTATTATAGCTTCCTTGAGAAGGAATGGGTGAGGCAGGGTAAGCAGGCTTAAGACTAGATAGTTTGAATGACTTCAGTGAGCTTTGGGGCATAGGGGCTCTCCCTAATTGTCAGGTGCCAGGGTCTGGGGTGGTTAGAACAAGTGTATAGTTGTCCAAAGTATGAGAGCCTAATAAAGAAGGGGAACTCTGGACTGGTTAGTTTGTATTGGAAAAGCATGCCTGGGAGTGGGACTCCTCGCAAATAAGAGGGGTGACAAGAGAGGCAAGAGGCCAAGGAACAGTGACTCAGGCATATTATTGGGTTATCCAGAGCAAGCATGTCTGGCACATACATGTAGGGCAGATGTTAAAACATCAAGTTTACAGAAGCTAGAAACGTGGTTAATACAACTTGAGCATTGGTAAGCCAAAAAATAAAAACAGCAATTCATCTAAGGGGCCCCAACAACTGAAGAGAAGAAGAACAATCAGAACACCTATCCAGTGAAACAGAAATGATGCAGGATTTAATGAAAATATGAATAAAAGTAATAAAATCATTGAAATTAACTCAACAAATGACTTAAAAAATGATCATTTATGACTTCTCCATGTGATAAACTTCCCTATGTTCAGAGAAAAGATATAAAAGGATAAAAATCATTAGGGAAAAGGTAATAGATTTGAAAGACAGATCTGGGAAGCCTGGGATATAAGTGACTGACATTAAGCTTTTTGACTGGGGAGGCATCCATTTCAAAAACATCCATCTTGGATAAACATATTGCCAACTGTACCATAGAGCTACTAGCTACACAATTCTATAAGAAGCCAAGCCTTGCTCTTCCACAAAGTTCCCCTCTTAGGAAGCCCTGGGTGACCTAAATAACTGTCTCCTTGAGCGAGCCTCCCTGCCCATGCTGCAATTCCCATTCTCATATTTTAAATTCATCAGTATAGAGTGAGACTTCAAATCCCTTGGCGCCCCACCTACCCAATAAAGGCACAGCCCCAACGTCCACATCCTCTCTCTACCCGAAACCTTCCTGTGTAGACCTTGAGTGTGCTGTATATCCTCCAGAATCTCTGACTAATACATCTCTTTCTTCCCCCCACCAAGTTCCCTTGTCTTTGTTGCTGAGGTGCACCATGTGATCATAGTAAAAAGCACAAAGGCAGCCCAGCCACATTGTCTCAGAGCTCCCCACAAGTTGTAGGGGCCCAGGAGAATGCCCTCTGCCTACGCAAAACAAGCCCATACATTAGGACAACAGAAATTCAGAGAGAAAAAAATAAAATATTTTTTTAAAAAAAAGAGATAATGAAAAACTTAAAATAATTAATTTTTTCTTAAAATAAGAAAAAAATAAAATAATTTTTAAAAAAAAGAGATAATGAAAAACTTAAAATAGTCTCTGAAGACAGTTTTCCTGAGATGAAGAATGTCCTTGAGTATTCAGACTAATCAGCCCACTAACTTCTAGATTGTAGTAAAGAGAACAGGTTATCTCCCAGGCATATAATAGACAATAGTCTCAAACTCTAAGGATAAAGAGAGAATTACACAAGCTGCCAAGAAGAAAATCAAGATGCATATGACCTCTCTCTACATAATTATGTTTATATTATTATATATTATTATTTATGTATTATGTACTTATTATTTATAATAATAAATAATTATTTATATATTATTTATAAAGTATACAGGGAGAAGGCTATGTGAAAAGGAAGGCAGACACGAGAGTGACACATCTACAAGTCAAGGAATGCCAACCTCCAGAAGTCAGACCTAAGGAATGGAATAGATTCTCCCTCAAAACAGCAACTGTGCTGACATCTTGATGTCAGGTTTTTAGCCTCCAGAACTGTGGGTTAATAAATTTCTGTTAAGTCGCCCAGTTTGTGACAGTTTCTTACAGCAGCCTTGGCAAACAAATACAGCAGGCACAACTCTGTGAATGAACAAGTTGGTATCTTTTTCCAGATATCAGCAGAAATACATGTTTCTGATTATATATAAAAATGGAAAAAGGAAAAAAAATAAAGATTTATGAAATGTGAAGAAACGAAAGAAAGGAAAAGGAGAAAAAGGAAGTAAAAAATAGCAACCTGATCAAGAAGAAATAGAGGAAATGGAACACAAATGTCTATAAAACTAAGCATATCATTCACTTTACTAAATATGAAGAAAATGAACATTCATGAAAGATATTCTATTTAACTATTTTTTTAATAGTTTAATTTTATCTGCAAGAAACACATTGTGATAGACATTAAAAGTACTCAGAACTATTGGATTCTTCTCTCTTTTCAGGGGATGCATGGAAGACTTCATTCCCAGGTCTCTTACAGTTCAAGGGTTCACATGACTAGCTTTAGACAATGAGCTGTGGGCCAAATAATTTAATAGGAAAGCACGGGCATCAGCTTTTTCTCCTGCCAGAGTGAATACTGACTCCTCAAGTTGAGAGGCAGAACCACAAGTTTGAAACAGCCTGGGTTATTGAGTTGACAGGTAGAAAGCAACCAAGTGGGAAAGTAAAAAAAATAAAAAAATAAAAAACTTTACTGGATGTAGAGAAAGCCAAAAATATACTTTGCTTTTTTTTTTTTTAATTAATTTTTTATTTTTTATAAACATATATTTTTATCCCCAGGGGTACAGGTGTGTGAATCACCAGGTTTACACACTTTACAGCACTCACCAAAGCACATACCCTCCCCAATGTCCATAATCCCGCCCCCTTCTCCCAAACCCCCTCCCCCCAGCAACCCTCAGTTTGTTTTGTGAGATTAAGAGTCACTTATGGTTTGTCTCCCTCCCAATCCCATCTTGTTTCATTGATTCTTCTCCTACCCACTTAAGCCCCCATGTTGCATCACCACTTCCTCATACTTTGCTTTTTTTAAGTCTCTGAAATGTCAGGATTAATTTGTTACTGAAATATATTTTTTTCTATCTAGACTAATACACATAAAATTCAGCAATCAAAAAAAGATTACAAAAAGAAGAATAGACAAAGTGGTACTAGATGAATGCAAATAGAAGAAAACTAGAATGCACATATAATAAGGCATATTATAAGTTTAAAAACACCAAAAAGGATAAATAATGATTATATAATGATAAAAATCACAATTTATGGAGCAAGTATATAAGCAGACTTCAATACCCACACACACATCAATAGGTTGATATCATATATCAAAAATATGGTAGATTAAAGATATTAAACAAAAACTATTGAAAGTACAATAAAGTGTTGAATAGAGTATGAAACTTTAGTACATCTCCTTCAAATATGATGGATCTCATAAGTAAAATGTAAGTGAAGTCCTAGAAGAACTGAATAATTTATTTTAATAGATAAATCCCTTGAACAGAAAATATACATCCCCTTTATATGTTTAGTTGGCCACAATATAAAGATTACTTTTCTTATAATAACCCAATAAATTAGAAACTAATAAAATGACTAAATTCATATTAAGAACTTATTAAAATGAATTCTGGGGAAAAAAAAGCAGAGTTCTTCAGAAACTCTAACTAGTATCAAGAAAGCACTAGCATATGGAGTGAAAATAATGACCAATACTATAGTACATTTTGTCTTCAAATTATCCTCTGCATCCAAACACAGCATCCAAGATAGATGATAGCTTATATTTCTTTCAAAATGGGAGAAAGAAGAGTTTGTTTCCCTACAAAGCCTTGTAAGAGCTATTTATGGGGAAACAGAACTACACAGACAACACAAGATACTTTAACTTAGAAAAAAAAAATTTCTAAACCAAGCTACATTCTAGGTTTGAACGATCCTGTCCATACATCATGGTACTGTCTCCATGCAATAGGATGACCATACATCCTGGTTTGCCCGGGACAGTTGTAGTTTATGCCTGTTGTCCAGTTGTAATTATTAATAGTGCTCTCTTTCACTTTCAAAAGTGTCTTCGTTTGGACAATAAATTTTATAGTCATCTTACCATGTAGTGATACAGCCCATTGCTTAAGAGGATAGGGGTCTCTGGGCCTCTTCTATACAAAGATTTGTGAGGACATTCTGGCCATCTATGGGTCCCTTTTAACTGTTCTGAATGAAAGTACTGGGAGCAGTATTTATGACTCTGACGCAATTAAATAAGTAATGTTTACCAAGAAGACAGTAAATGCTATGTTCCACTACATAGGTTTGTACCAGATACAATTATAATTATGTATTGGGAAAATCATATATATATATATATATATAGAGAGAGAGAGAGAGAGAGAGAGAGAGAGAGAATATTTTTCTGAACAAACAAAAACTCATCTACTCAAAATCAGCTATGTATAAACTGGAATATAGTTCATGGCACTGTGATTAAAAGGGATCAATATCAATTTGGTCACCTTATGTATATTAAAAAAATTATTAGGTGAAGGGGATTAAGTGGTACTAATTTCCAGTTATAAAATAAATAAGTACAGAGATTTTAAAAAATAGCATAAGGAGTATAGTCAATAATACTGTAATAACATTTGTATGATGAAAGATGGTAACTACATATGGTGAGTATTGTGTAATATATAGCATAGTCAAATCACTATGCTGTAGTCCTGAAACTAATATACATTGTTCATTAACTATTCTCAAATAATAAAAATTAAGATATGTGTGTGTGTATAGTAGATAAATTATAAAAGCTATTGATAGTATCTTGGATTAACATGGTAACTTCTTGATTCTGTTTTACCACCACCATCCCCCTCACACAGGCCATCATTTTTTGGTACACGTATTGACTTCTATATTTATTTCTATGAGTAAAACCCAATTGAGGGATTTGTGTTATAATCACCCTTATGCTGTCAAAGTTCACTTCCTAATGTAAAATAAACACATCTATTATTCTCAATACACAATCAATATAGCACAAAGTTGAGATACAAACCATATTCTTTTGTCTACATCTTTGATACAAGAAATGCTGACTTTTGCTGATTCCTGGGCTAGTCTGGAACATCTAATGTTCCCATTGCTTAACATCTACTACTTTTTGCTTTCCATTTCATTTTTGCAATGGTCACTACTACGGATGTCTTAACTTGTCTATTCATTTTCAACCCCAATGCAAATATCTCTACTTATAATAAAATGAATGTAATTCTCATCCTTTCTGGTCACTTGACAGCCAATACTGCTGGCACAGTTGCTGATAGCCATCTGGCATTTCCACATTCTTTATCAGGATTGTATTGATTACATTGCTTTTAGATACTTGTCAATTTATATAGATAGATGATAATTTGTCTTGATTCTCTGTCAAATCAATGCTTAGCCACATAATTTCACTTTGTTCATTTGTCACAGAAATCTATATAACAATTTCCCTTGGAAATTTAGTTAATTAACTGGCATGGGGATGCTTATCAAATATTGAACTTGAAGTCTGTCATTGTTCTTTGTCTCCTATTGGTGATCCAACTAACCATCAAAGTTATCATAACGGTAACAAAATACATATTTTTCTCATAGGAGTAGTAGAGCTTTTCAGGAATATAAAAAGTTTTATTTTTATTTTCAAATGTGCATTTTCTAGAATTCAAAAGTAGGACTTAAAATTGGTCCATGAAAATTTGAAAAAAACAGATTTAATTTTGGAAAAATCAAGCAGTCTTTTTTAATGATCAACAAGTTATATGCAAAAATGAATGTAGTTTCAAAATGTAGAACTTCAAATTTTAAAAGGTCAGTTTAGTAGCAATGAAAAAATGACCAAATACAAAGCATCCAGTGCCAACATGCAAAATACACCTGAACAAACAAATACCTTCAGTGTTTTGTAAAGTGGTTTAAAACCTTTTGCTCTAAATAAAAGATTAATTAATTCTGGTAATATGGGTGTGTTTGGAAAAAAGCTTATATTACATAACAAAAATAGAAGAGGAATTTTTTTTTAATTTTGTTATGTAGAGTTTATTGAAGAAAAGATTTTCAATTTCCTGTTTTCGTTGTTGGGTTTTTTTTTTTTTTTTAGTTTTTTTAATGAGATTTTTTTTTAAAGATTTTATTTATTTATTTGACAGAGATCACAAGTCGTCAGGCAGAGAGGCAGGCAGAGAGAGAGAGAGGAGGAAGCAGGCTCCCTGCTGAGCAGAGAGCCTGATATGGGGCTCCATCTCAGGACCCTGGGATCATGACCTGAGCCGAAGGCAGAGGATTTAACCCACTGAGCCACCCAGGTGCCCCTCAATTTCCTGTTTTTGAAATCAAAATGAATAAAGTTGGATACATTAAAAAAGTAAAGCACATAGTTATATATATATATATATATATATATATATATATATATAATTATGTACATATCTTTGTCATAAAAATTACAACCATTGGTGTTCCCGATAAAATGCTCTACTAGGCATGGCATAAAACTGTTGCTTCTATAATGACTAGGAGAAGCAGTTAAGTTTGGTTCTAGTCTATTGTTTAGCCAAAACGAGGTCCAGTAGCTTCATCTTAAACTAAATGTATACTTCAGTATCTTTTCTGATAACCCAGAAATTTTGCATGATCAGTGACTATGTGATTACAGTCTGAATATATATACAGGAAAATACTCAAGATATCCTTTAGTGAAAATCTATGCTTTAGGAGCACCTGGGTGGCTCAGTTGGTTAAGTGTCTGCCTTTGGCACGGGTCATGATCCCAGGGTTCTTGATCAAGCCCCATATCACAAGGGGCTCCTTGTTCAGTGGGGAGTCTGCTTCTCCCTCTGCCTGTGGCTCCCCATGTTTGTGCTTGTTATCTATCTCTCTCTTTGTCAAATGAATAATTTTTTTAAAAAATCTATGCTTTATATATAGAAATTCTATCAATCAGTTAGATAATTGTGTAGATTTTGTTGCTAGAACATGATAATTGATGAGCTCTTTAAAAACTCTTCACCTTAAGTGAAACCTTTTTTTTAATTTCAAAAAGTTGAAAGAATAGTTAAGAAGACACTCAGGATATTAAGAGAATGAATTAGATAATCCTGAGAAGAATATTATGTATTTTTGAATCAAAAGTGTTTATAAAAATTTAAATCATATAAAACAGAATAGCAAAACACAGATAAGATTATGATTCCAATTTTTAGAATTTTTTTCTGCATTATCATTCATAACATTAAAGCAGATAACCTTAAAAATTTATTAAAATTTTTAGATATTTAATTTGTTTAAGTCCTAAGTTTTTTTTAAGATTCATATCTGTTTCTTTGGTGGCATCAGTAGAATGAAGCATTTGTTTACTATACTAACATGTAGCAGAGTGCCTGAAGAAGCAATCTAGAAACTGGCAGTAATGAAAAAACATAGTTCCTGAATTATGTCAAATTACAGAAATTTGAAATGCAAGTAATTAATATTAGTATATATATTTTAACTGTTGGTAAAATTTCCATTTAATGTTGAGTCCTAGATGTTCTATAATGATAACATTTGGCCTCAACCTTAGCTTCAGGCAAATACTGATTTTAATATCCAGTCATTCAACATGGTCCAAATTCAGCCTCCAGTCTACGGCCATACCACCCTGAACGCGCCCGATCTCGTCCAAATTCAGCCTCCAGACGAGGAAAGGATCCCACTAACTTCCCAGTGAGCTCTCCAAAGAACATCTAAGTTAAACCTAAGAGGGGCTTCTCAAACTTGAATGTGTGTGAGCATCTCCTGGAGATCTTGTGAAATGCAGAGTCAAATCCAGCCAGTCCAGGTTGGAAGCCAAGAGCCTGCCTTTCTGACAAGTTTCTAGGGATGCCAATGTTACTATTTAGGCCCCACGCTTGGAGGAGTAAGTTCTTCTCAAAATCACTGCAGACAAGTTAATGCATATGTGTAGGTGAACCCCTATACATTCTGAGCCAAAATGCCTGGAAACTAATTCTGTCCACTCCACAAAAGTTTGTGCTGGGTTCTGTCTGGGAAAAGGGAAATCGAGGGAATCAGGTATTAAAAGACGAGCTGAAGCATATTAATCATTTTAAGAATTTATTTGAGCAAAAATTGTTCAAATCAGGCATGTCCAATGGAGGAGATAGGGGAGCTGAGGAACTACATGAAATGAATGACTTTTATAAGCAGAAGGTAGAAGGACAAAGGAAGTGAGGTTATGCAAAAAAGTGGGTTGATTTTTACAAAGTTACTTTCCTTTAGAGGATGGCAAGATCTATCAAGCAGATTATCTAACGAATGCTGATCGGGCTATCTCCAGATTTGACTAGTTTAAGATTTCATTTCTGGGAGATTTGAAACTGTAATGAAGTTTCATTACAGAGTTTCATTACTGAGTTTGGTTACACAGCACTCAGGGTAAGCAGTTCTATTTTGGGCCTGTTGTTGCTGTTGTTGCTATTGCTGTTGCTGTTGTTTTAACACAGGTCATCTCTTGCAAAACTCAAGAATGTTCTACTATGTGGATACAAAGAAAAAGCATCAGGAAATCAGGCAATCCAGAACCAGGTATATTAAAGACAAAAGTCTGAGAGATGACTAAAGGATCCTGAATTATATGATAGGTGTAAAACTTTAGGAAACACTGTATACAGTTTGTATATTGAGGCAATAAGAACAGTTGATAAAAGGTCAAGGAAAGTAAACAAAAAACTGATTTTAAGATCCTAAAAATAAAGTTAAAAGTAAGAATACACAGCATTAATTTAAATTTAAAGAAAAAAGATAAAGCAGGATAAAGTGCTAGCTACAAGAATAAAGCCACAAGATGGAACTTTATAAATACTCTATATTGAAGAAAAGATAATTGAGGAAAAATAGATCTAATATGCCAAGAGAGGCATAAAATTTATTATAACTAGAAAATGGCTAAGATATTGAAAAGCATTTCATATCAATTTTTAGGTAAAAAAACTTAAATTAAATCTCTAGGGTTAGAAAGTGCTGAAAAAAACTAGCAAAAAAATAAAAAGCTATAGAGTTAGATAGTGAAATATTTTAAAATTTTGAGAACACATAAATCACACCGCTATCACATATTACCAGGAAGATGACATGTAATCTAAAAGAGAGGAAAATTTAATAATGTTTCCATGGGACTAAAATTTTATTGTTATAATCATTATTTAATATGTCTAAGCATCAACAATATATTAGGGCTGTACTTAGTTAGAAATAGCTGCTTCTGTATGAATTTATGATTCAAGCTGAAAGATAAAACACAAGAGAAGAATAAAATACATTCAGGAAAAGATCCAGAAATCATTTTTTCCCAAAAAATATTAGAATATACTACATAAGGATAATATAATTTTATTAGTGCTTAGAAAAGATCATGACCAATGAAGGCTCTGTTTGCAGAAAAGTCGAATTGAAAATATGCTAATGAAATAATAATTTCTACCCTACTTAGTCTAGACCTGAAATATTTTCTTACTATCAAGTAACCCATGATAGCATAACAGGGGGAAACCATCCATTATGAACACAGAGGAGTAAATGAAGCACTTTGGAAGTGAGCTACCTTTCAGATCACCAATGCTCTATTGGCTTAATTGCACCCCATTGTACTAAGTGGTACTTTAATGGGAGGGAGGATTTAATGCAACTACAAGGCACTTGACACAACAGGGAATATTTACTCATCTGAGAGGACACTTACAGATACTGCACTGATAACAATTGTCTAGTACCACTTCACACAAACACCTTTACTTTTCTACGTATAAATTCACTTTTAAATTTGTCATTGGAAAAAAGGGTGATTTTTGCACACTTCAGAATGTTCACAAAGCAAAAGGGTATTTTAAAATAAAATCAAACTTTGAACTAAAAGAGTTCTTCAAACTGCTTGAAAGTAACAACAGCATCCTAGGTAGGCACTGTAGTGTCCAATGTGAAACACTGTGCATGTGTATGTGTGTGCATTTTGACATGGGGATGGAGAAGCAATATACATCTCTAATGGAATTTATACACATTGTGAGTAATAGACACATATGAAAAAATGCCTCGTCCCTGTCCCTAGGTCATCAAAAAACAGGATTCACTTTGAAGTTCTAACCTCTTTGACCACAATAAATAACTCTTGACTCAGATTCACTCTGCCAGGGACCCACTGGAGCCCCATTCTGCTTAGAGGACATGGCCCCATTAAACATAAGGTGGGTTATCTCTGGCTGGGCTGCCTGAAAAGTCTTTAGCATCACTCTTCAAGGCAGCAGCAAATATCCTTTGATGTAGCTCTCTCCCTTATAGGAATCTATCTTTAAAAATAATTGTGGATATATGTAGAGCAAAGGTATGCACTTGAAAATGTGTTTCAAAGTATTGTTTATATTAGCAAAAATGTAGAAACAAACATGCATGTGCCAAGTAGAGGACCATTGAAGAATGTTATCTTCTCTTTTTTTAAGATTTTATTTATTTATTTCACAGAGAGAGACCACAAGCAGCCATAGAGACAGGCAGGGCCAGGGCCAGGGCAGGGGCGGGGGGCGGGGAGCAGGTTCCCCGCTGAGCAGAGAGCCGGATGTGGGCCTTGGTCCCAGGACCCTGAGGTCATGACCTGAGCCAAAGGCAGAGGTTTAACCCACTGAGCCACCCAGGCGCCCAGAATATTATCTTCTTACAGTTAAATACTAAATAGTCATTATAAATAATGATGTAGAAAAACATTTACTGACATTGAAAAGCATCTGTTAGATTAAGTGGGTAAAACAAATTATCATTTAATTTGCTAAGTATTATTCCATTCTGTTTATCTGCATATATAAATGTGCAAAATAAATTACAAAAAAAAAGAATGAAACATGCAGGCTGGTTAAAAATGTCATAATCTATTTGGAAATGGTAAAATCAGAGATGATTTGTATTCATTGTGTTTTCCCCTAATTTTTCATATTATATAAAAGAAAGACATGTAATTCACCAAAATATCATATGTATCTTAACAGTTGGCGTCATAAGTCTTCTTAGGTGAGGAATATTTTTGAGAAAATAATTTCAAGAGCCAACTGAAGCAGAGGGTGAAAGCCAGAAGCACGGGAAACCATGTCTGCAGTATGCAACATAAGAAAGGCAAAGGTAGGTTACAAGGAGAGGGCTTTGGTTTGTTCTTGAAAGGAAGCGGGAGAGAACAGAGAATGTGAAGAGTCAACCAGTGGTATGATATGTGGAGGTGGGGACAGCACCAGAAATCAGCCAATGGAAACCCACTTCAGAATGGCTAAAGAATACTTTAAGAATAGAATGACTAGGGCACCTGAGTGACTCAGTGGGTTAAGCCACTGCCTTCGGCTCAGGTCATGATCTCAGGGTCCTGGGAAGAGTCCCGCATCAGGCTCTCTGCTCAGCAGGGAGCCTGCTTCCTCCTCTCTCTCTCTGCCTGCCTCTCTGCCTACTTGTGATCTCTGTCAAATAAATAAATAAAATCTTTAAAAAAAAAAAAAAGAATAGAGTGATTAGTGTTCAATTTAACGTTTTAACATTTATTGCATCTGTTCCTTAAAAAACTACCCAAAATCTTCAGTAAAGTTCAACATGCCCATGAATGCTATGCACAAGAGCTAATTTCTTATAGTCTGACAGTTCACAGTCAGAAACTGAGAACCTAAGCCTGAAAAAATCACAGACATCTTGGAGAGGGCTCTACGTTTCCAAAGGATATGGAAATGGGGTGGGGTGAGTGACTGAATTAATTTTACTGGTTGCTATGGGCCTCCCCCACACTGGATCCAAGAAGGCAGAGCATCAAAACAAAGTGAATTATTCTCTAGCCTTAAGATCTGATGGCATTTGCCTTGCTAGGTTTTGGACTTACTGGGCAGGCAACTGTCATCCTTCTTCCTTTCTTATTTCTCCCTTTTGGAATGGGAATATTTATCCTATGCGTGTCTCACACTATTGTATTTTAAGTGTGTAACTTGTCTGGTTTTACAGATTCACAGCTGGAGAAGTGTTTGGGCTCAAGATGAATCATATAACTCGTTTCATTCATATCTAATTTAGGTGACACTTAGATGTGACTCTGGATTTTAGATTCTGAAACTGATGCTGGAATGAGCTAAGATTCAGGGGGATGCTGGGAGAAAATGAGGATTTTTGTCTGTTTGTTTGTTTTGCATGTGATAAGGACATGAATTTTGGAGGACCAGATGTAAAATGCTATGGATTGAATTATACCTAACCCCTTGCCACCAAATTCATATGTTGAAGCCTGAAACCCCATTGTTAAATTTAGAGATGGGGCCTTTGGGAGGTAATTAGGTTTAGATGAGGTCATGAGGAGGGCTCAAATTGTGATTAATGCCTTACAAAAAGAGATATCACAGAGTCTGCACCTCTCTCTCACTCTCTCTCTCTCTCTCAGTCATATGAAGATATAGAAGATATGAAGATACAGATGCAGCAACCCACATGCGGAGAAGAGAGCCTTCCTGGAGGAACTGAATGGGCCCACACCTTGATCTTGGATAGCCCAGCCTCCAGAACTAACAGAAATAAATGTTTCTTGTTTAAAAACCCAGTTTATGGTATTAAGGGGCTGGAGTATAATAACTGAAGCTGACACCTGTTTAAAATTTCACAATTCAAAACCAAATAAAACTCTGAACACATGTTCAATTTTTAGCCTGATTTATGCTACTTGCCCTTCAGAGTCCAAATGTTGCTACAGAACTTAGCCATCTTCTTACTTTCCTTAGCTTCTCCACATCCTGTTGACTTGTTATTTCAGCCTAGGCCCCCATTTTTGCTTAAATGCCTGGCTACTGTTTTGTTGCCAGTCAATATTCAAGTGATACAACCCTGGTTCAGATTTCTGTGTTTCCATCCTTCAATGTACTTTAAAAACTTTTTTTTAGTTCTTAAGACTACTTTTCTTTTAAAGATTAATCCTTACTCTGTAGGCCATTAGTCCATCTGTAGGAACAGAAAGAGCCCTTCGCTTCCTGCTCTGATTTTCTCACCTACATTTCCTCATCTAGAAAACTGGATTCTGTTGACATACTCATTAGAATGTCAAAGTGTGAGAGTTTTGTTTTGTTTTGTTTTGTTTTGTTTTGTTTTTCTTTCAGCAGGAAATTTTGGCCTTGTGCCTCCAGGCCCTGCAGTTGGTATAGTGTTCCTCACATCTAAAATCAATAAGATTTGAAAGAAAGTACTGCTATTCCTACAGGTTCAAACTAAAGTAGATGCATAGGAGTAAAGGCAAAGGCTGGGGGGAGGAGATGCACACTAAAAAGAGTTCTAGTGGGTGGGAATTTCAAACAGTGCAGAGATAATAAGAAACCAACCCTGATCTCACAGGAGGAGCTCCATGAGGGCAGTGGTCATAAGTGTCGCATTACTGATGACTCTCCTAGTATTACTACAGTGTCTTGACATCAACTAGGAACCCAGTAAATATTTGTGGAATGAACAAATGATGAAGTGATGGCTGCATCTCTACACCTAACTACTGAGGCCACTCTCCAAGAAGTTACATGAAAGAGCTTCATGTCTTTATTAGTAATGGATATTATAACCTGATTTTATAATCCAACTTGATTCTGGTAATTTGTCTTTAATTCTGGAAACTCTTAGTCTCCAAGTGTTCTATATTTCCTAATTACCAGCGAGAAAGTCCTAGGTACAGCTGTAAAAGACAAGGCATAATTCTTTGGCTTCAAGTTTTCTGATGTCTTCTCCATTTAAGACCCACTCCAGATTTCTTAAACCCAGAGACTCACCTCTCATCTCATGCCAGATCCCTTTATATTGTTGGTACTTCAGCAAACATACCTCACCATTCTTTCTCTTTTCTTTGCCTCTTACCTGGGCTAGATTCGCAGAAACTTTCAAAATGACACTTAACATTATCTTACTTGTAAAATATAAGTAACCAACCATGCTCATGTAAGAAGCAAGGAAGGAGTCTTCCCACTCCCTCATTAATCCCTTCTAGTTTAACAGTGTGCTTTTTGAAGACAGGAGGCTTCTTTTCTCCTGTCCTTGCTATATGGTGCCACTGAGTACAAAGTCAAATGATGGGATCAAGTAAGGCGAAAGAGGAGGATTGTAATAAGATTGTCTTTTTTTTTTCTTTTTAATGTTTTTAAGATTTTATTTATTTATTTGACAGACAGAGATCACAAGTAGGCAGAGAGGCAGGCAGAAAGAGAGAGGAGGAAGCAGGCTCCCAGCCAAACAGAGAGCCCAATGCGGGGCTTGACCCCACAACTCCAGGATCATGACCTGACAGAAGACAGAGGCTTTAACCCACTGAGCCACCCAGGTGCCCCGTAATAAGCTTATCTTAACAGAGAATCTCATCTCCCCTAAAATTTTATAATAAACCATTGAGCTATATCCTCAAAAATTTCAATGTCAAGATTCATGTTACTTTTTTACCAATTAGGCTTTTGTGGCATATTCTCTAATGGGGGGAGCGGGGAGTTATAGTTTTTTAATCAAAAGAATTCATTTCAGGACACCTGGGTGGCTCAGTTGGTTAAGTGGCTGCCTTCAACTCGGGTCATGATCCCAGGGTCCTGGGACATGCTCTGCAGCAGACTCCCTCTCCTTCTGCCTCTGCCTCTACCTCCCACCATGCCACTTGTGTTCTCTTTCTCTCTTTCTAAGATAAATAAATAAAATCTTTAAAAAAGAGAAAGAATTCATTTTAATTTTGACTATTCTCAGTCAATCACTATTTCTTTTTTTTTCTTTTTAAAGATTTTATTTGTTTACTTGTGAGAGAGAGAGAGAGCACAAGCAGGGGGAGAGCAGCAGGAAGAGGAAGAAGCAGACTCCCCACTGAGCAGGGACGACCCCACCCCACACTCCTCAGATGCTGGACTGGATCCCAGGACGCTGGGATCATGAACTGAACTGAAGGCAGACGCTTAACCAACTGAGCCACCCAGGCATTCCATTCAATTACTATTTCTGAATTTAAATTTCTTAACTATAAAATGGAGATATTATAGATGATGTAGATCGATACGTAAAACCTATAAGCATTTAACCCAGTACATGTTATGTTCTTAAAATAACTCAATGCAGATATGAATACAGCTATAGCTATAATGATAGAGATTTATCCAAAACCTATCCTTATGGAATACGTAAAGCCTGATAAAGACCTCTTTTAGTTCTGAAACCCTGGCTGCTGACATGAAGTGAAGAGTTCTTGTGATTAGCTAAACAATATTTGGTTGTTCCACTCTATTGCTGTGCTTGCTTAATAGATTAAGATTTCAGACGCTTTTTTATCTTCAAAATAAAGCTGTATTAAAACACACCCCTATAGATAATTACACCCTCCAATGCAAGTATATAACAGCAGAAACGCAACTAAACACGAATTGTACCAACTGGAGACACTGGGCAAAAACTGAGGGATGCTGTGCTTCCTAAGCTTCCATTATAATTGGGTTACCAATAAGTAGAGTCAATTCCAGTAAGACAGTTGTTCTGATCAAGATTTATAAGGGAGAATAAAACAGTACAGAAGTACAGAATCAAGGATAAAATAATTTAATAATAATTTCAACAAAAGTATAATTTGCAGCAAGGTAAAACTTTGCTAAGTTCCTCTGAGTGAAAATGGTTTCTCCACAGCCTATTCCAAGAAGGAGCATGCTCAAGTAATAGAAGGTAGCCACTAATTTCCTTACAAATCTGACTTGTTGATTGAGTTGGGGACACAAGTCAGCTAGAGATGATTTGCTGGAGAAGAGGAAGTGTGAAATACTGCTATAAGTGATCTTCTTTCTAGATTTCTTCCTGTGGGATGCATTTCTTTAGCATCTTCTTTAGCATTTCTTGTGAACAAATGTTGAACAATTATTTAAATAAGATTGTTTGGCTAAGTCCTCTGGGTGCCCATTTGTCTCAGTTCAGCCTTTCCCTGCCATTACATGTTGACCCTCACATGAAACAAGTCTGGTGGCCAGAACTGGCTATAAAGCAACTAATTACTAAATGCACTTAGTGATGATTGGATCTTCTTTATCCACCTGTGATGTCTGTCATATTATTAAAAAAACAAAAACAAAAACAAAAACAAAAACAAGCCGTGGTCTCTGCTCTAAATTAATCCCTTTAAAACAAAAGAAAGCTCCTCCCACGATTCCCCCTAAAAATATGTTTCTGCAATGCAATTTTCTACCCACTATGATATCTAGAATTTTGTTTCACAAAAATAAGGTTGTATTGAATGATTATTCTATATGTAGGCAGCTAGCCACCAGATCTACAAGTCTAATTTATGAGTACTATATTTTGTATCTCTTCCAACTTCCAGTTTTGAGGAAATCTTGTCAAAGTGGCTATTAACTTAATATTGTTTTCTTTGTGTTTCCTAAAACATAACCAGAACATACCATTTGCTTTTGCCTTTTAAATAAATACATAATACCATACTTTCTTCCACTGCCTTCCTAAATAGTAAGAAAACCCAGCATCACATGAGAAATGACTAACACAATTGCTACTCTGATTTATCCAGTCTAATCTTATCTGTTTGATTTTTACTTAAGAGGTCTTGCCAGGCAGAGTGGCCATTCGGAAAGTGTTTGTGCAATTATTCCTGGATGAATTGTTCTTGCCAAATGTCTAGGAAATATTCCTCAATCCTCTTCTCCAACATATGTAAAATATATAAATAAATAAATAAATATATATATATATATATATATATATATACCTCCAAGACCTTTAGATACAAGTATGTCTTTGTTAAGAACTGTCTAGCCGGAGATTATAATTTGTTGGCTGGATAAAAGCCTGGATAATTAGGAGTTAACTAGTTAAGAGGTCCTCGGAAATTCCAATGTCCCATCTGAAACAAAAGATGAGAGCCTGGTTTTTATTATAGCTCCAACCAAGAAGAAAAGTCAAAGATAAAAATTGATTTTGATGAATGCTACCCACAGCATTACAAAAGTGGATATCAGCAGCCATGAGCTTTCATTACTAATCAGCTAGGAAGTCAGATGTTATAGGTAAAGCGTCACCATTTATTGAATAATCAATTTATTCATTCAACAAATGATCAAGTTGCAGTCCTTATGATAGGTTCTAGAATGACAAGAATAATTACCAAACTATCTCATCTTCAAGGGCTTACAACTTAGTAGTGAAACAATGACATAAAAATGTGTTTTAAGTGTGAGAATTGAAGTATCTCTGCAGGATTCATTGAGAGCATGCTTTCATTCTATCAGTGGTAGAGGTGACAGTTTGTCAGTTAAGGCTTAATGGAGGAAGTGGGGCTTGAGTTCGAGACTACCATTCTGACGAGGGGGGAGAATGAGTGGAAGCAAAGGAAGAAGGGAAGGATGGCAAATGAACTGCTTGGATTAGAAGAATATATGGTATGAGAGTGGACCCGCAGAGGTGATATTGGAAAGAAGTATTTACTTATTCTGTCAATGACTGTTGAATACCTATCATACATCCTAAGGAAATATTTGTACTTGTCCTCACTGATGTATTAGTTAGGAACAGGATATATATACATATAACTTATAAATATAAACATTATTTATAGAATATATAATTATATATTATAATATTTCAAATTAGGGTAATCACAGTATAAAGATCTACATGATATATCATGGGTGCATCCCTTATAGTCAGAGAAAATTTCCTGGAGATCAATTCAGAAAACTTCTGAATACAGAGTCTTAAAGGAGAGGAAAAATAAGTAAGGTAAACACAACAGGAAAGGGCATTATAAAGATGGAGATGCATGATTACAGGTGAGACTCTAACCAGATACGTGCGGCAAATGCAATGGCACCACAACTGATGAGTAAAATGAGGCTAGAATAAGAAGTAGAGATGGATGATAGGCTGACTTTTAGGGCTCAGGTGTTTGGGCTTTATCCTGTAGGAAATGGGGAGCCTTTGAAGAATTTGTACAGCTATACAGATATTCTTACAGATAGATAACTTTGTTGGATCTCTGCAATTTTGTAATTTCCTTTTTTGAATTATTTAGTTAAGGTCCATGGCTTTCCTCACAGGGATTATCATTAAAATCCTCCAATAGAAAAGCATCTCTGTGCTTGTTTTCCAAAGTAGCTAGGAAGAGGAGAGTGACGGAGATTGCTTTACAGTCTGCAATTAGGCTTGAAAAGGAGGGGAGGAACGAAGATGGATGGAAAGAAGGAGGGAGGAAGGGAGGACAAAAAGCCAAGAAGATGGAATGAATGAACACACAGGAACCAAGAAGGGAAGAAAGCAGGCTAAGCCCCTGGAGCATTCCTTCAAGGAAGAAATGAGCTTCAGGAAATGCTCCTGAGGAGGGCCTGGAGCGGAGTTACCAACAGACCCTCTGGGCTCCCACAAGTTCACCAAGTGAGAAATTGGAAGCTTTTGAAAAGCTTGGTTACTCAGTTAGAGTGACAGCCACCTGCATTTATGTATAAAAACCTGATGACCCACAAAGTCTTGATTTCGGTAATGCTGTAATAAGAAATGCCTTCACTTTATTAATTTCTTTTTTTGGAGGAAATTTACAGAACATTTTGAATTCTTCATGTCATTACTGATGTGTAATTAAGTGACACACCAATGTAAAATTAGTCTTTTGATACTGTTTTCCAAGGGTAATTATATGTAATTGAAGAGAAGTAAGAGTTTCTCCGACTTTAAGGTGGTTTTATATCATACCATCATTTATGATTCATATGATAATCATACCCACAGCATAATAAGATCAAAATGTGTGTTTCTAAGCAAGGATGCTGACTAAGTGGCATAGTTTACCGAGCATTTTAATGAGCAGTTAAATGGGAAAAGCTCCCAGCAAATTGTTCAATGTTCACAAAGGTAGATGAATTTTTAGAGCCTGCCGGAAAATTCTCAATAGTTTCACACATTTCTGCAAGATTGTAAAGTGAGGCATTAATTGCCTTTTGTTTTGAGTCAATAAGTACCCTTTGTTCCAGACCATCTTTTGCATAACACACAGCCTTGGAAGAGAGCATCCCCCTTCAGAGCAAAAGACAGGGTTACTTACAGTCTTGAAAGATAGAGATGTATCTCCCTCCAAAGCAAGGAGCCCATGTGACTGTCATTACAAAGATTCAGTTTCCCTAAACTCAGTGTTCATTCCTGAGTCCTGTAACACATACTGCACATGCAAGAATCTGTCTGGGCCCATTGCACCCACGGAACAAGGGGCCTAAGAAAACCGATACAAATATGCCGGGGCTCTTACCCTCAGTGTGCCATGAATAAAAAAGGTCTTTGTCTCTGACCTAAGAGTCTCATGTCTTCCTCCAGCTTATACAAAACTGCAACTGGCTAAATTGTTAGCTTCTGAATAGAATACAACCTTGGATTCTTCTCATTTTTGGCAGAGTCAAATATTAAGAGAAACTATGACAGTTTTTGGATAATGTTTTAATAGGAGTGGATCTCTTAACAGGACCACTGGACAAAAATCATATTAAAAGGTATATCACATGTCCTAAGGAAAGTGGGTTTGTGGGATTCAAGGAGAATAGTGCACTGACTCAGACTCTTCAAACTCGACAAGAATGTACTAGAAAACTAACGGGAAAAATATTTCCCTAGAATGACAATAGCTTTCTCTGAGTCAGGCACCAATCAAAAAAGACACTTTGATCCTTTAGCATGTTTCATAGGAGTTATGGGAATAGAATCTACAAGGAAGATCAGGGCTTTCGACCATTACTGCTCTGCCACTTTCAAGTTCTGTGGCTATAAACAAGCTACACACTCTCCTGAAACCCGTTTTCTATCCTCTAAAAAAATGAAAATAATGCCTGCCTTGCATAGTTATTATGAGAAATAGACGGAGATGATATATATATATAAATAGATATGTATAGATTGGGAAATATATATAATATAATACATACATACATGTCACCTGACACAGGGCTAGCACTTAAGATGGTAGTTATTGTCATTATCACTTTTATTAATTAATACAAATCATATCTAAAAAGTTTGGATTAAGTTTCAGGGGATTAATCAGTCTATAATCTTGCTTATATTTTCACAGGGGTTATACTCAAGAGCAACCCTTAAGTTTCAACTGATGATGGTTACTCAGAGTCAGTTATGCTGAGTTTTCTAGAAATCACTTGCATATGTGACAGATTTCTCATAAATACATAAATGAGCACAAGAGACCTAAAAAACATTAAAATAAATCACATATCAAATGGTAAGATCCTAGATAATAAAGCATATTCAAGGAGTTCCAAAATAGTTTCTCATTAAACAACATCAGATTAAAAAATCTCAACCAGCATCACCCAATAATTCCTTAAAAATAGTTCCTAAATATTTCTAAGCTTTTACATCATATAGACTATTATTAAACTTAAAGTATATAGCTAGCAAATATAATAACTATGGGCAATAATCAGGATTGTTGCTAAAAATTATTAGACGTATTTTCAATTAAAGATGTAATTTTAATATATATTAAGTGCCTTATAAACTTATATAGTTACTTCTTATTATTTGTCAGACTTATGTTCTATAGAGTCACTGTAAAATCTGAGTTAGCAAATACTAAGTCACTGTTCCTACAGGAAACACAGGACTATGTTTCTAACAACCTCTTGTCACAACATTTTATATCAACCTACCAATATATAACCTTGATTATATAACCTTGTGATGTTTAAATACACTTTATTTGGGGCACGTGAGTTCTCATGCAGTTAAATGTCTGCCTTCAGCCCAGGTTGTGATCCCAGGGTCCCAGGATAGAGCCCCATGTCAGAGCAGGCTCCCTGCTCAGGGAGGAGTCTGATTCTCCCTCTCCCTCTGTTCTGCCCCTCCCCCACTAATGCTCTCTCTCAAGCTCTCTGTCTCTCACTCAAATAAATAGATTCTTTTAAAAAGTAAAATAAATACACTTTGTTTAATATATATATTTTTAAAGATTTTATTTATTTATTTGACAGGTAGAGATTACAAGTAGGCAGAAAGAGAGGAGGAAGCAGGCTCCCCGCTGAGCAGAGAGCCCAGGATCTCGGGATCATGACCTGAGCCGAAGGCAGAGGCTTTAACCCACTGAGTCACCCAGGTGCCCCTGTTTAATATATGTTTTTTCTTTAACATTGAGCTCACAGCCAACAGCACTAGAACTCATTCCTGAATGAATTAATCTAACACTTATTTTCTCCATAGAGCATACCATAGCATCTTGTGTTTAGGAAAAACAACTGAAGTTCATCAGTATGTTTGAGGGGCATTTTAAACAGAAAAATCATCAATAAAAAATGAACAAAGTTGTGGGAAACGTGGCAATAAATATACCTTGTAAAAAACACTGTATACAGTATGAGAACTGAAATAAGAAGGCAGCGTTTCTCTGCAACCTCAAACAGGAGCATGTATACCAGGCAACTCAATTTTTCTGCTGCTCTGTGTATGTGCGTGTCTGTCAGTGACCAAAAAAGTAACATGAATATTGACTTGGAATTGCAAGTAAATTTTAGCAAGTTGGTGAATTCACAAACATAGAATTTTTGAATAAGAACAATCTGTCTGTGTATATACACACTCATATGTGCATAAACATATTATTTATTTTTATATAATTTATCTTTAAGTTGTAATTTATATTTATAATGTATATTATAATGAGGCATGTAGAGATTGCTACACTTTCCAAAACAAATGAAGAAAGAAATTCCAAAAAGGGTAATCTCTTCCCACTCTTCTACCCTAGCACTCCTAATCCCCCATGTCCTAATTTTCTTTGTTTTGTAGAACTTAGTATCATCTAACAAACTCTATTTATTAATTTACTCACTTATTGTTCACTCTTACTTATTCATTTATTATGTTTATTATTCATTTTTTGTCTTCCTCTACCATAATATAAATTTCACAAAAACAGGGACCTTTCTTTTATTCACTGATGTATCTCAAACAGAGAATTAGAAAGAAGAAAGCTAACTTTAATGTGTTTCTCTTATGCACTTCCTACTGAAGTTTGAAGTTCATGATGCTTGCAACAGATCACAGTAGGTTACGAGCTGTAAAGTAGTAGAAGAATACTGAAGAAGTAGTTAGAGACCCAGGTTCTAAAATGGTCTTGAGTACATGCCCAGGCAATCTCATTATTCTGCGCGTTGGTTAACTCTTGTATAGAAGTAATATTTACCCCTATGCACAGTCCAGGATTACCAATTATCAAATTTTAACAAAGAAGACCCTGTAGGCTAGAAACAGTAAGAAAACATGAAGTCATTATTTCAGTAGGTACTCAAAAACAACCACATGATAAAGGTATTAGAAATTCTTGGATATTTCTTTTTAGACTAAAAAAAAAAAAAACCCTTTTCTCATAGATCCTTCCCTACTTTTACCTTACTTTTAGTTCTCAAGTAATATATGCTTCATCTGTTGTGATTCTATATAACACTTACTCAAGACTCTAAGAATTTCAAATATTGTGCTAAAAATAATCAAAATCAAGAAAATAAACTAATAAATATACTAGTTCTTTAGAAAAAGATAACAGATAAAAACAAGATCTAGAGGAATGTATTAATTAGACAAATTAATTCCAATCTAGCGCACAATAAGTGTACTAGAAGAATTTAAAACATGTATCTTACATGTAGACCTCTATAATATATATGTTGGTGCATAGGGGGAAAAAAATGAAATCTCTTTCTGGAATCAGGGACAGTACCCTTAATTTCTCTCTTTTTATGATGGGATTGTTTTTCTCATGAGATTTTGGCAGGCCCTTAAGATAGGTGTCATTTTTGATTAATTCTTTTTGTACTCTGATGACAGCTAATGGAATGATTTGAAAGCTATTTGCTTTACAAAAAGATCCAATATAGCTGCCTTTTGTGCCCATTCTTAAAGCTTTTACTTCTTTTTCTTGAAATAATTAGTAAAAGAGAAGAAAGATTGCTGTAATTACTAAGCATTATAAACTATATCTGGGTGCCTGACATTAACAGTAGCTGTCATTAAAATTAGATCACTTGTCTCACTTTAAGGAAATGTTACTTTTTACTATTTTGATGATATAATCTGAGAAATATCTTGACAGGATACTAATTCCGAAAACAGAATACAAGCCCTTTTTTTCCTTATTCAGAAATCTATAAGGTGATGAAAGTGTGCCTTCAAGTATATCAAGTTCTTAGGTTGGCATTATAAAAATGGATCAAAGCCATCAATTATTTCATAAGAACCAGTACAGTTCAAGCATTATAATTATAAATCAATTTTAAAGACAGATCAAAAAGTAAAAGGTAGGAATATCCTTTCAATCCTATTCAGGTAATCAACTGATTTGCTTTAGGGCCAGGACTTTGAGTAAAAGGGTTTTACTATGTACAATGACTTTAGTGTTTCTTTTTCCCTGTTTAAGTTAACATTTTTTTTTCATCAGTCCCTTGTTCACCGGTATTACACAAAATATTATCATGTATAATTTTCATTACATAACAATTTTCTTCCAATAAATGCCTAAATCTTTGTTAACAAATAGATTAGAATATTGTCATGTGCAATGAGCAGAAATACTTAAGAGACAAAGTACAAAATAAGTAGCCTAAGTAATAAAGACCTAAATCACAAACATTATCAGTGAGAATCCAGACTATTTCTCCATACACAGAAAATATCTAACTACTTAAAAGATATCCTGAAAGAACCAAAGATCTTAAATTATCTTAATTAAACATTCTTTCAGTGGCAAGAAAATTCATAAGCTATACAAACATAAATGCTTTTAATTTGTTGAATAATTAAATGCTCTTTAGGAGCAAAATTTTATGCTATGCTTCTTATATTTCCATGATACATAAGGTATATAATTATGGTAACTATGAAAACCAACAATAAAAACATTTGAAATTAATGGTACCTAAACTTGTGCTTGGAAATTAATGCTTTTTCCCATCCTGAAACAACAAAGTTGATTCTATTAAATGTGATAAATGAAATGTAAATTAAAATTTTAATAAGGTGCTTGTTAATCCATTTGTTCACAGCTAACTTGAACTCAGTTAAATTAGCTCCTTATTATGAGCACTAGAGATATGATTTCTTCTAAATCTCAAGGGCAAATAAGTGTTAGAGGACTGCTTGTCCCACGATAGCTCCATAAATTGTTATTAAAATTATTCACTAGACACTTTTTCTGTGATGCATTTCATTTAGAAAATCAATTCTGTGTGTTGTTAATGATAGTAAAAGTCCTCTACCAGCAATCACACGACCAAATACAAAGGCAAAATAAATCCACATATGAGCTATCATGGGATATTTATCATTGCCTTGGTTGCTCTATCTCCATGAATTGCAGAAAATGGTTTTTAAGTACTTGTAAAATATAATATGGTTTCTGAGGCACAGGATTTCTCATGGAAAGTTTGAAAATTTTTAAGTATTTGTTAAATATTCTCTTTAATTTCCAGGATAGTATTTCTCAAATTTGGGACCTGCAGACAGATCAACTAGGTAATGCAGCGTATCCAGCATATGTCTAATGTGTCCAGTGGAAATGTGAATGACAATTTTACATAAAGTTTCAAATATAATTCATCATAACTTAAAGAGAAAACTGAAACAATAATTAGAATTCATAACAAATTAATTTTCCATGCCAAGGAAAGAGAGATGTTATTTTTTACAGTGTTTTACCAGGAAGTCTGTGGCTTGACCATTCATAAACCCTCACTAAGTAGAGTCCAAACAGTTGGTTTCATTTCTGACCCTTTTTTCCTACTACATGGAAAAGGCTATGTCATAATTATGGATGATCTAAAACTAACTACATATGCTTGGTGGCTCTCTCAGGCAATTCTCAAAACACAAATCAAGAATGGAGTTCTTCAACGATATAAAGCCAATATTGTGCTTTATGAGATGCCAAGTTTACAACCATTCTGCCCGCATATGTGGAAAGGTTATGAGTTCCTAGGAATCTTGGAAATAAGACAATAATGACTGCACAAAATGCAAATTTAAAAAACATAAGCTACAACTTAGAATGATAGCAACAGAACGCTTCTTAGGAACTAATAGTCTGTAACAGATCTGGACTAGCCAAAACAAACTTGAAAAATAAGAATAAATTTGGAACAATTGTACTTCATTTTAAAACTTATTCCTAAGTTACAGTAATCAAGGCAATTTTCAATGGCATAAGGATGGATATATAAATCAGTCAAATAAGACTAAGTCCAGAAATAAATTTATACCTCTATGCTCAACTATAGTAACTATGGACAAGAGTGTCAAGATTATTCAGTGGGTTTAGAAGAGTCTTTTCAACAATGATTCTGGGATACTCGGTATTCATATGCAAAAAATCAAACAAACAAAAACAAAGTTGGACCTTTATTTCATACCATATGCAAAAATTAATTCAAAATGGATCACAGAAGATAAATCTATAAAATTCTTTTTTTTAAGATTTTTTAAATTTATTTAACAGATAGAAATCGCAAGTAGGCAGAGAGAGGGGGCGGAAGCAGGCTCCCACTGAGCAGAGAGCCTGATGTGGGGCTCGATCTCAGGACCCTGAGATCATGACCTGAGCCGAAGGCAGAGGCATTAACCTACTGAGCTCCCCAGGCATCCCTAAATCTATAAAATTCTTAGAAGAAATCATAGCTGCAAATATTGGTAAACTTAGCTTAGACAATTGGTTCTTAGAAATAATACTAAAAGCACAAAAGACAAAAGAAAATATGAATAACCTGGAGTCCATTGATTTTTTTAAAACATTGTGTCTTAAAGGACACCATAAGAGAATGAAATGGCAATCTTTAGAATGGGATAAAATATTTACAATCATTACATCTGACAAGCAACTTCTATCTAGTATATAAAAGGAACTCTTGAACAACTTACAAATAAAAAAGACAACCCAATTTAAAAATTGGGCACAAGATCTGAACAGACATTTCTCCAAAGAAGATACACAAATGTTCAATATGTATGAAGAATTTTCAACATCATTAGTCATTAGGAAAATACAAATCTCAACCACAATAAGATATCGCTTTCAGGAGGCTTAAAATTAAAAAGGCAGAAAATAACAAGTGGTAGTAAGGATGAGGAGCAACTGGGATCTTCATTCATTGTTAGTTGAATTATAAAATGTTGCAGTCATTTGGAAGATGATTTGTCAGTTTCTCAAAATGTTAAATGTAGAGTTATCATATGACTCAATAATTCTATTCCTAGGTATATGCTGAAGAGAAATAAAAATATGTATCCACACAAAAATTTGTACACAAATGTTCAGATCAGCATTATTCATAATAGCAAAAAAAAAAGTGGAAACAACCTTAATATCTAATCATAAATGAATAGATAAGCAAAATGTGGTATACTCATACAATAGAGTATTATTCAACCATTGAAAGGAATGAAATGCAGATAGATGCTACACAATGCATGAACTTTGAAAACATGAACTAAAGGAATTAAGACAATTACAAAAGACCACGTATTGCAAGATTAATGTATATGAAAGGTCCAGAATAAGCAAATCAGTAGAAACAGAAAGTATATTCCTGATTCTGAGAAGCTGTGAGGGAAAATGGAGAATAACTGATAAAGGGAATGGAGGTTCTTTCTGGAGTGATGAAATGTTCTAAAATTAGTGATAAGGGTCAATCAACTACATGAATATACTAAAAATGACTGAATTGTATAGTTTACAAAGGTAAATTTTGTAGTATGTAAATTATATCTCAATGAAGGTCTTCTTAAAAAACAACTGGTAAACACATGATGAAAATGTGTATAAATCATGCCAAATCTCAGATAACTCTTTTTGTATGTTGCCCAAAAGTTAACTACTTATAGTGGTAGGAACCATTTTTTCAAATCATTATTTTATATATGAAGAAAGCAAGGTGCAGGGCCATAAATTACTTACTCAGAGGCTGTTAGACCATACTTTATTAGGATTATAGAGGAAATATATTATGGAGGGCATGTATGCATGGAGCACTCGCTGTGGTGTATAAATAGTGAATTCTAGAACACTGAAAAGAAATAAAATAAAATAAAATGAAAAAAAGGATTATAGAGGAAATGGAATATGCTTTTAAAAACACAATATACTTTAAGGTTAAACTGAATTTGGGAGAAGAACTCAAAGCAAATTTAGCAGCAAACTAAAAGAAATTTGTTTCATGACTGTAAATAGTGATACAATGGAAAGCAGTCAATAGCTTTAAAATCTGCATGAAAAGGAATGAAAAAGTCAAATGATTTTATGAAGATTCTGGAATCATAGAGTTATAATTGCCATATATGTGTAAAAACAATGACACAAAAACAATGGGGCCCTGCTCAGATAGAGTCATGTCAAAAGCATATTTCTTCAGAACTTAGCTGATATGATGAAAATAGTCTCCAAATAATTATGGAGAGAGAGAGACTATGACGGACAACTAATAAAAGTAGAAAAGAATAAATGCATTAGAAAGTATTCAATGATTCATACGAAAGAAAAAGATTAGGAATTCAAAAATAATCACAATTAAATATACTGAGAGTTTAAATTATCTGATTATCATATTGTCTTAGTAAAGAAAAATTAATGGACATTTTTCATAGATTTTCCCAATACGTAGAGACGTAAGATTTAAATTTGAAAGTTATTAATGGAATGATATTGCCTCAATAAAATAAAACTAAGCAAGATAAAACAAAATAAGCCAAGTGAAGCAGGGGAACAGAGTACCATAATAATCTGAGGATGGTATTATTTTGAATGTTTATGAATAATCTTGTGGTAGAAGCAGATTGGAAAAATAGAAGAAGAAAGAAGAAAAAGAAAGATACCATTGTAGCATCATTTCCTGTGGCCAACTAGAGGCAATGGAATGGTGCATCCCTGATAACTTCACAAAATGTATAGAGACAAGATGACAAAACATGGTAATACAGATTTAAATAGAGTAATATGGAAACCGAGTAATATGGAAAGATTTCAACTTCTTAGTCATCCGCTGGAGTTTCTTTTCTATCAGTGACCATAAAACAACTAAAAACTTTCTGAGCCTTGCTAACAATTTCAACAACACAAAGATAAAGAAAGTAGATACAGCGGGTGAGATGGAAAGTAATCTTCAAGAAATATTTCTCATCCAAAGAGGGGAACCGGGTGGCAAAGCGGAAGTGACAGAAACCTGGGAGAAAGTTACGATGTCATCTCAGAAAAAAGCTTAAGCAGAGTTAGATATGAAACTATTTCTAGTGTCATTGAAGACAAAGCTGCTGCTGCTTCTTTTTGAAATCCAGGTGTCATTTCTTTTGTTATTTTGGTCTCTTTTTCAAGAATGGGCGCTGGAAAAGAATACTTCTAATAGAAGTCTCATACATGGTGGGTAGGGGACGGAGGGAGGGTGGGAAGAAAGAAAATTAGAATAATTACATTTATTTAAGAAAATATTTTAATGAGAAGATTTTATCTTAAAATAACATAAAATATTCAATTAATAGTTAATTAATTTTTCAGTAAGTTGACATAAAATTTTCTAGCAGATAAAAAATCTTCATCTTGCGGTGCCTGGGTGGCTCAGTGGGTTAAGCCGCTGCCTTTGGCTCAGGTTGTGATCTCAGGGTCCTGGGATCGAGTCCCGCATCCGGCTCTCTGCTCAGCAGGGAGCCTGCTTCCTCCTCTCTCTCTCTCTGCCTGCCTCTCTGCCTACTTGTGATCTCTCTCTGTCAAATAAATAAATAAAAATCTTAAAAAAAAAATCTTCATCTATATTAGATCAAGACTTAAGGAATTGATTGATTATAAAAGACAGAGACACCTTAAAATAGTATGTAGTCAAGCACCCATATGAATATTTGAAAAGTTCATGTGATTCTGAAATAGTATGTCTTACCTGAATCCTCCATGCTCAGATTATCTGAGCAACTGATTGTTTTTGGTCCAATCTTCTGTAAACTCTACATTTTCAAATTCTCATTTTCATCCTCTTCACTTTCATGGCAAGCCTATTATTTTCCTCGCCTTTTTCAAGCCATGGAAAAAAAGGGCCAATTTTCACTGGCATAAGAAGGAATTGTGCCAATATACTTCATGATATTTAAAAAGTATTCAGGAGTTTGCCATCCAAACCATAGTCTGGTAAGATTAATGAATAATGAAATGTTAATATTATATACCTGTTATTAAATTGAAAATTTCTCACAAATAGTACATATTTAAATCTTAGTAAGAAAGATAATTTTTCTCCAGTTTCATAAGAGTTTAAGATAGGGAATAAAAGAAACAAAAAATACTTAGGAATATTCATTTTTTGATGAGTAGGGTGTCCATTTAAGAAACAGATAAACACAGGGTCTGATCTAGATTAGAACTTGAGTTCTTTCTGTTCAAACCACTGGGATGTGCTATTGTAATATATTCACTGCCAAGAGATACATTACTGGGCAAATGATGGAATCTATCATATACAGAAAAATTGACTTCCCATCAACTGCATAATATGAAAAAAAAAACTGTAATGAGAAGCGGTGTCAAAATGTGAAATAGTATGAAATATATTCATCATTCACATATGAAAAAGAAAGAGTATCACCTGCCCATTGCAGACACTTAAAGGTAAATGAACAATGAGTACAAGGGTGGCAGTGCCTCCAGGTTGGATGAAAACATTCACACTTACCTTGTGCTACATTTATTGGCTATTTTTTAACTTTAATAAGACCTGAAAAAAGGTTTCAATGAGGCCATGAGATGTAGAGAAGTCTTGGCCAAAAAGCAATAATTACAATACAGCATAGGTCAAAAAGCCACAGGCTATTATTATAGTTCAAATTACTATTCATCCAATTCTGGTTAAATCTAGTATTCCAACTAAAAAGAAGAATATAAGCATTTATAAATATTTATGTATTTTGTATTGACAGTTCAGATATCTTTTGAAGACCTAAACCTGGAAAATCTTTAAAATACTTCCACAGAAATGGAGGCATATAGTTACCCTTTATCCATCTTATCACTCTAGAACTTGGTATTATTAATCATTAACAAACCATATACCAAAACCAATAAAATTACAAAAACTAAAACCAATGAACACTTAAAGTGAGCTCATTCATAGCCCTAAGTTATATGAAGTATTTTCAAGAAAAAAATATGAATTTGAAGAAATACTGTCTTATCTAGGTTTTTTTTGCATATCCATTTAAAAATATAAACAGATAACAAATTTAAGATTTTTATCACATAATTTGCAAGGCTGCATATAAGTTGGAAGTATTGGTACCAGAAACCACCTTCACTTTGTGCTCTTGCTACTCATAGTTCTAACTAGATGGGGAAAACAGCTTTCCGTCTTAAATTGCAGATAGTCAGATTACCCACAAAAGTTTCAATAGCTAATCTTTGAATGTTTTGCTTCTTTCAAACCCTGCCTTATTTTATTTAAACATATCCAGGTTAAATATAGAAACAATCCAAATTCTGAAACCTACCAGCAACACATAGCAAAAGGAATTATAAAATAGTGTTTAGGGTAACTTACCAAATAGCAGTCCACAAAAACTGTATCTCTTAAATTTAAAATTATGCCAAAAAACTTCAAGAAATAGGCAACATGACAAATGTCTTCTCATATTTAAGGGCCTTTAATGTGAAAGCAGTAGTAAAGAAAGAAAGAAAGAAAGAAAGAAAGAAAGAAAGAAAGAAAGAAAGGAAGGAAGGAAGGAAGGAAGGAAGGAAGGAAGGAAGGAAGGAAGGAAGGAAGGAAGAAAGAAAGAAAGAAAGAAAGAAAGAAAGAAAGAAATTAATTTAATAAAGAAAGAAAGAAAAGAAAGTTTTCTGCATTGCCTCAGAAACAAAGCTGATCCGTTTGGTAGAAACTTCAAAAGGATAGGTTTTCACTAAGGACAAGAAAAAAATATTTTAATAATTTAAAATACCTAATTATTTGCCTGAGGTTAATCATGTTTTCTTTCAATTGAGGTAATCACTTAAAGAGATGATACCTGTCAGAGCTCCTGTAGACAACAGTTCTTCATTAACAGCTGAAGTAGAAAAAAAAAAACCTTAATGTTTCTTAAAATTCTGAATTCTGTAGTTTAAAGATAACACTTTTAGTTTTATGAAAATCAACACTATCTAGATTTTTCCTTTTTTTTTCTCCTTTGAATTATGAAGAATGGAGTAGGTGGGTGTCTTTGATAACTCAGAAGAGATTGTAAATGCTTAAGACACATTTGAAAGGATTTAAAAATGAAGAAAAAAACAGTATTAGCTAGGGTTTGGGGAAATTTAAATTTCCATGTGAAATTGATGGGAGAGTAAATTATTGTAAACATTTTATAGGATCTTGGATTATGACTAAGTATTTCTTGGGCCCAGCAATCACATTCTTGGGAATTCCCTCCTCAAGACATTATGTAAGGTTATCTCAAGGTTATACACTGGAGAATGCTCATATCAGTCTCATTTATACTGGCTAAAAATTTTAAAGAATTTAATTTTAGCTAATAAATAAATTATATTATATTAATTAAATTATAGTATATTGACTAAAAGGTGGTCATTAAAATTGATGTAAAATTATTTTTATTTACACAAAAAGAAGAGAATGTCCATCTAGTAAAACAAAATCTCTCTGTCTGTGATTAAATACACATCAATACACATATGCCCAGTAACACACATTTAGACTCACGGTTAAATATGGGTGCTGATTTTTTCATGTTTTCTTTTGTACTTCTCTGCCTTGGTAACTCTGTTAAGAGGGAATGTATTGTTTTTAATAAATTATTATTGAATTAGTTTTTATGAATTGAAAATTTTTTTCATGACATTGTATATTTATCCAAGAAAAGAATAAAGAGAAAGCGTTTAAGTGATATAGTAAAAATCAGCATGTAAGATCGACATACAAAAACCAATTATGTTTTCATATACCAGCAATGAATAACCTGAACATGAGACTGAGAGAATAATTCTATTTATAACAGCAGCAAAAAAAAAAAAAATGCTTAGGAATATATTTAACATAATAAAAATATTTAGTGAGCTCCTACCATATGTTAGGCCCTATTTAGGAACTGACACAGAAGGCAGAGAGAGCAGAGTCCCTGCCCTCATGGATCTTCTAGGCAGGTGACTTACATTTTTTAAATATTCCAGATAATAGAACAATGAATTTCCTCTACAAGTAATTTTGTATAATTAAGTGTTCCATTAGATGGTTTTCTATAATTGCTATATTGTAGAGCATACAAGTTTTAAAACTGTCATCAATGGCTAATTGCTCTGTAAAAATGTGGTACCAAAAACTTTCCTGCTCACAGTGTTCGAGAGAGCAGCAACATTTTAAAGAATTGAAAACCGAGCATATGACTCTACTTAAATCTAGTAAGTCTTAAGTAGTTCAAAGTTTGGAGTAAAACTGATATCAAAAGGAATGATATATCTTCACAGTGTAGATAAAGAAATTAAAAAAAAAAACCTGAACTACAACTATTGTCCAAATAAAATAATCCAAAAAGTAAAGATCTTCCTTATTGAAAGCTAGAAATAATTGCATTTGCTACTGAATTTTCCAGTCATCATTTCTCATGTATAAAATGAAAAGGGTTGAGTCATATTTCTTTTCAAAACTGAATCAAGTTAAAAAACTAAATCAGATCCTTAAAAGAAAATCGCCCACCAAAAAGGAAATTGCCTTCCCTCACTTGAAAATATAGCAGTATGTTACCTCATTAAAATGCCAACATGTAAGGTATATGTGGTTGGTAAAGAAGAAATGTCAACCCTGAGGTTAGCAGGCTTTGTAAAGTGATGTAGTCTAGAAGGAGAGGATTATTTAGTGCACTAAGAGGTAAAAGGAAGGCCATCAAAAATAAAACCTCCCTGTTAAGCATGAATCAAATTCCCAACTTAACATGCACATTCACAATCAAGCAAGCTTCAGTATGTGCAAGAAGAAAAATCAAAGTCCACTACAAGAAAATCTGTAAACACTTACTCCAACATGGAGTATACGATACATAATATTACTTAAGTCCCCAAAGATTTCGTTTAATATATTTTCCTATATGAGTGCTTGTAAATATAGGGGAAAGTAATGCATTTTTATATTGCTTTTGGAAATACTCCCAATTATTACACAGTGTTTTTTGTGTCCTAAAAACTATCTTTAAATTATATGGACTCTGGAATTATTATTCCAACAATTATTCTTACAAGATTTCCTTAAAATACCAAAAAAAAAAGGGGGGGCGGATTTTGTGTAGATAGTCCACAAAAATTAACTGGCATTACTTTAACAACTGTTTAAAAGAACAACAACAACAAAAAGACAAAAAACCAGGAAGCAGACATCTTCCTCAACACATTCTAACTAGTATCCTCCCATAAGTAAAAAATAACCTAAGGATTGTATCATTTTCTTGCCAAAAACTGAACATGACTTGTCCAAGAAGTCACATCTTGCCACTATGTATTCTCTATATTTTGGTTACTAATAAGAGTTAGTCTCTCTATGCTTCTACCTGTTGGCTCTTTTACTATGATAGTCATCTCCTATTACATGACTCCATTTGCTGATCTCCATTTCTAAATACTCTGCTGTGTTATCTTTCAAAATCAAAAAGTATTTCCCTCTTCATCAATGGACATCAAGCTCCTAAAGTACAAAAAGCAGTGAAATTAGAGTAAAGCCCTTAATTTTAACTTTCTTCCCCTTCGACAAACCTACGAACAAGGTATAAATCTTCATCGTGTACCAGTTTCCTCATCCATACAATACGATCTCTACCTGAAATAACCTATCTCTCTGCAAGGATTGTGAAAGCAATTTGATATATTTTATACAAATAAATGTTCTTTGAAAGCAAAATATAACTATACATATTTTAAAAACTATACACATAACTACATATATAGAGCTATATGTAATGCCTATTTGAATAGTACACGTATATAGTACAGTGATGGCAGTCTGACTATGAGACATTTCTTCCAGTTTGCAAAAATAATTGAACTTTGGGTGACCCTATATTAATCAATTACCTAACACATCAAAGAAACAGACAGGACACATGCTCCTTTCACCAATGTCTTTTATAAGCATACATACCAACACAGACATACACACCTGTATTCACCTACCCAGATTCTCCTAGAAAATTGATAACATTCAGGATTACACTGAATTCCACTTATCACTCAAAATATAGTAGACAGAAGGCCTACAGGACATCTGTTTCCAGCTATGATGGAATAATTGATAGTGGACTCTGCATCTCATACATATCTAAAAATTCACAAAAAATTATGTACCTAAGGTAAAGGCTTAATCTATAAAATTTCTAGGAGAAAAAAATGTAAGGAAAATTATCTGCAACCTTGGAGTAGGCAAGGACAGTCAAGGTATTAACAATAAAAGACAAATTGATATATTGAATTTTGTCAAAATTTAAAATTTTAGCTCTTCAAAAATCATGGTTAATAAAATAAAAGAAAACATGGCATAGACTGGAAGAAGATATTCCAATAAATATATCTGACAAAAGACATAGCCCAAATATATGTCATTTCTACAACTCAAAAATGAAGCAAACACCCAGTTTAAAGGGAAAAAAAATTGGACAGATTATCTTAACAGACACTTCATCAAAGATGGCATATAAATGGCCAATAACTACATGAAAAGATATTAAATATCTTAACTATGAATAAAATGACTTAAGACCAAAATGAGCTGTAAATACATTCCCATTGGAATGGTGAAGATTAAAATACCAACAATGCAAAGTTTTGATAGAAATGTGGAGCACTGGAACACTCATATATTGCTGTGGGGAAATCATTTGGATAACGATTTAGCGTTTTCTTACAAGGTTATATGTATGTTTACCATGAGACCTAGAACATCCACTCCTAGGCATTACACAAACTAAATGACTTTAAATATCAACAAAATATTTGTACATCAATGTTGTTTATACTCTTATTCATAACTGCTAAAAACTAATACAACCCAAAAGCTCATAAACAGGCAAATGAATATAAAATTGTGGTATATTCATACAATGGAATACTACTCAGCAATTAAAAGACTACTGATAAAAAGAACAACATAAGTGAATCTCAAAAATACTATGCTGAGCAAAAAAGCTAGAGACAAAAGAGTACAAACTTTACGACTCCATTTATATGAAAGTTCTAGGGCAGAAATATTCACCAGCGACAAAAATCTATGGTCATCTAAGGTAGAAGCAGGGGCTGGGAATTAACTGCAAAGTGTTACAAGGGAGCATTTTAGGGAGATAGAAGCATTTAGTATCTTGACTATGATGTTTATTTCACTGGTATAGATATGCTATCTATACATTTGTTTAAAAATGCATCAAATTACACACTTAAATTGGGTGTATTTTCGGTATCTAAATTATGCCTTAATAAAGTCAATTTTAAAAATCAACAAAGGAGTAGAAAGCAGGAAAGGAATAGGAGTAGATATTCAGAGATGACAAAGAGTTGCCATTCTGAGTCATATTAGACACTTGATAAATATGTATCGAGCAGATTTATTGCAAACAACTATCTGGAAAGTAAGCATGACAACCACTATTTCTCATATTTTATAGATTAAGATTAAGATACTACTATTCAGAGAGCCACAAGATTAATCAAAATAAATGTTTTTCATAGATTACAAAGCTAATAAATTATATTCCTGTGAGAATTTAAGTAATTCCTAATATAATGATGTTTCCATATAAATTATCCACAGTATTCAAATTTGGTTACAAGTAATTAACTTCATGGAGTTGCCAAAATCCTTACGTTGACATTGTGTTTAAAGAGTATTGCTTGAAATAAGTCAATTCTGGGCCTTGGAAACCTTTCATTATTTAAAAAAAAAAAAAAAAAAAAAAAGCATGTGTAAGAGAATGGTATTTGTTGCATTGCAGTTTTTAACTATAAGCTCCAAATGTGAATACTTAAACACCAAATATGTTAAATATTTAATAGAATTGCCCATTATAAAGTTGGAAAGAACTTACTCTAATCCCGAGGCAATACTTGAAACTTTTCCATACTCAATTTAATATGATAGAAATTGAGATCATAAAAAATGAAGATGTGGCTGCTGCCATCACAGAGCTTACAATCTAAAAGAGGACAAAAGGCACATAAACAAATAAATATTATAAAAGGCTTAGTGAATGTTCTGGACTTACAGGGGCACACAGAGAAAGCAACTTTCTTCTTTCCCACCTGTGTATTCACATCAGCTTTCCTGACCTGTTGACTTCCCTGGCTTACAATTGGATGAAATTCTAGGCAGTTTCATGATCTATTCATTCATGTTCAGATAAATAAAGGTCAGTTTAGTCTAATTATTAAATGAGTTTTGAAATAACCCATAAAAGCCAATTGTGAAATGAAATGCCCATGAATCAGAGATTTTACATTGTCTCAAGTTTTATCAGTAATTCAAAGGAGATTCAACAACCACAAGTCACAAAGCAGAGAGAGGCCTGCAGAGTGAGAGTCTTCTCATGTTCCTTCCTGCATCAAACACACACCTCCAGCCTGGAATAATGGAAGAGGTCTCAAATATATAGCAGGGGGCACTTAAATTATGAAATATTGTCATTTTTTATCCCAGAGGACTACATAGCTTACATGACATTCTTCTTGGAAACAGACCTCACAAATTCATAGATTCCAGGTTTATTTATAAACAATTCCATGGGCTAATTCATTTCTTGCCACCGATGACACCTAAAGCAAGCCTTATAACTTTTGGTCTTAGATAATTAATAGTCCTCTCATCACTTTTTCATATTAATAGTCTCATGCTGGTAATTGAAATGTCCAACCCAATGTAATAATCAAAATTCTGAGCTGTCAACAATTGACTTTTTCCCTCACCTAGCTTAGTGCTACCAAAGGTCAGAAAATTTGCAAAAGGAGAGGTCTTTGCTTAGCCGTATGTTTTATTGACCCAACTCCCAAGTCACAGTCTCCAGTTCCTCCAAGAGGAGATATACAGAGAGAAGGACAAGGGGAAATGACCCCCTCTCCCTAGGCTTCTTAGGCTGGTCTGAACTGTCATTATAGAGCATTGATGTACTCCAGGCTTTGTATGCTCAGCTCTGATTCTTTCTTTTGGGATGTTTAATGGGTTTCTCAGAGATCACCCCATCAGATATCTCCAGTTGCAATTTCCATGATACAGACAATGACTTCTCCTCCCTCCAGCAATTTAAACTTGGAATCTCCATCCCCGGGGCTTCCGGTAATCTGTTCCTCCACCTGGTGACTTCACCCCTTTCCTGCCCACCCCCAACCATGGCCTTCATGGATGAAATCCTTTTCAAGGACTACCAAAAATGTCTCTCCCATGGGTCTACTTGACTCACAGGAAAAACATACATAAACAACCTTGAACTTGCACCTTGAAGGTGCAGTTTGCTTGCACAACAGTGTTCTTTCTCTGTCTTTGCTGTCAATCAGATACTTAACCTACAGTCTCCTGCCTTTAAAGTTCTCTTGTGGACAGGGGCGCCTGGGTGGCTCAGTGGGTTAAGCCGCTGCCTTCGGCTCAGGTCATGATCTCGGGGTCCTGGGATCGAGTCCCGCATCGGGCTCTCTGCTCAGCAGGGAGCCTGCTTCCTCCTCTCTCTCTCTCTCTCTCTCTCTCTCTCTGCCTCTCTGCCTACTTGTGATCTCTCTCTGTCAAATAAATAAAATAAAATCTTTGAAAAAAAAAAAAAAAAAAACTTCTCTTGTGGACAATCAGACACCACCAGTTCCCTCAACTTCAGGGATGCAAATAAGCCTTGAAGTTGTACCTACTGGCTTCAGATAGGACTAAAACATCTACTCCCCTTTCCTACTGAAGAACAATTCCCTCTGAAGTTTAACTCTGTCAATACTTCAACTCCATCCAATAAGTTAGAAATGGCTGATTATAAACATTAGCGTGACTGCTATTCCAAATTCTTAGTTTTCCAGGTTTTGTATGGAGGCAAGGCTAGTTGGCAATGATTACATGGTTCTTAATATCTGAACCCCAGCTAATTCTGAGTTCCAAGACAACACATACGTGCACACACACACATACACACACACGTACACACACACAACTTTTAATATTTTGTTACACTATTAAGCAAGGTAGAAACTGATAATTGTCAGAAAAGAAATACAACTTCTGTGCAAGGGGGACATGAATAAAAATAAAGAAATAATCATTTCTTTTTAAATATTTCTACAACATAGAAGTACCTATATAGTACTATATTATTTCATCTTTCAGATCTTTTAATGGGATGTGATTTTTGATACTGAGATAAAATATGCTTTTATACCTCAGTGTTTCATGTTCTACCTTTGGAACCAAGCTGACATTTCATCCCTGGATTACCCTTTAAAATATGTGTCATATTTCTATGAGTGTTTCTCTTTTTGAGCTAAATAACACCTCAATAATTTCAGTCATTTCTCAAAGTTATGGTTTTGACTCCCCTCAACATACTTTGTACACAGTATGTACAAACCTCTAAATCTCTTACGTTCTGCTGATGTTCTTAAAAATTACAAGTCTGAATCTCATAAAGCATTCAACCTTACAAAACTGTTCTAAATACTCTATTTCTAAAAATGCAATAAAAATTACACCATCTTTTTTTTGTTACATACATAATACAGCTGGCTTCCTTGAGCTCTCAATTAACAAAGTACCATCATTTAATAAAATGTTGTTTATTAAGTAAAACATGCCAAAAATACAAATTCTGTTTGATAAAGATAATGTTAAAACAAGCAGTATTGGATATCCATGTGACTTTAAGTTTCACATTTCTAATACAGAGTTTTGTACTAGTAAAACCATATAATAAAATTCCTGATACAGACTTCTAAAATAAGAAATTGAAGAAGGGCTGATATTGTACCAGTCGATACTTCCCTACCTGGAAACTCTAACACTCAATTCTGAACCATTGCATAGTACTGCAGAAAAGATAAATCAAATTTTGAAAAAATAATGGCTTTTAGAATAAAACCTGATATGAAACTAAATTACAACAGTAGGTTCATCTCCAACATCAACCTAAATTATATGCAAATTAATATAGACAATGGACATACAAAACCCCTAAGACACATCTCTCAAGAAATTTATATTAAGAGAGAATATATGCATCTAAAACCATGTATATTAGTATTTTGCATTGATAATTTTCCCAAACGAGTGAAAGGAGGTCTTTTAGAGTTTCAAAAAATAAAGAGGTGGAACCTGAGTTGAACTAAAGAATGACCAAAGAATGACTAAAATTCTGAACAATGGTGATGATGAAGGTTATCATTCTAGGTGAAGCAAATCTTGTGTGCAAAGGTCAAGAAAATACTTAAGGCATATTGGAATGTTACAAATAAATTAATGTGTTTGGAAAAAGGGACTAGTATGTGATATGTGGGAAAAGATGGGGTAGGGCCAGAATATATGAGAATTTAAATGATGACTAGGAGTGTGGTCTCCAATCCATGAGGCAGAGATAGTCAGTGGTGGTTTTGATCCATACAGTGATAAGTATACAGCAATGTTTTAGGAGGAATAATCTAGCTGAAGGACAGGCACACCTCAGAGATATTATAGGTTCAGTTCCAAACATTAAAGTAAACATCACAATAAAGTAAGTCACAGTTGTTTGGCTTCTCAGTGCATGTAAAAGTTATGTTTACACTATACTGTAATCTATTAAATGTGCCCAAGCATTAGGTCTTAAAAAAATGTGCATACCTTAGTTAAAACTTACTCTATTGATAAAAATGCAAACCGTCAACTGAGCCTTCAGTGAATCATCACGGACCAAAGACCACTATTACAAATACAGTAATAATGAAAACATCTGAAATATTGTGAGAAGGACCAGTATGTAACACAGAGATACAAAGCAGGCAAATGCCCTGTGAAAAATGGTGTTGAAACATGCGCTTGACACAGGGTCGCCAAAACCTTCAATTTTAAAAAAAAAGGAAAAAAATAAAATAAAACAAAAACGTGGTATCTGTAAAACACAATAAACCAAAGTTCAACAAAACAATGTCTGTTGTCTCTCTTTATCAGCAGGAATACGGTTGGAGACCCCCATGGATGCCTGAAACCACAGATAGTCCCAAACCACGAACATAGTTAAGTTTTTCCTATACATACGTACCTATGATAAAGTTTAATTTATAAATTAGGTACATAAGATTTTAATAACAAGAACTAGAAATAAAGCGGGACAATTATAACAATATACTATAATAAAAGTTATGTGTGCGCTCTCTTAAAATACCTCATTCTCCTGGACTCACCCCTCTTCTCGTGACGCTGTGAATGGTAAAATGCCCCCGGGGAGGTGAAATGAGGGCAATGACGTAGGTGTTATAGGTAGTTAAGCCACTATTGACTTCTAAAGCTTCATCAGAAAGAGGATGGAAAGTCGGCTGTGGGTGGCGGCTGGCGGCGGGTAACCGGGTAACACAAAGCAGAAAGCAGAAGCAGAAAACCAAGACTTAAGTTGGCATGTTTGCTGATGAATTAGAATTAGGAGTCAATGGATTAGGTGAAATAAGCAAGGACTGTTCAGAACTGACATACCTAAGAGAAACAATAAAAGTAGCAATCTAGCAACAGCTTTAATGTGGAACAAGAGGACATTTTAGAGAGATTACGAAGAAAATTCTGTTGTCGTTAGCAATGAAATAGAGGAATGGGAAGGTGAAACCTGTTCATTTAAGGTGAGGGCGGAGCCCCCTCCACCCCGACCCCCACCCCCACCCCAAAAAAATCAGGATGTGGTTTTAAATGTGGCTTGAAAGCTCACCAAAGAGACCGAAGTTGATATGGATTCAGCTATAAAGAAGGAACTGAAAATGTGAGCCACGGTGACAGGATGAAAAAGGAAAATAAATAAGAAGTGCATTAGTCAAGTTTATGAAATGGGAAGCAGAGCCAATGGAGGAGCAGAGCATAACAACGAAGGAATAAAACAGAAAGAAATACATTATCTTGGCTCCTTTCAAGCCACAGGGAGGAAAGGGCCCCGGCTGCCAGATAGCGTCTGGGGCAGTTCATAACAAAGCTTTTGAGATCAATCTTGAAGTCAACCGCTGTGTGAGCAAACTGCAAAAATCATGATCAAAGACGTAAAATGGTGGAGGTGAGCCACAGTAAGACGGTCTCACATGATTGTGAGTATTCCCGTTGAGAGGTGACAGTGGAGTTTTAACGTGGCCACAGGGACTGAGGTGCCAGGGACTCCAAGCAGGTGAGTGTTTATGAAAGAGAGGGGGTTTGGCTGTGCTAAAGGCTTAAGGAAGTGAAGGAAGATAACTTATTGGGACCAGTGTAAGAAAATTACATAGAGAAAAGTGCTTCCAAATTATTTCAAGTTTGTTCCATTAATTAGCTTAACGTTTCTATCAGGATGTGGATTTTATGATTCAAAACTTGGACTTCGTCCAAGTCCTAGTCAAATAAACAAAAATGCTAAATTGGTGAAGTAGAAATTAATGGTAATTTGCTCACATAGAAATATAGCATAGCTTCAATGGAGTTTTCATTGAGTAACAATTTTAATATTTAGACAGTTACTGAAATTGACATTTTAAATATGGAAATGCACCTATTCAAGTGCCACCTTTCAATGTTTTGGAAAACTTTACATAAATCTTAATGAATCATTGTCTGATTATATCAACTATGGGATGGAATATGCTAACAAACACCATCAATGTGCAATTGAATGACATATTTTCTAATTGTTTTTATAATTTTATAAAGATCATACAATTTCATCAATTGCAGAATAGAGAAAGAAAAGTGTTGCTCTACCAAGGGACAGTATAATAATCTTAAGCAGTTGGAGAATGAAAACAAATAATCTGATTAATCCAAACTTTTCTATTTTGTTATGTATGCATGACCACAGAAAATCTTTGTCATTATTTTATTTTTTACAATTGTCATGGTATTATTTTTCTTCTGGATTCAAAATAAACCCTTATGGCTTACTTAATCTCTTTACTTCAGAATATTTAGTATATACCAAGAAGATTTAAGGGAAAATCAAGACTTAAGGGAAAGATATTTAAAATTACTAAAATAATGGCTACCCTCTGACCAAGTTGCTAAACAAGTTACTTAAGCAATTATCATAAAACAGGAAGATTTAGTTAAGGATATATAAGTGTTACATTATGGGGGGTAAAAGACATGTAGAGAAATTAATTTAGGTTATGAAAAACTAAACTTTAGGAGTGCCTGGGTGGCTCAGTTGGGTAAGTGGTTGTCTTCAGTGCAGGTCATGATCCCGGGTCCTGAGATCAAGTCATATATCAGGTTCCCTGCTCAGCAAGGAGTCTGCTTCTCCCTCTCCTGCTCATGTACTCTCCCTCTCTCCCTCTCTCTGTCAAATAAGTAAAATCTTAAAAAAAAAAAAAAGAAAGAAAGAAAGAAAGAAAGAAAGAAAAGAAAAACTAAATTTTCATTTATAAAGGAAAAATGTGTATTTATTGAGAATGAGTGAATATTATTATTTGAGAATATATGCACATCTCAAAAATGTATACTTGGAATCAGTAATAAAAATGTATTTTACCCAGCAGTCCTGGGTGGCTCAGGACATCCAGCTCTTAGTTTCTGCTTAGGTCCTGATCTCAGAACCGTGGGATCCTGCTGCCCATGGTGCTCCAAGCACAGAGTCTGTTTGAGATTCCTCCAGCTCCCTCTCTCTCCCCCTCTCTACACACTTCTGTCTCCACACATCATGGCCTTGAGCTGTCTCTCTCTGTAAAATAAATAAAATATTATAAAATAATAAACAAAAATAAAATATATTATAAAATAAATAAAATATTAAAATATTAATATTATAAAATAAATATATAATATATAATTATTTTATATATACATATATGTATATGTTATATACATATATGTATATATTATATATAAATAATATTTTTTATATATATACACACACATATATCACACTAGGTAAAATATATATTTTATTATCTATTTTTTTAATATAACTTTGAATGTATATTTTACCTAGTGTGATGGTTAATTTTATGTGTCACCTTCATTGGGCCACAGGGTGTCCAGATATTAGTTTAAACATTATTCTGGGTGTACTTATAATGGTGTTTCTGGATGAGATTAACCTTGAAGCCAGGAGACTGTATAAAGAATATTGTCCTCCCTGATGTGGGTGGGCTTCATTCAAGCCACTGAAGTCCTAAATAAATAAAAGGCTGAGCAAGAGCATATTTACTCTCTCTACGTGGTGGCCTTTGAACTAGACCTCAGCCTAACTGGCCTTTGGGCTCAAACTCTGACCTAAACTTAGGCTCTCTTCATTCTTAGACTGCCAGACTTGGACTGGAACAATACCATCAGCTCCCCTGGCATTCCAGCTTGCTGGCTGTAGATTCTGAGACTTCGTAGCTTTCATAAGAACATGAGCCAATTCCTTATAATAAATCTAAGTGGTAGAGAGAGAGAGAGAGAGATCTCCTATTGGTTCTGTTTCTCTGAAGAACCTAAGCTAAGACACCTTGTAAAATGTTATTTTTCCCTCAATACTTTTTTAGTAATTCCTTAAAAGAAATTTTTTAAATTTATTTTTTATTTATTTTCAGCATAACAGTATTCATTATTTTTTCACCACACCCAGTGCTCCATGCAATCCGTGCCCTCTATAATACCCACCACCTAGTACCCCGACCTCCCACCCCCCGCTACTTCAGAACCCTCAGATTGTTTTTCAGAGTCCATAGTCTCTCATGGTTCACCTCCCCTTCCAATTTCCCCCAACTCCCTTCTCCTCTCTAACTCCCCATGCCCTCCATGCTATTGTTATGCTCCACAAATAAGTGAAATCATATGCAGCCTCTTTGGAAAACAGTGTGGAGATTCCTCAAGAAATTAAAAATAGAGCTTCCCTATGACCCTGCAATTGCACTCCTGGGTATTTACCCCAAAGATACAGATGTCATGAAAAGAAGGGCCATCTGTACCCCAATGTTTATAGCAGCAATGGCCACGGTCGCCAAACTGTGGAAAGAACCAAGATGCCCTTCAACGGATGAATGGATAAGGAAGATGTGGTCCATATACACTATGGAGTATTATGCCTCCATTAGAAAGGACGAATACCCAACTTTTGTAGCAACATGGACGGGGCTGGAAGAGATTCTGCTGAGTGAAATAAGTCAAGCAGAGAGAGTCAAGTATCCTTAAAAGAAATTTTACAGAAATTTCTCCCTGATTAGTGCATAGTTCAAGAAAAAATTGTCCATGTTGTCTCAGGTCCTGAAGTCATTTAACAAAAGCAAAAACTGAAGTGCAACTGGGAAAAGAAAGAGTGGGAATACGTGGAAACGCAGTGTAACATGGAGCTGGGGTTCTGCGGACCTGAAGTCCTGTCCTCGCTATTTTGTGATTAACTTTCCTGAGCTTCAATTACTGCATCGGTAAATTAATGATGTTGGATCAAGTAGATGTTTTTCAGGCTTCTCTTAGCAACATAACTCTTTCTCAAAATGAAAATTCACGTGGAAAAGCAATATATTTTACATGCCCATAAACAAATAGAGCAGAGAGAGTGTCCATCCAATAATCAAGCACCGTGGGAGGCAAATTGAAAAGTGCTGAACCAGCTGGTGCCACCCAATCCTACCACTGGGGAATCCTCAAACTGATGATGTTTTATTAATCATAAAAGCAACATTTATTGACATCTGGGCTGCACACTTTATATACTTCACTTCATTTATTCATCTACGCTAGATGGAAAATGAGGTCCAGTTCATTAATTTGCCCAATGTGCATATAGCTAGTAAATAATAGAGTCAGAATTCAAACCCAGAACAATTTGACCCCAAAGCCTATATTGGTTCTCACAGGTGTTACCATTTGTTTAATATTTACTAGGCACTAGACACTGTGTTTGATTAATACTCGTAATTATCATATAAGTTGAAGATCATTACTCTCATTTTGAGCTATGAAAACTAAGTCTTGGATAGGTTATGTCTCCTTTTTCTTTGTCATCAGTAAACTACTCCCAGCAATTTGGAGTATTTCAAGCCCACCTACATTCTATCATTGTTAATAATAAGCATTTACTGTTCCCAGAGGTTGGATATGCATTATGAAAATTTGGTCCTATGTGTGTGGGGGGGGTGTGTGTGGGTGTGTGTGTGTGTATTTCAAACCTAGGAACTGTGGTGCCATGTAGGGCTATAAAATTTTAAGAAAACACAATTTTTTCTCTTTCAGGAACACTAAAGCTCATTCCTTTGTAACAGTATTTATAGACTACTCAAGAGTATAAAGATAATCATTAGTATTACTCTAAGACTAAATAAATTAACTCCAGTAAGAATATAAAAATGATCACCCAATGAATGAAAATATTTAATATGAATTAGCATATTTAAAATTAGTAGATATTTTAAGGTTTAGTCCACATTTCCTATAAATATATGGAAATAATATGTAATAATCCCCATCTTCAATATCCTAAACATTGAATATTAACATTCTAAGCCCACAATTAACAGCCTGAGTAAAGAACATTTAAACTTCCAAAAATAAACAAACACGTCAGACAATCAGAGAAATTATTTTTAGAATTCATAAATCAAAGAACACTTCGCTTTATATTTTTCCTAGCTTAGAGCCTCTTCAGTTTCTTACAAGTAGAACATTAAGAGAAAGTGATTTTAAAGAGATATTGAGCCTCATATATTAAAAATAAAGTGCTGGATTTCATCCAGAAGCAAACTGGTAATTGTGTTAAAATGTAGATGCTGAAATCTCTCCCTGAGCTGCCTCTTGAAGTTGACCAGGTCATGCTAGCAACTGCCAAAAATCCAAAATTGGCACTTCTGAAGTCAGTGTATAGGGGTTGGCCAGCTGGAAAATCGCCTGAGGAGTTCCAATAATTTGAAAATCATCAACATAAATTTTCTCCCTAAAAAGAATGCTTCTTCTGGGGAAACTGAACCACTATTCCAGAGGGCTGTTGACACACAGGCACTTTACAGACAGGACATCCAGGAATTGGCCTGAATTTATGCTCACAGGTCCAAAACTGACACCCACTTGGAAAGAATGGAAATGAGTACAGTCTCATTTTTTAGGAAAAAAAGTCCTAGTTTTTAAAAAAAAAAAAAAAGAGGTCATATTCATGTTTGACATGGAGCTTAATTTTGGCTAAGAGCTCCCTATCTGTGGTAGAATCTTTTAGCAACAGTTCTTAAAAATAGCTTTTGGTGAGAAAGCACAGTGATTTCTGGTATAATTAAGAGTGGAGTTGGGGAGTTCACTAGTTTTGCCTAACAAAGTTGCCATTAGCTCTGCCAAGAAGACTTTACTGAAAGTAACTTCATGTTACCTGATTGAAACGCATTGTACAGTATATTAAACATGAAGCCAATAACATCTTTACAAAGCCTTTTGAGGGCAGCCAAGATTCTTATCATTCAACGTGTGGAATGCTTGGAACAACATTTCAAGGCACTCTTTGATCAGCTTATTCCCTCCTATCAGAGAATTTGTATTACAAAAACAAGCTTCTTTGGGGGGGGGGGGTGTTTTTATTTGCTCTGTGATCTTTTCAACCCCAATAATTCATATTCATGAAGTGGATGATAATCATCAAAAATTTCTAAAACTCTTCTGTGGAAGACAGAGCCAGCTCAGCTGAGGAGACAAAAATCTGAGAATTATTACTTGTATTCACTCACAAACTACATTTTAAAGGAATGTTAGCAAAAAGTTTTTATTTAATGTTAGGTATTCACTGAATTAACCAGCACTGCCATTTTTTCCAATGAAGGAAACAGGGAAGAATATGAACATACCATTTAATACATTATGGCAGTGCATTAAAATCTTCTATAAACCTAGAGAAAGATAAAATAATGCCTTATGATAATATACTATTTTCACATAAACCATGGGGGAAAAATGCTTATTTTGGTGCTCTGAGTGCCTAGGAAGGAGTTATTAGTCCAAATTTATAGATGAGGAAAAGGTATTTGATATTTTTAATTATTTTTTTTGTTTTTTATTTATTTTTTATTTTTTTTATTTTTTTGTTTGATTGTTAGTATGGAGGGGTGAGTTACGAGGATGAGGTCAGTGAGAATGACAACACAATAGTGTTGGAAAGGAAGATAACAAGGAGGGGGCTGAAGCAATCAGACGAGGGGAGAGTGGCCAGAAGTAGAAGCCACAGCACTTACATCTGTGGCTAATTTTAAGTGCTCTTTTTACGATGAAATTCTCCTTTTTTTTTCTTTCTTTTTTTTTTTTTAATGCCTAGTTCTTTTAAAAAGCTGACAGATTGAGCTCTCATTCTGGTGTCCAAATATCTAACTTGATTTGATCATGAAAACCCTTTGTGTATAGCTTTAGAGTGATTTAAGCTGTTGAAAATATTTTACTTTTGACTTTATGGCATAAAATGAGTTTAAGGATGAACCAAAAAAATAAGTGAGTAAATGCACTCATTCAGCAAACACATTTTGAACGTTCTTTGCATAACATGCCCCTCTCATCATACAGCGTCATGTCAAGTGTTGCTCTTCAAATATACCATGCCTGTCTAGCTAATATCATCAGCCCTGCCCCCTTGCAATCTCTAGCTCATTAGCCTGTTTAATGTCATTCATAGTACTTATAACTGTCTGAAATTATCTTATCTACTTGTTTATATGTTTATTTTCTGTCCACTGCCTGCCATCCACCTCCAACCAAAAGTTCTTTGAAAGTAGGAGTGTGTCCATTTTCAGCAATGCACTATCCCCAGTGCCTTGAACAGTGTCTGGTGCTATAGGTACTCAATTTACATTTAAGGAAAAATGAAGGACTACCAAATTTTACATAATATTTTATATAAAGAAGTAGTTTTGCATATATCATTGCAATTGATTCTCAGAAAAATACTATGAAGCGGCCACAGATAACATACATGTTTAAGAAACATCATCCCATGCTTTTTCCAGCTCATAGTTCATACAGTATAAAATCAGTGTTCACAGACTGTAATTGCTGAAAATACCCATGCTCTCAAGATGTCTTCAGTACCATACACTCACCAGATTGAGTTCCATGTGCCTTATTCATTCTAAGTTCCAGATGTACAACTAAGCACCAAGCACACATAAACTTTCAGTGAAGTTTTGTTTCCTATATAGGATAAAGCAGTGACAGCTACTAGAAAATACACCCGCTTAGCTCCTCCAATTAGCCCAGTTGTTTGCAAATGCTAAGGCACGCTTCCACACATGAGGCTAAAAACAATGAGATCTACCAGGGAAAGACCTATGTATGTCTCAAAAAGCATTGATACAGCTTAGTTAATTTCCTTGTTAATTTTTCTTTAAGACAGTGATGCACATTGTATATTTAGAATCTGCTTTTCATTTCTAATTATAGCGTTTTTGCTGGATTGCTCTATTCACGTTCTTTCGGTTTACACTGCTAGATTTCATCTCTTAGTTCCACAAACAGTTAAGTGAGATCATGTGTCTGAGATCTGGCCAGAGGATGATGCACGTTTACAGGCAAAGACATTAGGAAACGACACTAATGAACTGAGCTTGGAGTACTTAACTAGATGTGGAGCCTGGATCCCTGAATGATCACAAAGAGGCACATCCAACAAGGTTCACCCACTAGACTGTTACTATAAATAAGGATAATATTGGTCCTTCTTTCCCAATGAATATAATCGTTATTTCACTCTTTTGTCTAATTTAATTGTCTATAGCAGTTCCAGAAAAAATATTAAATAATAATGGGGAAAGTAGGCACATATGCCTTATTCCTAACTTTAGTCAGGATGCTTGAAGTTTTCATTGCTAAGAAGGGTGCTAGCAACTGGTTTAAAAAATATCTACAACTTTACTTACAGAAGTATCACCCTCTTCCTATTTTATAGCATAGTTTGTTTTCTTTGACCTCTACTCAGTTATACTACAAGATTTCATATCTTTAAACAGTTTTGCATTCCTGAAATAAACCCCACTTGGTCATGGCATATTCTTCTTTTGGTGTAGTGTAGATTTTATTTTCTGGATTTTATTCAGTATTTTACATTGATATTTATAAGTGAGATGATTTATCATTTTCTCTTTTGTGGAGTCTTTGTCAGATTTTGGAGTTAATGTCATATTAGTTTGGTTTTATTTTTTAAGAATCAGAGTGCTTTATTTTCTATGCCTGAAACAAGTTAGATTGCATAAGAATTACCTGTTCTTTGAAGGTTTGAAAACATTTATCCATGAAATTCTTTGTTATTTTTGCAGGCAAGGCCCTAATTTAACAACATAATGAATTCCTTCCGTGATCAGTGTTTTAATTTAGTATAACTCTGTCTTTTTAGTTATTTTGGTCATTTTAAACTCTTTAGAAATTTAGAACTGTGTTCCTGAATTGTTAAGTGGGTTACAAATTATATAATATTGGTCTGAAAAGTAGAAATTTAATATTTTTTCAAAAAGGTTTGTAAAGGAGGTATTTCCAAAAGATGTTTCAAAGATGCTAATAGAATAATATAAAAGAAGATTCATGGTCAGTATAACTGGGAAATTCTTTAAAACAAATTTTAAAGACCTCTTTTTTGCAGGACTTCTCAGAGTCCTTAATATTCTTATGAGCATTTTCTCTTTAAAGGAAGGACGGGGCCTAATGTATATAACATTGCCCATCCTTGACTGTGTAACCTTCCCCCCACTTTCCTTCCAAAAAGCATCTCATGAGACTTGTGTTTTCTGGTACCCACTTTGGGAAAGAAGTCTACAGATCCAAATAATTTTCTTCTTGCAGAAATATTTTCAGGATTGATGAGACTAGAATGTTGTGGAATACAATCCCTTCTAGAAAACTCATAATGATGCAATAAAAATATATAAACTTCAATGGCTCAGAAAGCCTCTAGGCTTTATTTGACTGAAACATTTTTCGTGGTCATACATTTGCTTGCATATCACTCTGAGAAATTCTGAAGATCTTAAATAGTATGTAAAAAATGAAATGGCAACTATTTGAATACTTAAAAACATTCAAATAAACTTAGTTTAAGTAACAGGGGACTTTGCACAATTTTTACTTATATTAATTAAACTATTACTTATTTAAGCAGGGGGTATTTTTTTTTAAAGATTTTATTTATTTATTTGACAGGCAGAGATCACAAGGAGACAGAGAGGCAGACAGAGAGAAAGGGGGAAGCAGGCTCCCTCCTAAGCAGAGAGCCTGATGTGGGGCTCGATCTCAGGATGCTGAGATCATGACTTGAGCCGAAGGCAGAGGCTTTAACCCACTGAGCCACCCAGGCACCCCAAGAAGGGGGTATTTTATATATCATTGATATTGGCCATAAAATCAAGGTGGTATCCAAAGTATTTTGCTGTCTCCAACTTACAGATGAAGAAATGTTTTATTCTATTTAAGAAAAGCCTTTTTGGAACTCTTCAGAGACTTGATTGTTAGGAACAAGTCTATAGTGTCATCTGGAAAAGTTTCAAGAAGCTGAAGAAAAAAAGGTTTAAGTGCTAATGTGTGACTGAGTACACCTTGTCAATTATAGATGTTACATTCAAACAGAACATGCTCAGATGCTGATAACTTCCTCCTTTTCTCAGACCTATGAAGGACAACAGGATACAGACTCCCATGGGAGAGCTTTGCTCAAGAAGCCCAGAAACAGAGTGGATGGTTAAAGCCATCTTACATCTGGAAATTCTAGCATTATTCTTAGAAAAGTATCACACCCTCAGGCCTAATTAGCAATAAACAAATAATCTTGAACTCTATTCCTTATAATTGCTTGAGGAAATTCAGAGAGAGAGAAAACAAGAATATAGGTGCTAAAGGTAAATTGATTCACATATAATGGCTCCTTTTATCATTTTATTAAAAGAAATATCTAAATCAAAATACTAAGCTTCTCCTGGAAATCTACAGAGGTGATATGGTGTAATAGAGCTGGCTTGTATAGCTCTCAAGAGCCAACTGTGCACTTCTCTTCCTAACTCTGTGCTCAGTAACCCCACATTGTGATGGGAGCATTTACATCATGCGAATTGGCAAATATTAAAATCAGAACTTTGTTTTTATTCTTTAATTGAGAGTTGGTTATTAAACATTTACCAGCATACTACTGTTAATTATCCAAAACATATTAATAATTTCAATATCAGTAACTATGAATTATGCGGATTATGATAAATGTGAAGTATACAATAAACCATGAATTCACTCATTCTAAGAGCTCACAAAATTTACATGTGCACACTTACATTTTCTCAGTTTAACATACTACAAATTCCACCACAATTGATATATAGCTTAATTATAGTAGATAACATTATAGACCTGTTTCATTATTATTTGTAAGACTTTGAAAAACATCCTAATATTTAACATAATTAGCTAGTAGTCTTTGGTGTGAAAACTAAATTTAGCAAAACTTGACACTTATGTGAGTGGTTTGGCAAGTTTTTTTACTTATTCTTTTTTTATATGGTAATGAAGTACATCTCAATCTTTTTCCCCTAATTTTCTTGATGATCTAGTTCACTGATCTTGGTCTTCAGAGTTTAGCACATTCTATATATGTATTTGATCTAAATGTTTGGCCAGATACTTACCGGAACCATAGATAATGTTTTTGTCAAGAAAACTAAAGTTTACAGAATTAAATATTACAGATATTCAAGATATTCCATCTCTGTGTACTGATTTTAAGTATAAATTTCAAAAGAGGAAAATTTGTTCTCTTGGTGCTGTGATAATCTTTCCTTTGTTTGGAAACTTTTATGTGAAGTGGTAATCTTAGTTACTTTGTAGCATGTTAGAAAACTTTGATAATCTGATATACCTATAAGTATCAAAAAGTATAGAGGAAGATATTGTTATTTTCCAAAATAGTACCTGTTGAAATAATGTATCCACCTCTTTCTACACACACACACACACAAATTTTTAAAACCCATATCATCTGAAGTTAATAATGTAATAATCTAATTAATTATAATATTATTATACATTATATTATATATTATTATACATTATATAATACATTAATGTAATAATATAAAGTTAATAAGTAACTCTATTTAGAGGAACATAAATACTTCAAAAATACTAATAACAAGTGTTAGAATAGCTAATAACTTTTGTTCTCATATTTGACCTTCTCCTTTCCAGTAGCCAGAGAAAAAGGCAGGAAGAAGGGATGAAAGTTATGTATGCCTTGCTTCTGGAAAAATTAAAATTCAAGGTGGTATTTAAAATTAAAGCTAAATACAATATTTCTTCTTGCTTAATTCATTTAATTAATTCATCCAATAAAGATTGATTAACTACTTACTGCATGTTAGGCACTACACTGAAGCTGAGCATACAGAAATTAAGCAGCCATGGAAGGTGGATATAAAAATGACATAAGTGGGGGGCGCCTGGGCGGCTCAATGGGTTAAAGCCTCTGCCTTCGTCTTCAGGTCATGATCCCAGGGTCCTGGGATTGAGCCCCACATCGGGCTCTCTGCTCAGCAGGGAGCCTGCTTTCCCCGCCTCTCCACCCCCTCCCCCGCCTGCCTCTCTGCCTACTTGTGATCTCTGTCAAATAAATAAATAAAATCTTAAAAAAAAAAAAATGACATAAGTGGAGGGGCTCCTGGGTTGCTCAGTCTGTTATGCTCTGCATTTGACTCAGGTCGCGACCTTAGGGTCCAGGGATTGAGCCCTACATGGGGCTTTCTGCTCAGCGGGAGTCTGCTTCTCCCTCTCCTCCCTGCTTGTGCTCTCTCGTGATCTCTCTCTCTCTTTCAAATAAATAAATAAAACCTTTTTAAAAAATCACAAGTGGAAATAAGTATAACATGTGCCTTTCTGTAATGGACATAGAACACTGTGGGGTACCAAATGAGTGAGTAATATATTTAATCTAGGGGGGGTGATCATAAAAGTTTTCACAGAGACTTTTCCCAGAAAGATTTTAAAATTAAATGTATCTTTGTATGACAGGTATTTCAAGTAGAGAGTGTCACAAGCAAAGGAACAAAAACGTGTAACAGCAGGGCACATTCAGGGAACTTCCAGTACTTTTAGTTCTGTTGGAGTGTAGAGTTTGGGGAGATGGAGAGAGATTGAAGGTCACGGCACACAGAGAGTAACGGATAATAGGAGAAGAGAATTGGGGATATTGACAGTGTCTACTCTGAGAGAAAATAAGCCTAAACCATAGGCGGTAAGGAAGGGAGGCTAATAGGGTGAAAGAAGAGATTTCTAGACACTGAGTTCTCAATGAGTGAGTTAGGAAACAGAGACAGCAGTGAGAATGTGATTGTATTACTAGACTTTCAGAGGTAGACAATTCAAAATTCTTTCAGACTCAGAGAATTGCCATGGAGGGGGATGACCATGAGAAAACAGGAGTGAAGGTAACTGGAAATGAGGAGCTCAAGTAACTGAGAATCTGAGATCTGGGTAAAAACCCCAAATGAATGGTAGGAACTGGGTAAAAAGGAAATGGGAAGCCATAACCTACCTACTTATACTTCTTTTGACTTTTAAAATATTGCAAATTATTTCTTAGTTAAATTACCTAACTTTTCCCCTAACATTTTTTTTTTAAATAAAATTGGTGCTGGAGGATGATGTGCCTTATTTATCTTCAGCCTTGTCACTTTTGAGAAATTGTCCCGTCCCTTTGTGTGTGTGTGCATGTATGTGTGCATGTGGGGGGTGCGTGTGTGTGTGTGTGTGTGTGTGTGTGTGTGTGTGTCTATGGTAGAGAGCAGTGGTATGCTCAAGCCAGAGATATACAAAATATGGATAGAAGATAAAAGACTGGCAATTGCAATCAAACACAGTGTTTGTTTTTTGCCAGGAATGGGTTTAGATTCAATTATTATCACTGTTTTCCCAATAAGGAAACTAAGACTTAGCAAGCTTAAGTAAATTAGTAAGAAGCAGGACTGTGAATAAAATCTATACTGTCTGACAATGCCTCCATTCTTAATATTATACTGGGCTAATTACTTTATTATTTAAATAGGAATAACATCTACCTCATAGAGATAAAATTAAAGATTAAAAGTAAAGATTAAATGTGGCTGAGTTGTTAACTCCCTCTGCCTGGAGGTCAGGTGTTTGCTTATGAATATGTGTATGTGTTTTGGTGGGGGGGTGGGTGTGGTCATTTAGTTATCAGCTCATTCAGAAAAAAACTTCGTAAGTGTTCAAAGAACATGTCATATATTGAACTATGATGACTGAATCTGATAATGTATAAGCATAAAAATAATTATATTCAGAAAGATAAGCTTTCAAAATATTTTATTTAAAAAAAGTACTTTTTACATATGTAGCAATGTTCTAAGCAAATTACCCGTCGCTTCATTACTCATTACTATTCATTGCTATATAATCAACATTAGCACTAGGGCACCTGGGTGGCTCAGTCATTAAGCATTGCCTTCGGCTCAGGTCATGATCCCGGGGTCCTGGGATAGAGCCTGCGTCAGGCTCCTGCTCAGCAAGAAGCCTGCTTCTCCCTCCCCCTTGCCCCTCCTTGTGTTCCTCTCTTGCTGTCTCTCTCTCTCTCTCTCTCTCTCTGTCAAATAAATAAGTAAATAATATTTTTTAAAAATAAACATTAGCATTATCAAAGAATCAATCAATATGAACAATAACGGACCCTGAACTTCTTTCATAAGACTTTTCTCCACTGTTTACCTGGAGTACTGCAGTTGGTGGAACGAAGAGAGAATGTAAAAGTTAGGTGTGCTGATTAACTGTGGGTACGTCTGCATCACAGAGGGAGAGTTACCAAAAAGGGAGCATATACTATGCTGATAAAAATTACTCAACATTTGGGATGCCTGGGTGGCTCAGTTGGTTAAGCTGCTGCCTTCGGCTCAGGTCATGATCCCAGGGTCCTGGGATGGAGTCCTGCATCGGGCTCCTCGTCCAGCAGGGACTCTCCTTCTCTCTCTGCCTCTGCCTGCCACTCTGCCTGCTTGTGCTCTCTCTGACAAATAAATAAATAAAATCTTAAAAAAAAAAAAAAAGGTATTCAACATTTGCAATAAGATCTGAAATAGCAACTAATGTCTTAATCAGTATCGGATTTCTTGCAACGCTCCAAAATTATAAAACCAGCTTTCAACTATATCTGTTTTCTTTTAATTATATGAGCCTTTTAAAAATTCCCTTTCAGTTTTCTTCTTTCTTCCCCTCTTCCTTCTTTCCTTCCTTTCTTCCTTCCTTTCTTTCTTTTTTTTTTTTCTGTTTTAGGATGTGTTTATTTGAGAGAGGGAGAGAGAGAGAGCTTGAGAGAGGAGAGATCAGAGGGAGAAGTAGACTCCCTGATGAGCAGGGAGCCCTATATATGGGACTTGATCCTGGAACTCTAGGATCATGACCTAAGCCAAAGGCAGTTGCTTAAACAACTGAGCCACCCAGGTGCCCCCTTTAGGTTTTTTCCTAATATCGTGGGCTACAAAGCCCCCATTGTTTGTGTCTATACAGACAATTTTCCAGCATTGCCCTTATTCTATAGGAGATGGGTTGCCCTGGCCAAAGAGAGTGGACATGTGAGCCATGCCTGGCCAATCATGATTCCCTAAACGTTTTGGCTCAGTGACCTACATGGTATACAAAGAAATGGTTTTGTTTTCAGGTTTTTTGTTAAGTTGATAAGCCAGGAACACCTGCTTCTGTGGTCTTAGGAACCTCTTTACCATTAGCATGAATGAGGGCTGTTCCCATAGGAGGAAAAATGTCCACCAAAGAGAGAAGATGATTCTGGAGATGAAGGAAGAGAGACAATTCAACAACTAAACTAAAACCACTGGTACCCACAGATCAACCATTAATTGCAATCTGCCCACTTATTAATGCCACGAACAATAAATTTCCAAACCTGAATTGTTTTCTGTATCTTACTGTTCAAAAGGCCATAGCTAGTCCTTCAGAGTTAGATCCAAAGCTGGTTTCTAATTCCAACTAGTTGGTCAATCTAGGACAAATCACGTTTTCCCCCTGGGTGTGAGCCTCCTTACCTAATGATTGATATGAACTTAATCCTTTGGTCTTTGTTCTAATATTCCATGATTCTATGACCTGAAGACACAAAGTGACTCTCACACTCTATCCTAGTTTTGATCAAATAGCATTCCTTCTGGAACCATTTCCCTGATTCTTACACTGTATTATTCCTTCATAGTAGAATTGACAGAAAAGAGAATACAGAAAGAAAGCATAACCAGTGGTATTTTGCAGAGCTTAATTTTTGATTTGGCACTGCTTTCATGAGAATATGAATTGTAGCTAAGTTACTTAAATGGAAGTTATTCATTCTCTATAGAAACAATCTAAGTATGGTTCTTTATCTTTATTACTAGTTTATGTTAGAACTTATTATCTAAACTTGAAACTATAATAAAATATATACTAATTAGATTTGATTCAGAAAAGTTTATTAAACACTTATTCCAATGAAAAAATAATTTACATATCACCCAAACTGGGTCTCTTTGGGTCTCATGCTTAGCGCTTTGCTTTGCACATTAAACGCTCAATAAATGTTTGTAAATTAAATTAAATTAAAGGAGTTGCTTTTACTGCAGCTCATATGCCCTCCCATGATTAATGAATCATCACTAAGTGAGAAATTAATGAGTATGCTTGGCACATCAGGAAAAAAAAAAAGTGTTCTGTTTTGGAGAGGGACAAAATTTCACAGCAGGGGAAGAGAGGCAACTCCAGGAATTAACAAGAAAGAAGTTTGCAATTACAGCTACTGACATGTGGATAAACTCAAAATAGCTGCTAAAATCACTACCTGTGAGCTGACATACAAACTAGCTTCAAATTAATCAAGACTTTGCGAATCTCTTCTCCATACAATTAGAAAAGAAGAGAGGATAGAAGAATCTATTCAGGCCAGTTCCAAAGCAGAGACGGCTCCAAAGTTAAGATTTCTTACGGCTGCCATGTTTCCAGTCCCTCTGCCCATACTTCTCTACCTGTTTCCCATAATCAAAGAATCAGAGCACACGGAAAAAAAATCGAAGAGTAAAACCAGGCAACCTGACTAAAAAAAGAAAGCAACTGGGGATGGACCCCAAAGTAGGAAAAGGGAGTAATTCTGAATCCACATGTGGTATATTGGAGAATATAGTGAATAGAGAAATCTAAGCAGTCAGGCAGGCTATTAATGGCAAGAAGATGCCAGAATAGAGCCCCTTCTCCTGCAGGGAAAGTATAATCGTCAGTGGGGTCCAGCTATAAGCAGTAAGAAGTCTGGATGAGTAAACAAACAGGAAAGGTTGCAAAGGCATCTAGGAGTCTGGTGGTAGGTAAAAATTGGGTAAGATTCAGGGAGAAGAGCAAATCATGCAGAAATTAAGTAGGAGATGCACAAAGGTCACATTTTGGTCAAAGGCTTGATGACACCACCTATTGCAACTGGGGCATAAGCAAGGGGTAAGACCTTCCTTAGGCCTGACGCTGAGTCAACAAATCACTGTCCCAAAGCCCATTAATATTTCTCAACTATGAACAGAATTGGTCCTGGGCCTGAACCAGCAGAAAAATGATTGAGATAGTGTGTGCCAAGTGTCTAACAGAAAAGAAACACTTCACTAACACCATTTCCTTTTTTATTTTCTTCCATTATTTCATTGGGGGGTCAGAAACAGAAAAATCACACAACTAAAACACTCACTATACTTTTGCAGTGTATACCCAATCCCATAAACATCTGACCACCTGGATTCTTAGCCTAGCATTTCCATTATTTGTTTTATAGCCACTGATAGCATTAGGCTCATATGAAATATTATGTGCTATGAATAGACAATAAATACAGAATTATTGGCCTTGGGAAATAATAAGTAGAGTTAATGGAAGGAAGCAACAAGCAAGGGGACCTGGATTTCAGAATCCCAGCAAAGTAGCTCCAGGCCCTCTCAGAACATTTAAGAATCTCCACATGTAGGAAGGAGGGCACCATTACTTCTCACCAACTCCATGGATGCTGTTGAGTGTGGTTATTGGAAATAAAAGGCTGGTATTAATTCAGAATAACTTGCTAATTTATACAAGTAAAGAGAGTAAAAGAATTGGTTAAAATATTATACCAGTGTCTTTTTTATGACTGTTCTATTCCAAAATTTTTGCATTGATACCCCCTACCCTCCCCTCCTTTTGGATCTGATAAAATATAGCACTCAGTAATTTCCTCTAGAATTCTTCTATTACTTGGTATCAGTGCCCGACAAACATGAGTGGTTGTATTTTTTGGTCAAGAGATGTATGGGGGTGGAATATAGTTTTCAGATTTGACATTGACTAACGCTGACATTGTAATATAATGGCAATTAAGTATAATTCTGAAAAAAAGAGAGAATAATGATCTACTGAAACAAATTCCTCCTACCCTTGTCAATTAATTCTAGTCTAACAAGTTTCTCCCTTGCTACAAAGTTATATCCACCTACAGTAATCTTCACATACTCATAGACTTTTTAGTATTTGAAAGTTTAAAAATCCATGTGAACTAGTTTTCTTCAATTATATTGAGATTTACTTATCTTTTCTAGTAATATGCAGTCATCACAACATTATTAAAAGTTAACTTTTTTCTTTCCTGACTAGGACATGATACTGTTATGAGAATTTTATTAGATTAAAATTATAATGACATATGTTAATTTTATGGCTCTCAACTGAAAATGATGCAAAAATTTAAATCCACAATTTTTAAAAAATACAGACTTGATATGTGATGAAAGAAACTTGTTAAATTTTACATCAAAATAACTGCTAAAAAGAAACTATGAACACATTTAATATAGGACGTTGTAACAATTAGTGTTCATTCCTGCCAACAGGTTATTTTCTCCATTTATGATTTTAGGTTTTACAGTGTAATCATCAGGCCAGTAATAGCTAATCAGGGCATAAAATAAAGTTAAAATGTTTTACCAGCCTTATAAACATTTGTGCTGCTAGATTTTTCACTAGTTGAAAGCAACAAGACAGCCTGTTAGGTAGCTGAATATAGAGTACATTGGAATTGCGCCATATGCTGTTTCAAAGAAACATCGACTTAGCTAAGAACATGCTTTTGATTTATTAGTTGACTTCTATGCAGACATATGTGATTTCTTGATTCTTTTATTCGTGTCACACTTTTGATGCAATCAACCCTCATGTTCTCTTCTCCTTTTCTTCAATTCCTGGGAGAAAATACAATCAATCACTGAGGAAATGTGGTAGGGTAACAGCCCTTTTTCTAATACAATTTTCTTTTTTTATCCTGCTGTTTTAAAAAATATATTTTTGAGAGAGAAAATAAATGAGGTGATTTAGTGGTGATCTTCCTCTCCACACATTTTCAAATTTGGCCTGCCTTGATTTGTCAATTTTGATATTGGAAATTGATAGAAAATGATAAAATTCCTCTTACTCTTATACTAATTTGTTCCTAAGGGGAAAAAAACAGTTACAGTTTGTCATATCATCCCATAACTAGAATTCTAAAATAAAAATGGGATTTGAAAGACTAGACAGGTAATCGGTATTTGCTTCAGATGCCAAGTGCCAAGCCCGATAAAGAAAGTGCATTTTATTATGACTTAGCACTCATCAAAAACATACTACATGATGAGGATTATGCCCTTTGGCATAATGCCCTTTACCTGGATTATCACAGATATTGTTCCAATAATTCGTAACTCAAATATTGGCCTTAGCCCCATTTTGCAGTACAGGAACTGAGTCTCAGGACTTACATCACTGGCCAAGGTCACACAGCTAGTAAGTTACAGAGCCAGGACTCAAACCGAGGCCACTTGGCTTCATGGCCTGCAATCCTAAATTGTTCCCTCTCTTATCAACTTTAAAACATGGCAAACCACCTAGACTCTCTTAGCTTCTGTTTCCTATTCTGTTCTCTAAAGCATGAATAATATCATCTACCCCTTCAGATATTTGGGGAAAATAAGTTGATTAAAAAATGTGTGAAGAATTGAGAGCAGTAAGGCATAGACTTTTATGGATCTAAAGAAATTTTTTTTTTTTTGGATCTAAAGAAATTTTAAAGGCTTTCTCTTTTTAGAGATTAAATTTTCATAAGTGACCTGCCCAGATTTTCTTACAACTAAGAACCTTCACTGAATCACACAATTATTTCAGAATCAAGGCTAGAACCCAGCTGCTGCCCAGCCAACTATATTCTTTATCCAGCTAGCTTGAAATGAAACCTGATCATTTCTGTACCTTGAATACTCACTGAGCAGCCATTTGATATAACAGGAAAACAAGCACTTCAAATTGAAAGGATAAGACAAACTGTTACTATCACTAAAACTACTTAGGGAGCCTTCATGCCAAGTGGTAAGGTAAAATACAGGGACAATTTCAGGGATTCTACAAACAGACCAGACCAATGGATGAGATGGGGACAAAGTACTAAAATACGTATAATTATTCCCATTCTCCCACTTTCTGAGAAGTAAAGATACTCTGGATAAAGATACTGGTTTGGTTTATCCCAATTGAGGGGGTTGGCAGAAATGCAGAAATGAAGAAACACAGAGGAAGTGAGAGATTTCTTTACATAATGAAACATAAGACATAGATTCTGTTCCTCTTGAGTCCATCGTAATTAGAGTTCAACCTTATCACTCCACCAAAAGTGCTTTAGCCCAGGTCACCAATGACCCTTGTGGTTCAAGCAAGTAGTCAATTCTCAGGCTACATCCAGCTTGACTTTTCAACAACATTGAGCGCACTTGCTAGTTTCCACCTAGAAACCCTTTTCTTGCTTTTTCTCCTCCTTCCTTGGTTTCTCCTCCTCGTTCTCAACTGGATTCTCCTCTTCTCCCTGATTCTTAAACGTTGGAGCGTCCCAGGGCTGGTCCTTGCACCTCTTTTCTATGTGTTGTCACAGAAATGAAAACAACAACAAAAACATGAGTGAATTTCTAGCAAAGAGAAGCAAGACAAATAGGCAAAAGTGAGGAGCTAACCTAGATAATAAAACAGCTTATAGAAGTTTTGAAAATGCATGAGAGGAAGAATAAAGACATGGAACCCAGCAATTGTCTGAATGTCTAATGAACAGGATTTTCCGCAACATGGTATTTCTAACATTTCAAAATGATCTAGTAACAATATTGCAAGTAGGAGGTGAAGGCTAAAAGGAGTGTGAGAACTAGAAAATGTAAAACAAGAAGGATGAGGGTCCACATGGGATTGTGTGAGCAAATGCCCTACGGCAGAATAAAGAAAAATCTTTCAGGTGGTCAAAATGCCTTGAAGAAAGACATCAAAAGAAGTGGCTCTCCCCTAAATGAATGTACACTTAAGTTACCAGCAGTTGAGCCTAGGGAAAGAGAAATGTCTCAAAAAAAAATCATGGGTGTGACTATTGGTAAATCAAGTTAAGCAGAATTAAAGATGCAAGCTATGTTTTTTTTGTTTTGTTTTTTTAAGATTTTATTTATTTATTTGACAGAGAGAAATCACAAGTAGACGGAGAGGCAGGCAGAGAGAGAGGAAGGGAAGCAGGCTCCCTGCTGAGCAGAGAGCCCGATGCGGGACTTGATCCCAGGACCCTGAGATCATGACCTGAGCTGAAGGCGGCGGCTTAACCCACTGAGCCACCCAGGCGCTCCGCAAGCTATGTTTTTATGAAAGTTGTGTTGTCACCAGCCTGGACTCAAGGAGGATTGTGACGATTTGTTACTATGTCCATTGATCTCCTATCATTCAGAAGCCAAAAGCGGAGGCTGAGAAAAATCAGTCAGTCCTCAGAGAAGGCATAGTCTCCAATGCCTTCTGCAAGTGCAGTCAAGGAGGATTACGCAGATGGAAGGGGAAAGAACTAATAAGGGTCATGAAAAATAGTAGAAAACTGGAAATTAATCATATAACATATCTGTTCTCCCATGGTAGAGGGCTATGTTGGTCTAGTTCCTCTGGATGCAAAGGGAGGATTAAACAGGGAACAATCTTACTAGGGAAAAATCCTATATGAAAAGAGAGAGCAAGATGCAGCTGAGAAAGCCATCAGACCATGATACAAGTATGTCCATGCCTGAAAGGGAAAAAGAGAAAACACTGGGAAATGTTCTAGACTGCTAAGCAGTGTAAGCAAAGTCTAACAAAGCCATGAGGGAGTTGGCATTTCCCAGTCAACCCACTCATAATTCAAGCTTGGTCTTTTTTCTTCCATTTTCCATATATGAATATTGTCATTTGTCCCATATGAATGTGAACTGTTTCTGGCCCCCTTTTATAAATGGAATGAAAAATAATGCATTTTACAAGTCAATGGTCTTAATTGAACTATTTTAGCAACAACACCATATCTGGCAACGACAGCTTCAATTGGGATTACTACTTGGTTAGGCCTACAGTAGTTGATAGCCATTTTCCTGGATCCATCTGGTCTCTGCAGGGGCCAGACTGGGCAAATAACTTGAGATATAATAGAGACCACCACCCCTGCATCATCTAGGTCTTTAATAGTGACACTAATCTCCATCATTCCCACTGGGATAAAACACTGTTTTGATTTTCTATCTTGGCTGGGAGTTAGAGGGGATTAGTTTTAGAGGTTTCCATTTGGCCTTCCCCATTATAATATCACTTACTCCGCAGGCCAGGGACCCAATGTGGCAGTTAATCTCATTCCAAGTATATATCGATTCTGATTTGCATTCAGGCCTGGGGAAATGACCATTGGGTCCATGGAACAAGTGGACGCACTGTGAGCTGAATTTTAGTCAGGACTTTATTTACTATTTATTCACTTCATTTGCTATTACCTGGTCCCCATAGCCCCACTCTAACAGGAGACCAAGAGGACCCATTGGTCTCTGGATATCAATGTCATCTCAGATCCTGAGTCCAATAGTCCTCATAAATCTTGTTATGCCCCTTTCCCCAGTGTACTCTTACCCAGATAAAAGACTGTTTAAGTCTCTTTGGGTAAGGATAGGAGAATTGCCATGGTATACACTTTTCTTGGGGTTGAAGAGCCCTTCCTCTTAGGGACCTGGACACTTGTTTAGTCAGTGGGTTCCAGACCTGAAAATGGACTGTCTCTGAGAACTGAGCAAGGGATCTTAGTTTCTTATTGTGCAGGACTATTTCCAGCCTCTTGCTCTTTTCTCTTCCCCCACCCTTTTCCTTTCTCCCTCTCTTTCTCTCTTTCTTACTTACTGATGTTAGGCAGCACTATCATTTGCCCTTGGGGACACATGCTTTATTTGCCATCTTTCCAACTCCTGATGACCTTGCCAGATTTTAAAATAATTGTGGTCTGCTGGCTTCTGGTGCCACCACCTGGCCTCTACTACTGATGAGCCCCATAGTACATCAACTCATGAAGTGAGCAGAGCTCTGTGACCAGCTAGCATCATTACTGGCCTATATCTTTCTCACCAGCACATGCCTGATGACTTTGGTGAATGGTATGTCCTCTCCACCCTCCCACGGAACCCAATCTCATGGTGGATTTTCTGGCCTTGCCTAATATACCCACTCCAACATGCCCACCTCTCTAAAGCATTTCTGACCCCTTTCTCTACCATCTTCCAGGCCAACTCAGGCATTCCTAACTTACTGAGAATTGTCCATTATTTTTCTAGGGTTCTAGGAGCCACCACAGTAGCACACTGTCTCATGCCTAGGGTCTTTGCTATGGTGGTCATCCTTATTTCCCAAGAAAGTGCCCCTGACCCCTTGACCATGCACCCTTAAAAAAATCCCATCCCTACTTATTGGTCTGGCAGCCAGGGACAGTGATGAGGGTAAATCTGAACAGGGCACAAGAAGCATCTTCCAGCCTAGCTCAAGTGCCAGCCCTTTCTATGGAAGGGAATGCTGGTCACCTCCACACATCTAGAGGGTTCCGAGGGACCATAAATTCAGCATCCTCAGGCATATCCAGAGTTCTCTGTACCACTTCTCAGGATCCCCACGTGTTCCCTACTAGGCCTTTGAGCTTCCCCTAACAGATCTACCTTGGCTGAATGTCCAACCCCTCTGTAACTCTCAGAATTAGTTCTCCTCCCAGCCATTTGACTGTACCTGCCTTTAAAAACTGCGAAAACCACTCAAGCTCCCTAATTTTCACATTCAGTCATTAACCATTAAAAAATAGCGGGCAAACTTCTGTCGTCCTTATTCTCCACAGCTTCATTTCAATATGGCAGTAGCCAGCCAACTCCACTGTCTTTTTTTTTTTTTCTTTTAAGATTTATTTATGAGAAAGACAGAGAGAGAGAGAGTGCACAAATAAATAGGGGTGGGGCAGAGGGAGAGATTCTTCAAGCAAGTGGGGAGCCTGACGCAGTGCTCAGTCTCATGACCCATGAGATCATGACCTGAACTGAAACCAAGAGTCAGAAGCTTAACTGACTGAGCCACTCAGGTGCCTCTCCACTGTCTTTGCAGGCTTGGCTGCCCTGTTTTGGTCATCTGTGGCCATACCTAACCCTCCCATGCCAGTGACTTATATCTTTAGTGCAATATTTGGGACATTTGTGGCTGATTAGAAGGATGATTTCAGTTTAGTCCGGTTTCCATCTCATGTAATGGCCCAAAGCAAAGCCAGCTTCATAGGCATGTGACTTATGCAGGGCCTTGCACTCAGAAGGGCTCTTCTATTTTAACCATGAAACTCTCAGTTATTTCATATTTGAACTTGTTTTGTAAGTAAAGTCCAGTTGGACAATGGAACACACATGTGAGCAGAGGAGACAAAGTAAAATGCATGTCAGCCTGTTTTGTTTCTTACCTCCCAATCTCGATGTGTATTCATGAGGTCCATGAGCACAGGAATTCAAGGATACCACATAATAAGCTGAAGAGACTCAAATCAAGCGCACAGTAAGTGTGCTGTGTCTACAACTGAGTGAGCAAGGACACCAATAATCCCAAGAGGCTATGCTTTCTATTCCAACCAGAATTCCTTCAAACACAGAGAGAAAACAATGGTGTTTTTAAAAATATGAACAGTCAGGAAACTTTATCATATTCTTTCTTATGTTAGCTCCCTGTATTAGTGAACTACTTTATATTAAAAATGATGACACAGAAGCAAAGAAAAAACAGGACGACCCACATTTCCTTCTCCTTTCAGAGCTTCTTTAGTCACCAATAAATCAGAAGTAGAGCATATTAGAAAATGTGTGTATGTCAATAGTGATATAAGAACAGTTGAGTTAGTTTTGTGCAGTTTCCACTGTTCTGATACAGAAAAGAAAAGATATTCAGTTATAAGCTACAAGAAAAGCTACAGTTTTGGTGATTTCACATATAAGCCAAATGCTCTTATATTTGCATTTAAAATAGACATTGCGCAATGTAAAGACAAATGGCAAAATCAATGCTAATAATTTAAACCTTAAATTTTCCTTACTTAGAACAACATTAAAGGGCGAATTAAAAATACCATGACAATAGAGACAATGAAGGGAAAACCTTTACATTTTAGTAACTTTAATAATACATTTACCCCCTACTTTTTGAAAAAGAGGCCCCATATTTTCATTTTGAACTGAGCGCTGCAAATCAAGGAGCCAACCTTGGTCACCAGCTAGTTATTTAGCCTCTCCCCACTTCACTTATTTATTATGGAGTCATTAAGTGAAAAGCAGGTTCTGGCTGCAGGTGCTCAAGTCCCCGCATGTGGCTCCCAGCTGATGTACAGGTTCATCTGCTGGGAGGAAGCATTTCATAGTAATTAAGAACACATATACCTGAGTTGGAGAAACTAGTGCAAATCCTGACCTGTTGCCTTTATGATCAGGGACAATTTACTTAATCTCTGTGCCTCATTTTCTTCATCTGTAAAATGGGATTGTGATTATAACAACGTCTGCTACACAAAGTTGTAGATATTAAGTGATCTAATATATATAAAACACTTCGAATAGTGCCTGGCATACAGACACTACTAATATAAATATTAGCTACTAATATTATTTCACAAAATACAGGGAAATAGCATAACCTTAAGCAGAAATATGAGCCGCTTACACTTCATTATAAATAAGTATTGTGTTAAACATTAGCATTATTTTTAAAAATTATACCTCAGAAATATTTTCCTTCGCTAATATTACTTAAACCTATTTGGATATGGCATAAAATTTTGATAGGTGAGCAGAAATCCATCATGATATCATCATTACCACAAAATGAGCAGTTTCTGGTCATTTTAAGCTTGTGGGTAGTGTTCAGGCACGACTTCGGGTAGTCAGCCTGTAGACATGCAGACTACGCTATTGCTACATCGTGTTTAAGCTACAATTGCTTGGGAAGGAGGAGAAATTTATGAAATTTTATTTCCTAAGTTAAATGTTTATTTGGTAATTCACTAATCCCTAACCACACAGAAAAAAGAAAAATAATTCACAGCAAAGCTAGCCGAAACAAACTGGCCTTCGTGTATCCTAGAGACTCACCAAAGTTTGGATGTTCCAGAACACACAGATCATACATTATATTGATGTAACACAACTTGGAAGGTTCAGTACTATAGAGAATAGAGCCTGAACTTAGCTACAACTGGGAAGTAATGTTTGTAATTAGAGAGACCTAAGTCCCCATTTCTCTAAACAGCTATGGAACTCTTCCATGTTCCAAATCCCTTTGGAAGTACGTGAATGTAAAGAGGAAACAAGTGCCCAGCCTCAATAATTAAAAATACCACTGCAACATTTATCTTTAAAGAGAGTTTTGCATGCTGGGAAAAGAAAGGTTTCAACCCGATTCTAAGTAAAATAATCTTTAATTTGACAAAGTACTCACAAAAAATATTTTATTAAAAAAACCAAAGCATGCCTTTTCCCTTTTAGGTTAATCCCATTCTCCTGCAAAATGTCCTGGGCATTTGATTCTTTTATTGTTGTTCACGTGTTCATTTCTTAGTGCTTTTCTCCTCTCCTAGTATGTAAGCACTTTCACATAAGTGTTTTTATCCTTCCGCAGTGATTTAGTGTCATACAAGCAGTAAAAATCTCATTTCATTGACTGTCATTGGATTAGTTAAACTTAGTAAGATTTTATAACAAAGATAATTTTTAAATGATAGAATTTGAAAGGAATATAGAAATCAGAGATTTTATACTTTCTTTCTATAATAATGGCTAAAAAGAACACTGTGAATTTATTAAATCTCCATAAGTTGAATACTATGAAACAAAACACTTAGAGATGGTATAGCAATTTCAGGTCTAACTTGCTTGTCAATTCTCAGTGCTACTTTTCTCCTCAGAAGTTTCTGGAATCGAAGTGGATTAAGGCTGTGCCTCTACAACTCTGGATAATGTCAAAGCCTAGCTAAGCACACCACCCTTTGACATTCACTCACCTCAGGATCTGGGTCTAATCCAAAGTATCTATAGGCAAGTGGCAACTTACTCTTAGAATGGTGTAAATTTAGAACTGGAAAGGTTCTCAAAACTTACCCAGCCCATACTCTTCATTTTCACATGCAGTACAAAGGCCCTCAGGAGTTCTGTCATTTTCCCAGGGGCACTCAGCTCAGCAGAGAATGTGAGCACAAGCGATCAGGTCTCCTTAACTCCAGGCCCCTTCTTTTAACCTGACAGCGTTACCTTATCCAACTTTCAGGGGAATCTATGACCCAGAGATAATGAGGAGAAATGTTTAGTTATTAGATCCTTCTAAAATGAGTTACAGGAGAAACAAGGCACTAATTCATAAACTCAAGAGAATCAAGACTTCTGGATGCTTCCCAGGCTGTTCAGAAATCATATGAAATCCCCATGCACCTATATAAATCTTTATTCTACTTCCTGCATTTTGGAGGCACACAAGAATATTGACTGCAGACTAGTCCTGAACCTCTGATGTAATGAGCCAATAGCTCTTGTTTGAAACACCTTATCATGGTTTCCAAGGCTTCTTTTTGAAGAAATTCCCTGCCCCGAAGAGTCACTGCAATCCTCCAGGGTTGGGACCTGGGCTGGGGATGAAGCGATGCCTTGAATGCTGAGGTTGCAAAGTTTAATGGTGTCAGTTGAATAATTGCCATATTTTTTTTTTCTTCTCCTCTCTAACTTCCTCTGTTATAGCAGTAAGATATACAGTACAAATGCTTAAATACATGTAGAAAAGGGAGAGATTTTATAAGGAAATGACTTCAGGCTTATTCCTCTAGGGCTGGTGCAGAATTTGTCTGCCTGAGAGGTGGAGGGAGTATCCTCCCCTAAATTATAAGATCAAAAATAACAAGAAGAGGAGCCAAATTGGGGTGAGGCTAAGAATTTAGGACTTAGCCTCTCTTATGGATGTAATTATGTTATTGCGGAAAACTTGCAGACATAGAAAAGATAGCTTCAAAAAATACATGGAGACAGCGTAGAGGCCCACATGTTTAAGTGTAGAATTGGCTTGAAACTGCAGTCATACGGAATTGTCCTTAAGAATCCTAATCCATTAAAACAAAAAGAAATCTTAGAGGACATGTCAAACAGATGAGAGATTAAGAAACTGAGGTTTGTGACAGTTAAGAGACTATCCAAAGGTCACACAACTGTCAGACACAAATCAAAGTCAGGCCTTTCTATATATTTCATATTCGCAATCACCTGCTTAATACTGTTGTGAAACAAAAGTTCAGCCCCAAAACTTAAGAATCAAAATGTAATCTTCTTGAATCTATGGACTGGAGAATTGTGAGACATGTCAAGGACACAGAGAGACTATGGGAAAAGAGAACACATATTTTCCTTTTGTCATTATTTAATGAGCAGTCCGTTCCTCCATGGCCACTGCTTTTGGCTAGGTAGGAGCTATGGAAACATTTTTCCTGGATTCATCTATTCCCTGGAAAGGAAACTCAATCTGGCTTAAGAGAAAAAGTTTCTCTCCAAGTAATGATAAATTGTCTAAATTGAAAGCTCACACCATAAACAAATTTGAACAGTACCGACGTCTCACAAAATTAAATTTCCATCTAGTGAATTTGAATGATGTTTTGAGAAAAAGAGAGGATAATGTTTTCAGCCCTGCTTTATATGACTTTCCTCTGTAGTAGTGTTTTTAAGGTCCACTCCCAGGTAATTGAGAATACAATCATAATGACTTTTTTTATTTCTACATGCCCTACTTTTAGTGAAATACTTAATGTGGTTTGAATGTAACCACTAATAGTATTGTTTTTACAAGGAAATAAAAAGGTTTGCAAATTTTGATACTCATGCCGTTTTAGTTTAAATACAAACTGAACACATCCAAGAAATTTAATCACAAAAAATGTTCCATGTGCATTCCTATTTTTCTTTTGCCTTTCACTGGAACTAAATTTCATATTTTAATACAATCCATATAATCAGTTTCTCCATATTTTGAACTCACTAGTATATTATCTCTATAATAGTTCTGTTGTATAGTTTAAACGAAAATGCAGTTGATTTAAATTACTAGTCAAAAAACTCTAGGATCAACTTTTTTTTTTTTTTTAAGATTTTATTTATTTATTTTACAGACAGAGATCATAAGTAGGCAGAGAGGCAGGCAGAGAGAGAGGAAGGGAAGCAGGCTCCCTGCTGAGCAGAGAGCCCGATGTGGGGCTCGATCCCAGAACCCTGGGATCATGACCTGAGCCGAAAGCAGAGGCTTTAACCCACTGAGCCACCCAGGCGCCCTAGGATCAACTTTTTATAAAAATTACTCTTAATCTTTTACATAACGAGGCTCCAAATTACCTTTCTAATTTTATCTCTCACTATTCCTCATCCTGCCCCAGCTCTAGACACAGTGAGGTGGTGTTTTCTCATGTCTCATGCTTTTCCACCTGTTTTGCTCATCTAATATATTTCTTCCTCTAACAGCCACAAGCCTAAATCCTACCCAGCCTTCAGGACTGAGATCAGATGGCTCCCTAGCACTTGAGCATTTCCTAATACTCTGATCAGGATTAACCTCACTGCTGGTAAACTCTTGGAGCTCTTGCTTTCTTCCTGCTACACGCATATCCTTTCTTCCTGCTACATGCATATCCTTTTGCCTTACAACACAGATCTTGAAGGAACAATTTACAAACAGTTCCTGACTTATGATAGTCCAACTTATGATTTTTTGACTTTATGATGATGCAAAAGCAATAAACATTCAGTAGAAACCGTACTTTGAGTTTTGAATTCAAATTTCAATAAACTCAATTTCAAATGAACTTAATGAATTCAATTTCAAATTCAAATTGCAATAAAAAGTACAATCCTTTCTCATGATGCTGGGTAGTAGCAGCAAGCCACAGCTACCAGTCAGCCAAGCAATCGTGAAGGTAAAGGGTCAACATGTTTTTGACCATTCTATGCCCCTCCAAACATTCTGTTATTCACTTCTAACACAGTATTCAATAAATTATATGAGATATCCACACTTCATTATAAAATAGGCTTTGTGTTGGATGATTTTGCCCAACTATGAATGTAAATGTTCTGAACACATTTAAGGCCTGCTAGGAGAAACTATGATGTTTGGTAGATTAAGTGTATTAAATGCATCTCTGACTTAAGATAATTTCAACTTACAATGGTTTTATGAGGATAGAACTATACTGTTTTAAGCTGAGGAAGATCTATATTATGGTGGTTAAGAGTGAAAACTCTAGACTCATACAACCTGGGTTCACATCCTACCAATATGTTCACTAACTGGGGATCTTGGGAACGTCCTTTAACCTCTCCATGCTCTAATTTCATTATTTATAAGATGAGATAATTATATTACCTATCTCATAGAGTTGATGCAATAACCTAAGATGCTATACATAGAATGATTTGAAAGGTACCTAACATCTAGTAGGTACTCAATAAATGTAAGTTACTATCAATTCTAATTTTATTGCTATCATCATCATTATTTCACTAACAACTGGGAGACCTGCAAAGTTGCCTTATCATGTCTTTTTTTTCCCTCATCTATAACTAAAACAGTATTAATATCTTCGTAGTAGTTATCTATTGATGCATAACAAATTACCACAATACTTAATGGCTTAAAACTATTTATTATCTCATAAGTTCTATAGGTCAGGAATCTGACGGGTGGCTTAGCAGTGTTCTCTGGCTCTGGATCTCTCACAAAGCTGCAATCAAGGTGTTCACTGGGGCTGTTCTGATCTCAAGGCTCTATTAGAGAAGGTCCACTTCTAATTTCATGCTTGGTTGTTGGTTGGATTCAGTTTCCCACAAGCTATTGGACCAAAGGCCTTGGTTACTACCTGGCTGTTGGCTGGAGGTTAACCTCAGTTCCTTGAGATGTTAGCCTCTCTATATGGCAACATACCACATTGTAGCTTGACTCATCAAAACAAGCTAGTAAAAGGGAGAGAATGTATAAGCAAGAGGGGTCACGGTCTTCTGTAACCTAATCCCAGAAATAATATCCTACTGCTATTGTCTTGCTCTGTTTTATTGGGATAGTCCACAGGTCCAGTTCACACTGAAAGGGACAAGATTACACAAGGTCATAGAATACTGGTGATGGGATTGTTGAGGGTCATCTTTAGGCTGCCTACCACATGTTATAAAGTTGTGAAAACTGAATAGGACTGATGTATCTGAAATTCACTGTAGAGTCCTTAGCTCCTAACAGATATTCAACTATATGAGCTTATTCTCTCATCCTTAATAAAAGTCCTTAAAAACAGACACTGATCAGTGAGCCCTGTAGTACCTTAACACTATGTTAGGCAGATAATGTTCTCTCCAACCACCAGAGGAATAAATGATGATACTGACACAATTGTTCACATTTTAGTTATTATTGTTTCCATTTTCAGAAAGCACAGCCTATGTACCTTTTATCCATAATTCATTTCACAGCACAAGTGTATGGTAGGCAGAATAATGGTCCCTAAAAATGCCCTTACCTGAACCCCATCCCCCAGGACCCATGAGTAAATTACATGGCAAATAGGACTTTGCAGATGCAATTAAGAACCTTGACATGGGCCACTGCCCTAGATTATCTATGTGGACCTAATTCTTATCATAGAAATCTTTAAAAACAGGGAGCCTTCCCTGTCTGTAGTCAGAGAAAGAGGTGTGACTACAGATTTGAAGATGGAGAAAAAGGACCACTAGCCAAGGAATGTGGACACCTCCTAGAAGCTGGAAGAGACAAGAAAATGGATTCAAAACAAGAATATGGATTCTACCCGAGTCTCAACAGAGGACTGCAACTCTGCTGACAACTTGATCTTAGCCTGGTGAGATTAGTGTTGGACTTTTGGTCCACAGAACCATAAGATAATAAATGTATGTTATTTTTAAGCCATAAGTTTGTAGTAATTTGTTAAATCATGGCAGATCATAGAAAAATAATACAAAGAGGAAATACGTAACTTACTCACGAGAGGAATCATACACAGTACTCTCTAGATGTCAATGAATATACATGGTCATTGTATAATGTAAGATGTTAAAAATCTCTAAACATCACAATCACAAAACTCTGGGCTATTTTTTTAATCACTGTGTTATAAAGACATTAGCTATCATCAAAAGCAATGAGAATATAAATTATTGTGTTCTCTAGAACACAATACACAAGGACCTCTAGAATATGTAGTATGTCGTAGACACTATTATAGATACTTTAGAAACATTAACTCATTTGATCTGTTAACCCTAAGAGATGATTACTCTTGCCATCCCTGTTTTACAAAGAAGATATAGGCTTCATTAGCTTGCCCAAGAGTGCATATTGCAATAAGTGGCAGAGTCAGAATTCAAAGCTAGGTACTCTGGCTCCAGAGTCCATGCTTTTAACTACCAGTTATGCTTCTTCTAAAATCATAACCTTATATATTCCCAGTAAGTTGCTTTATATACTGTTTTAGGCTTAAGCAGAATTTTTTTCAATTGTATGTTTTCTGAGTTATTTTTCCTTTTTATCCATTCAACAATTACTAAGCGCCTCCTCTGTCTTGGGCAAAGAGGTAAAAAGAAATGAATAAAACAATGAGCCTCCCCTTCAAGAAATCAGTTTAAGTGACAGAAGACATCCATGTAAATAGATAATGACAAAATAATATAATAAATTCATTCAGGCAAAACCATCTCTTTTTTAGGAGCATGGTGGGGAGCAAATTGGGAGGAAGACAGACTCTCCACTGAATGTGGAGCCCCACACAGGGCTCAATCCCAGAACCCTGAGATCATGACCTGAGCCAAAGCCAAGAGTCATACACCCAACCTACTGAGCTACTCAGGCTCCCCCCAAACCATCTCTTAATCCCTATCAATGAGTTCATGATTTAGAAGGAAAGACTAGTGCTTAAATAAATAATTGTGATACTTAAATGCTACAGTAGAAGCACCTAACTGGTGTTAAGAGACTCTAAAGGAATAGTGTTTGTAGGAACTGGTGTGTGGGGTAGACACTGAAGGGTTTAAATAAAAGAGTAACAGAATAACATGAGTTAGTACTTTAGAAAGATCACTCTGGTGAGCAGAGAAGAGATTAAAACTGAAGGGAGGTAAGGCTGGAGGCCATGGATTTGTCAGGAAATGATTAAAGTGCAGAGATGATGAGAGCTTGAAATAAGGCAATGGCAGCAGAGATTATGAGAAGAGAGGGTGGGATTTGGAGTGGTATTAGATGGCATTGTGGCCAGGGGCCCAGGATACGCCATGGGCCTCCCTCATGGAATAAAAGCAAAAGAACAGTGACAAGTTAGCAATGATGGCTGTGTAAACACTAGGCTGACAGATGGTGAGAGGGAGTATTTGGATTTTGTGTCCTGCTACACTTCTACGTCATTTGGACATTAACCGGGCAAGTAGAATCTGGACGAAGTGCTTAATGGTGTACAGTCAGATAACACTAGAAAGTAACAGTGCTAGAAAAATGGATGTTATACTGCAGTGGGGAGAAATCAGTGCCTGAGAAAGGAGATAGCATTGTGGTATACCAAAAGAAAAAATTCAATTAAAAAATTATTTTAAATTTTAATTATATTTTTAAAATCTAACTTTATGAAGAGACTGAAATTACCTAAAAGAAACATTTCTTTTTTTACAATTAATTACTGTGTTTAAATGTTGAATTGCCACCAATAATTATAGCTAGCAATGGCTTATTTGTGAAGACACTGTTCTAAGTATTGTACATACAGGGCCTCATTTAATACTCAAATGTTATTATTAATTCAGGTTATTGTTAAGTGAAACCCACAGAGATTGAGTAACTTGTTCAGGGTCATCCAGTAACTGGTAAAGGCAGAATTTGAAGCCAGACATTGTGACACCAAATCCTGAACCCGTCACTCTATCACTAACTGTGTTTAGTAAATACAGACGTTCAGAAGTAATTTTTACTATGTTGTAGTAGTCTCTGAAACCAGACTGTGCAGGTTCAAATCCTCATTTCATCACTTAATAGCCATGAGAAGTTAGGTAACAGACTTCCCTACTCTGCAACTGGTAAGAATACTGGTAAGAAATGCTGTATATACCACATGGCCCCAATTAAGATCTGCAGTAGACAGAATAATGGCCCCTAAAAATGCCCATGCCCTTATCTCTGGAAACTGTAAATATGCTACCTTACCATGGCAAAAAGAACATGGCAGACATGGTTAAGGTTATGGACCCTGAGATGGAGAGATTATCCATGATTACCTAGGCAGGCCCAATCTAATTAGATTCTTAAAAGACTGCAATTAGAGAGAAAACAACTGAAGAAAAGGTAAGAGAAATCATGAAAGGCTCTCAATCCAGCTGTGCTGGCTTTGAAGAGGAAGAGAGAAGGCCAACACCCAAGAAATATAGATGACTTGTAGAAATTGGGAACATGCCCTCAGCTGATGAGCTGACATGGAACCAATACTACCACAGTAAGGAACTGAATGCCGTCAACCTGAATAAACAAACAAACAAAAAAGAATTCTTCCCTATACCCTGTAGAAAGAAACACAGATCTATGGACGCCTTGATTTTGGCCCAGTGAGATCAGAGTTGGACTTCGGACCACAGAACTGCATGACACTACCCTGGTGTTGTTTTGAGCTGCTAACTCTGTGGTAATTTGTTACAGCAACAGTAGTAAACTAAGATAAGATCTATGTTTAACTTTTTTCTAAAAGACTCAAATATATTGATTTAAGAACTATGTAATATGCTAAAATGGATTTAACTTTTTAAAGTCAGCAATTCTAAACTACGTTAGGGGCATAAATCAATGTCTCCTTTACATTTCTATTATTAAATTCCTTAGAACCTAAAAATTGCTGAAAGGCTATAAGAAAGTATCATAAATAAGATGCTATTACAATTCTTTTCATCTTTTTCTTTATAGTTAAAGAAATACTCTATTTTTTTAAGTTCTCATAATTAATGGATGAATGAATTATACTTTGATTTTTTATTAATATATTTTAAGCCCAAAGCCAAGTCCTAATAAGACTCTTCATTAACACGTTGACAGGAATTTATAAATTCTAGGTTTAAACAATTAACATGTTGCATTTACAGAGGTAAAACACTCAAAGGCCAAATACCCTATGCCACGGTTATCTACTTTTTCACTGTCTCTGAATTGGTACTCATTAGCTCCAAAAGAGTAAGGGCCATGCCTGGGTGTTCACCTTAATATCAACACTGCTTAGCAATACCCCTGGGCCCCAGCAGGCTTCTGTTAAATAAAGGAATGAAAAACAAATGTGTTTTTAAATTAAGTATAGAAAATTAGAAGTAATGCTTCCCTGAAATTTCAGTTTACTAGCTCACTGGAAAACTAAAGAGGTATACTATATCAAGACATTAAATGACAAAAGTTGGAGCTTATTTTAAACATTTTCAACCAAAATCTTAAATGTTCTACATGTTTTACATTTTGAATCAGATTCATTAAACCTAAGTCAAATATCTTGCTAGCTTGGTACATTTATTATTAGTAACACCTATTGTGATGTTCATGTGACATACATAAGGTTCCAGGAATTAGAACTTGGCTTTCTGAAAATGTCCTCTGTATTACTCTTTTGGGGGTGTTCTCCCACTTTCATAAAAATTAAATAAAGCAAGTGTATCTGCAGCCCTGCCTGGAAAGTACAACATGGCTGCCTTCTTTCACAATTACTCAGTGAAAGCCATGGTCTTCTTCAAAAAGATTGTCTTACCCTCCAGAAAAGCACCATTCAACACGCGTAATCCGAACCACATACGTAATTTTAAATTTTCAAAAACGTTCCCATATCAGCGTGTCATCCACATAAAATGAACTAGTTCACATTCTTTCTTTCCCATAACGTATCTGTAGAAATCCAATGTGCATTTTACTCAGACCTCCATTTGGCCTACCCGCATTTCAGGCGGCGAGCCACGACCTCATCAGGCACCTGCGGCTCTAGAAAAATCCCCCCTCCCGTGCCTAAGTGAACTACACACCCCAATAACTTGTAGCTGCTACTCTGTCTCATTTGTACTGTTGGTTCCTGTGCTGGGAAGTTGTTTTGTTTTGTTTGTTTACTAATTCGGGAAACCATCAACATCACCCTTCTTGGGACTGCTTTTTCCCAGATCTCCTTAACGGATGGAAGACAACAAAACTGCAGCTAGAAGTAGGCTAAATTGTACACCTTTGATGTAAAAATGAATTTGATCAGTGTTATGATTCATTAATAAATGTTCTTTTATCCCTAATGTTTCATCATCTGGCGAACAGAACATGAACTCTGTTCCACAGAAAAATTATTAAAAACAAAACAAAACAAAAAACTTAAAAAGCTGTCTTGCAATCCTGTTTCTACAGGATACGCTCTGGGACATGGAACAGTCCAGCTGCTGTAGGACTGTGCTCCTGGGGGGGAAGAGAGCGGGGTGAGGCAGTAACTAAAACGTTCTCAAGACCTACTACGTGCAGGAAGGTTTGCCTAACCTCTCTTCAAAGCTCAGAGCGAACCGGCCAGCTAAGACACTACTGTCCGTACTACCGAATCAGGAGGCAGTGGCAGTTCACGGAGCTACATATAATTGCCTGGTGAACGCTCAAAAAATACGTTCCCTCGGGCGCCAGTCCCAGAAATTCGGACTTAAGTTACCCAGGGGTGGGCGATCTGGCTCCGTGTTCTACGCGTTCCCGGGTCATTCTGACGGGCCCTGCTGCGCCCAGCTGCTCACTCCCCCACCGTGCGAGCGCGTCCAGGGCCTCTCGGGCCAAGGCTGTGGAGCCGGACGGCTAACTGGACTAGGCGACCCTCCTTCCTAAACCTGCACGAGTCAGCAAGCTACCCACCCACGCCAAGCACGCGCAGCAAAAAGGCTCCTGCCCCGAAGCTGCCGCCCGCCTCCCCCGAAGGCTCCTCTCCCCCAAAAGGCTATCCCGCTGTGAGCCCTCTCCCAAGGCGAGCCAGAAGCCAGCCGAGGAGCTGCCGAGGCGCCCCACTGCCACTCGGCGGCGCCTGTCCGGCGGCACGCCGCGCTGTCCGAGGGCAGAGAAAACCCTGCCCTCAGAGAGCCCCGACTTCCCCGCGGCCTCTTGACACCGAGGCCTCTTCACGCGCGGCCCCGACCCGGGGCTGACGGGTTCGCGACTGTCCTGCCAATCAGATACGGTTTCCTCAGAGTGGCCAGCCCACCAATCACCGCGCGCCGCTGTCCTGTTCGGCTCTTCGGCTCTTCGGCCTTTCGGCCCTTCGGCCCTTCGGCCCTTCGGCCCTTCGGTTCTTCCGCGATCGCTGTTGCTGGGCCGCGCTCGGAAGCTTAGTTCTCCTTGGTTTAATTTCCCCTTTTTTCTCAGACACTTCCGGGTCCTGCGTCGCTCCGGAAGCCCGCGAGTTCCGGAAGCCTGGGTAATCCAGGTTCTGCTAGGAGCAGCCAAGCTTCCCAGAAAATGTCTCAGAGAAAGTTACGTGGAACGGGGGCGTTTCGCAGACTCCTAAGGTCAGTGTCTGCCCGAGAGAGCCGGAGTGCAAACCTGCGGTCTGCCCTACAGCTGGGAGGGCGTGGAGTTTCGCGACCTTGTCGCTGTCCCCTTAGCTTGAGTTTGTCGGTTTATGGGCTTCCTGTTTTCCTGGAAGAAGCAAAATCAGAGTCTGAGTTGGGGAAGGCAATGAAGTAGGCCCGAGCTCCTGAAAATAGTCTCAGAATGGCACCATTAAAAGAAAAAAAAAAAAAATCAAAAAACAAAAAACCACAGCTAGTCTTGAGTTCCTTTGCCTTCCACGAGGTCACTTTCTGAAATACTTCAAAATCTTCTCCGCGCCCTTGTCCGGGGTGAGATTTGCTTTTTAAGAGTGGCTCTAAAAAATTACGCAGTGTCCTAACTACGTAATATCGGATGGCGCATACTTAAAAGTGTTATATTTGGTACAGAAATTGAGGTCAATGCTTAAGTTTCTATTGAAAGCCTGTGAACTTGGAAGCCGTTTTAATTTTCTTCGGGAAGAAGAGCTGTTGAGAATGGTCTTACATAATTGCTTGCTGTTAGTTTGTTATATATTCAACACTGATTTTTGATAACGGAGAGTGCGGAAATAATTGACATTTTTCTTCTGGTGCTTTCAGTTAAAAGACATGGTTTCTTTCTTTCTTTTCTTAGGTCCCATTTTCCAAAAATACCACATTGAGTGAAAGGGCTTTTCCCGAGACCAAGTTGTTGCATGTCCACATCTAATATATTCTGGTATTCTGCGATCCCCCTTAAGAATTTTTTACCTTAACCATTTCAGGCAGTTACAGGAAGTTTGAGACTTGATCGACACCACAGTTTGCAGTCTAAACGTCTTCCCCTAATGTGTTTTCGTTAGTTAAACCTGAACAAAATAAACTTGGGATGGTCGACTTCTTTTTTTTTTTTTCACTTTATCTTCTCTCGGATCTGCCCATATTATCAAATACATGTATCCAGAACTATTAGAGTTCAGTGATTTGAGTCAGAGGGGACTGAAAAGAAGAAAGATAATGGAATTATTTAAGAAGTAAAAAACAAAAGCAAAAAACCAAACAACACACACAAAAAAAACCTTTAAAAAAGTACATATATGCTTATTTATTTATTTTATTATTATTTGTTATGTATGTATTTTTTTCCTTAAAAAAAAAAAAGATAAAGAAAATGGAAGTAACAGGACATAGTAGAAAGAATACTAAACTAAGTAGAGAACATAGAGTGCTAGTCCTGACTCTGGTTTCCTTTGACCAGCCCTACCTCATGGCCTTATTCTCTTCATTTTTAGGGGTTGGGGTAGCATTCAATCTGTGGTTTGAAATCTGTTCTGAAGAAGAATTCCTATATAAATTTCCTGGAGCCACACAGGGGAGAGACAAACCAAGCAGACAGGCGTTTTTTACAAGAACAGCTCTTGTATGTGTTCTGTTTGAAACGTGTTTCTGTTAAGAAATTTAAATTCATATCTTAGACTAGGTGATCTGGGTTTACTTCTAGCATTACGATTCTGTTTCAGAGTACTCATTTGTATCCAATGTGTATTCATTCGATTAGTAACTTTTTTTAATAGTAAAAGATACATTCATCATTAATTTATTACTAAAAGTCAAAAACAGGTCTATATTGTCTAATTTGTTTAACAAATACAAACTTCAAATTTAATTTTTTGTGATCATAATCATATTTCTTTATTCTTCTCTATTCCTTCTTCCCTGGTATTTTAGCCATAAAATTTTTTGCTTAATTTTGAAGCTTATAATAATCTTTGCAATAGGAAGGGCAGATATTTTTCATTTTACATATTCTGTGACTGAATCTTAAAGGTGTTAACAGCCTTGCCCAACATTGCATAGCTAGTAAATTTGCATTTTAAGTCTCAGCCCCATGTTTTCCTCACAGCTTCAGGTAATTTTAGTTTCTTTCTCTCTTGCACTTGACTGTGCTCAGGTTCCTATGGCATACGGAAAATGTATGCCATATGCACAATCTTTATTTCTGAACGAAAGTTCTGCTCTGAATCACTTGCTCCTTTTTTTTTTTTTTTCCTCCCTTGATTATCTTGGACAACTTCAAAACAAATTGGATGTCCCCTTTACCTCCTTCCTGTGAAATGACAGCAGTTTCTAAACATTCCATGTTCCTCTTCAGTTCCTTTGGTATGTGGAAGAAATCTCTGGAGAAGAGCTCTTTGTACTGCTCCATTTGCCCCATGTAATTCTGGCACTGCAAATGCCAGTACTGTTATTTCTCTACGTGGAAGTGGAAGCAGGGAAGACGATGTCTAGCACCCTCTGTCCTTCCCATTGTGCAGTGTTAATCAACAACTTTTCAGTCTTTTACCATCTATACAATCAAAATGCCCTTTTCTATATTGCGCTTTATTCTATTTAATATGTTCTCTTTTTTTTTTTCAGACTTTTCCCTTCTTAACTGCCTGTGAATAAGGTGAGATAAAATTTCATCCATGCTGTCTTGTCTTCTTACTATTAAGACAAAAAAACCCAAGAGCTATAGAGTAATTCCATTTTGATTCTGTATAACTGTTCCCTTCTAGTGTTAAATGAATTGGCATTTCCTCGTCTTGCATATAGTATGTGTTCATAACAATTAAATGAATGCTCATGCCTCATTTTTTCACCCACATACTCCCTTTGTTCATATTGGGCATTCAGGCTCTTTGAATGGTTTTCTGACCACATGTGTAGAGTCAGGGAGAGAGAATGTACTCTAGATGCATCCCAGGCAACATGGGCAACTTTACCACAGTCCTTTGCTTTATTTCCCCATTTACTGTCCTGGAAGCTTGACTGGCAGTCTGGTCTTTTGAATGATCTTGAGGGAAAAAAAATTTGCTTTGAGCTCTGTGGGATTGAATTTGTTCCAAGTTTACCACATATTCTTACTACTTATTAACTTCCCTTGTGTGTTCCACAGTTTCTCTACTGTTTACCGGAAATTTACTGATTGTCAGTCCAACCTAAACAGGTTGTTAATCTCCTCACATCTAATTTTTTCTTCTAAAATGGACATGATAGTATTTACTGTGTTATGAGGATTAAATGAGATAAAGAGTGTGAAGAAAACATAATGCCTCACGCACAATGATGTATTACATGGTACTTCCTTTTTTCCCATTGCTAATACCTCTGTTCCTTTGTGGATATTTCCATGTTGTCTGTCTGTCTCTGTCTCTGTCTCTCTCTCTCTTTTTTTTTTTAAGATTTATTTATTTGTCAGAGACAGAGAGAAAGCGTACAAGCAAGGGGAGCAGCAGGCAGAGGAAGAAGCAGGCTCTTTGCTGAGCAAGATGCTGATGAGATACTCAGATCCCAGAGTCCTGGGATCATGGCTTGAGCTGAAGGCATAGGCTTAACCAACTGAGCTACCCAGGTGTCCCTCCATGTTGTCTTGAATGCCATAAAATATGCAGTTAAACATGTGTGCCAGTAATTTGCAAGTTATTTAAAATTCTCTTCTTAGGTTCTAGAGCACTTTTCTAAATTTATGGAGTACTTAAAGATCTAGTTGCTTCATATATTTCTTGTGGCTTTGTTTGTTCATTCTTGGAGTGTAATTTTTGCTGTAGTTCATGTCTATCTCTTAGTGTTTAGACTTTTAAAATAGCCCCATTTGCATGTCCTGTGGTGTCCTTCTAAAGTACTTCTGTTCATCTTTTAGCCCATCACACCTTGTCAGTCAGGGACACTAGTTCGGAGCATGGCTCTGCCACTTCTAGTTGTGTGATTTATACAAGTCAACTAATCTCTCTGTGCTTTAGTTTCCTTGTTTTAAAATGTAAATGATAAAAGAAAAAGAACCTCTTTCATAATACTGGTAAGGATCAAATGATTTAATATTTAATTTTGCAAAGGATACTTAGGTATGATAGTCCCTTGTTAGCACTTGATAACTGGTAAGCGGTATACATGTACTTCAGTCATAAACTCATAAATTGGTGGGTATTGTCTTCCAGATGCTTTGCTTTTTTGCTTTTTTTTTTTTTCTATGATTGTGTCTCTGTCTCTCATGTTCCATTCTAATTTCTGCAGTTTCTCTAGCCTTTTTCACACTCAGCATTTTCATTTCTGTAGTTGGAAATGGCTGTTCTTTTTTCTTCCTCTTCCAAGGTTTTCTAAAATAGTTCTTATAAGGATTCTAGATAGGTAGACTTTTCAGAGTTGATTTTTTGAAATTTATTTTTGTATCTTTTAACTGCTAGAGAGTATAGTGTGATAAAATGACTTGTCCAAAGTCACACAGCCTGTTGGTGAACCTGGTCTAAGATACAGAACTAATCAGAACCAGTTTAACTCTCTTTCCCCATATTCACTCAAACATCTGCTTTTTATTTTCACAACATGCTTTTTCTCTTAAAGACTCAGAAGTATCAACTTTCTAAAAGAGAAGATTATGAGTGCCATGCTTTTCTCTTAAAAATGTATTTGTAAAGCTAGGCCAGGGTATTGAAAATTCTGTTTTAAGGTTTAAAAAAACCAGAGGGAAACATTGATGTTAGTTTTAGATACTTGAATAAGTGTCTTAAATAAGTAAATGAAATAGGGTACTCAGTTGTTTAAGACTAATTATAATCTTGATGATGGTAGTATTTGATTTGAGTTCCCTTTTTTTTCCAAATTAAAAAATATATCTATATTTCCCATCTGCTAGGACAAGTTACTTATCTTTGTTCATCTTTTTGAGCAATTTATGAGATTTTGAAGTTTATCCTAAAACATTTTATTGTGTACTCACTACCAGTCCCAAAAAGAAAATTCCTGTTTGGATTTTGATGAGGATTACGTTAAGTATATAGCTAGAAGTCTAGTGTCTACAATAGAACTTTAAAATTTCAACATATCCTATCCATATCCAAAGAGCACAATTTGGATATATAACATTTGATATCTATAAATTATTGAAACTTGCTTTATATTTGATGAAAGAGTAGAACAAAAGAGGAGTGACAGGTCATTTAGCAAGCCTGTGGCAGAAGTGGGATTTGAACTTCTGGTTGTTGATTTTTAGGCCTATTCACAGTGCCAGAGGTCACAGTGTCCTAATGGGTCTCAGTCATAGCTTTTTCTCTTTTGCTCATGTTTGAAATGTGTTCTGGGAATCAGTGTCCTGTTAAATCCCTCTTTGATGCATGTCCCATTTATTAGTATTGATTTCAATACAATGGACAGTAAATCTATCTGACTACACAAAGGAAATAAAAAGTAGGGTGTAGGTTCAAAGCTTAAGATCTCCAGTTATAGAACTTTATTCACATAACCTCATAATATGAAACATAAGTTTAAAATTTTTTCAAACCTAAAAGGAAAAAAATTAGTATATTGTCTCATCCATTTTGATTACTTGAACCCTCAGGATAGTGTGGCAGCAGCATTGTCATACTAAAAACTAGTTCATTATTGTGGATCTGAAAAAGGATGGCTTGGCAGTGGGTGCATACATGGGTTTGGTACCTTAGAGGATACTTGGGAATCACATGTTTCTGCTGACAAAGTTTACAGGACTGTAAATTTAAATGTAGAGTTTTTGTAGGCAGCATGCATTGACAAATACGCCTAATGGTAATACATCTAGTACTGAGAGTCTCGGAACAGGTCAATAATAATGTGTATATTGATAGCAGCAATGTAGGAGATGTTACTTGGTATTATAGCTAAAAATCCATGTTATGCTCTTAATCATAATTACATTAATATTGACAGGCCCTTGACAATACTCACATTATTATTGATAGATTTCTGTCAATAACATGTTTTAAATAAAATACATTCATTCATAATTTGTACTATACTCAGTATAAGCTCTGAAATACATTCTGAAAATTCTTCCTTCTTTAGTGTGATTCAGTTGTTTGTTTTGGTTTTAGGATGTGATATAGATGACAAAGTTTTTATTTGGGGTAATGGAAAGCATAAAAGGGAAGGATAAGGGCACCTGGGTGATTCAGTTGTTAAGTGTCTGCCTTTGGCTCAGGTCATAATCCCAGGGTCCTAGAATGGAGCCCTACATCGGGCTCCCTGCTCTGCAGGAAGCCTGCTTCTCCCTCTCCCACTGCCCCTGCTTGGGTTCCCTCTCTCGCTGTGTCTCTCTTGTCTCTCTCTGTCAAATAAATAAATAAAATCTTAAAAAAAAAAAAAAAAGGATGAGCTATTTAAAAATAGGTTTATATATTACTGCTCTTCGTAAACAAATTTCAGGGTTTTTTTTTTTCTGATAAAAAAGCTGTATGACATGTCTAGTGATAAAACGTCAGCAGGGGACCTTTTTAATAGTTTTTAGTGCTAGATCATTTTGTCTTAAACATATTTATGGGATAATTTAATAAGACTAACCCTATAGATGCTATAATTTGCCTTGACTATCTTTTTCCATATCCTTAATGTAGTAGTGTCCTTCACTAAACACATACTGAGTAATGCCAATTACACTTTTAATTAATTATTTTTATGAGTCTCTTTGCATGACTATAAATGTTTCCCTCTGCGTTGGCCCTTTAGAATCTTAAATTAGTGCAATTTGGGAAATGGGGATTGAGAAGGGAAAGGGTTATAGAATTGTGTATTAAAAGAATGAGATTTCATGGCAGGGTAGGAAAAGGTATTGCCTGTTTTTTGACATTCTGGAAAAATCAATTTGAATTAAATCTGATGGTGTTCGTTTCAATTCTGAACAATCCCAGCTTTAAAGAAAAAGATTAGTTTGTATTTTTTTTAACTATTCAAGTTGGAGCCTACTTTTGTGAAACTAGATACTAATCTACAAGAACCTGTAATATGGGGATCACTAAACCTTACTTAAACTAAATTCCTGAAGGTAAGTAGAAATAGACTGGCTTAATGTTGGGTGTGGATGGCAATCAGTGTAACAGAATCAGGAAAGTACTGGTTTACAAAAAAAAAAAAAAAGGGGGGGGGGATTTTTGATCCAAAAATGTGAAGGCGCCATAATCTTTTTGATTTTGATTAGTTCTTAATGAAGCAAGTCATTACTTTAACTCTTTTAGAAAGTTATTAGCACCTTCGTTAAGGGCCTTGTATTGTACATACCCTCTCACCAGTCTTCGGGAGCTTTAGCATTTGTTTTCTTCTTGAACTCTGCTATCAATAGATTCAACTTTTAAAAATATATCTCATTATGTCTCTTCTCCTTAGTGATTGTTCATGCCTGTGAAATCATTCCGGTTTCCCTACAGTGGGCTTTTTGCAGTGGGTTAACTCTTCAGCCAGCCTCTCTTGCTGGCCTGTTTTGCTCAGTCATGGCAGATGACTTGAGTCTTTGCTTCCAGGTAACAGGCACAGCCACAGTGAATGAAGGTTAAATCACTAAGGAGGCAGATCCTTTTGAAACTCACCCCAGTATCTCCCAGATAAACCATGGCCAGGTTTCATGGCTTGCACATATCTGGGGTTTGCACAGCCTGTTCTTGTGTCTTAAATGTCATTTTTTTTCTTTTCTGCCAGGGGAGTTCTGTGATCCTTCATGGTGTCTTCACATTTCAAGATTCATTCTTTGTTTTGGTTAGTCCTGATTATAGTAACGTTCTGTTTCTTTAAAAAAGCTTGAATAAAAGGAAGTGAACTGAGAGTTAAGTTTTTGGCTTAAATCCCTGGTACCTAGGAGATTGCTTGGCATTTGGTAAGCACTCAAAAAATATTAGTTAAATTGAGCCATTTTTCAGAGAATTAGTGTTCACTAAAACACACTCCTTATATTATATTGAAAATAACTTTGTGACTTCAAGGCATTTATGATATTTTTCTGTGCTTTACACCTATTATGGGCAAATATTGTTGTACAGCAGTGGAGGGTAAAGGTTTCCATGATCAGACTGATTGAACTTCTAGTTATTTCTATTTTATAAGTTTCTTCTACTGCTGGGCCCTACCCATCTCTGAAGCCAATATTCTAGAATGAATGTATCTGCCTGAAAAGAGGAAAAAAGAAAGGAAGAGGAAGAGACATGTTAGTGATAAACCACAATTGGATGCCTCTGTGGACTGCCTGTACCATGCCCTATTTCAGCAAAGCACCCTAGAGTCAGATATTATCAGTGTGCATTCCTGAAGTTTCTTTGCTTCCTGATAATAGGCATTACCATATCGATGAGGGTTAAATATCCAAGGAGCAGGTCATGCTGAAGCCCATCCCCAGGCTCGCAGAATTCCCCCTCCATAATCTCCTTTCAGATAAGATACAGGAGTGTGATGTGTTCCACTGAACGGTGTCTCTGTCCCTTCCCACCTAGTCCGCCTCCATGTGCACGCATAATAGTGACATCATGTTCACTGTTTACTACCACAATTATATATTAATTTTGTAGTTAGTATTTCCTGGAGGAGAAAAAAGTTCTTTCACCACAAATTGAGGTATTAATATAAGTAATAATGAAAATTTCAGTCTTTTGAAATAAATTTGCCAAAATCGACTTAGACTCCTTTTCTTCTTAATGCCCATCCCTAGCCAAAGCAGCAATAATATAGTAATAATGATACTTTCCAGTTTCCAGACTTTCATAACATTATCTGGTTTAATGTCAACAACTTTGTGTGTGTGGTAGCTATTCTTCCCAACTTTTTGAAGAATCTGAGGGTAGGGGTGCCTAGGTGGCACAGTTGGCTAAGTATTGGACTCTAGGTTTCAGCTCAGGTTATGATCTCAGGGTCGTGAGATCCAGCCCCACATCAGGTTCCGTGCTGGGTGCCACACTCAACATGGCGTCTGCTTGAGATTTCTCTTCCTCCTCCCTCTCCCATGCCTCTCCCTAAAATTAAGAAGAAAAAAAAGAATCTGAGGTAATGACTTTTTCTAAGATCACATAACAAGTAAGTAACAAAGCTGGAACTGGAGCTCAGGTCTGATTGATTTTAAATATACTTTTTTCTACTGTCAAGTTGCCTAAATATGAATGTAGAGCAAAGGAGGAGTATTCTGCTTTGACTATGGTGTGTAATGGACAGTGTCTGTTCTATGTTTACAACTGAAAGAAGTCACAAAAATGACTAAAATGTTGGAAAATAAAACCTAAAACAAAAAAAATAGAGAAATTACTCATCTGGAAAGGCAAAGGCTGAAGAACAGTTTAATGATAGTCTTTTGGTCCATTAAAGAGTCTTACACAGGGAGGAGATCGAGCCCAGCTGTTGTTAATCTACACTGAGGCCAGGCCTAAGGAGAAAAAGAGGAAAGGAAAAAAATGTTAAACTGTAACAGAAGGGATAAGAAAGAATTTTTTGATAATAAAGATTATTAAATATTGGATTGGTTAGAGTGTGTTAAGTCTCCTTTTCTGGCAGCCATTAAAAATTCCTATCTTTGCTAAATAATAAGTATGATTCCTCCAGAAATGAAGTATTTGAAATGGATGATTCTGAGACATCACTCCCTCAGACCAGTTTTTCACTAAATATGAGTAAGAAACCTGAGGAAGAGAAGGCTTCCCTCACCATTCAGTTCATCCAGATGCTCTCATATAGTATTTAGTCAGTATACCAATTAACTACCAAATTTCTCATTCTGTTGCACATAGATTCAACAAACATTTATTGAGTGACTACTGTGAGTCCATCCTTGGGTTTATTCTACAATTGTAACAAATCCATCAGCCATAATGCAGAACTGATTATGACTCTAATCAGTCAGACTCATGTATCTTTAAAGGTACATGAATTGGCATAACTGGTCCTCTAACACAGGTATTTTAACTGATACTCAAAAAAAATAGCACTCTATCCAGTCCAATTCTTGGGATGTGAGAGAGGTGAGAGGAGGGATCTGGTAGTGCTGAACTTCTATCCGTGTCCAGTATGGTCAGAGCCTTTCAAGGGTAATTTGACAATAATTGAGAACTTCCTTTGCTGACTGCAGAATATGAAATCTGGGAAAGATAACAGAGTTGTAGACACTGTGACCGTAGAGAAGTCATGTGCTATATTCCCACACACCATGAAGGATTGTAGAATTTTGCATGAGTAAAACTGAGCTAGAAATCGTTCTCTTTTTAGGTGGCAGGTGCTTTGAGAAATAAGATAAGGCACTTTCCCTTAACTAGCTTACAGATAAACTAGGGAAAGAAGATGTACTGACATGACTGAAATCACAGGATGGTTGAGGGCTCAAGTGAGTGGCACAGACAATTGCTGTCAAAGTTAAAGGTGGTGATAATAGGAGTTGGAGATAGTTATGAAGGTTTCACAGAGAATGTTGAAATAAAGTTGGAATGTGAAGGGCAGAGAGTTGTGGGCAGTGGGAAGAGTTGGCAGGGAAGGTGAGTGTTTTGGATACATGGGAAAAGGCCCAGAGTTAGGACTGAGGGGTGGCACAGACTTGGGCTAGGTTGTATCTGAGAAGTTTGTACTTTATCCCAGAGGTAATAATGAGGTAATAGAGATGATTTGGTAAATGTATGCAAACATTTTGTGGATTTTAGTTTGCTTCTGGGGTTAAAAAAAAAAAAATTGTTTCCTCAATTACATAATGCCTATAAACTAGAGAAAATTTGTAAACTGCAGGAAAAGTGAGAATAATAATATTTATTGAAGCTTTTTGTATGGATTTTAGAATTCTTTTTCTGTTGAGATAGTTTCAAAATGTTCTATACTGTCTTTGAGAACCTGTGATACCATATGCCTTTGTTAGTATCCTAGTTGTCTGTTTACTTGCCTGCTTTGCTTACTAGACCTTGGTTAGGGTCCTTAAGTGAGAGCCAAGATGTTTTGTTTATCTTTGCATCCCAAGCACCCAGCAGGGCTAGGATGTATTGATGTCCATAGCCTTTGTGGAATTCATGGAGTAGTCTCTAATCTCACAGGATCTACTTAACCGAAGAAAGGGGGAGCCAGAGTCAGTGTAAGATTTGTAACAGCCCTTGTGGATATAGGGATGAGAACTAAACAGAAATAAATGTGAGGGCTGGCAGGCAGCATGGAGCTGTATGGATGGTAGATATGCCAGAAAAATTAATGAACTTCACTTTGAAGTGACTAGCCCATTCATTCTCAACATCCCCAGGAAGCTTGTTAGAAATGCAGATTCTTGGCTCCCATTCCAGGCTTACTGATTCAGAAACTCTGGCTCTGAGACACTACAGTCTTAAGAAATCTAAGTGATCATGATAAATGCTCAGGTTTGAAAACCAGTAGCCAAGAAGGACAGGACTGATGGTGAAGACTGTGGCATAGAGGGATTGAAAGCCCACAGATGGATGTGATGCCAGTGAATAAAACTGTTGAAGAGCCATGCTAGCTGGAACAGGAAAACTATGAGAATAAGATTATATTATTACAAAGAAAGCAGAGCGCGTTTTAGGTGGGCAGGATCTACTGCTCCTGCTTAGTTCACTGCCTTCCTGATCTTAGCGTTTAAGTAGATCAAGTAGATTGAAAGTCGATTAGTCCTACCGGAGGGACACACTCCCCCCAACAAAATCTCCACCCAGATTTTCTCTCCTGTCTCCACACAATTGCCTACTGAGCTTTAGCTGTCTCATAGGAGCCTCAGATCTCTGACACTACTGTGGTTATTACCTCTCCCTTGAAACCTGTATCACTGCATGTGTTTCCTATTTCAGAGAGCTGGACTACCACCATGTAGTTACTCAAGTCAGTTATTCTTGGCTTGTTTCTCATTAAACCATGTCACTTCTAACTCATGGCTTTAAAGATACCTGTTTTTCTCCATCCCTGCTGATACCCTTATAATTTAGAACTTTCTCCTTGATCACTTTAATAATCACATAATCATCTTAACTGGTCTCTCTGCCTCGAGTCTTTTCAGCTTCAAATCCATTCTGAATGTGGCCAGAACAAGCTGTCTAAAAATTTGATTAGTTCTTTTCTTAAACTATCCAGTGGCTCCCCATTACCATTTTGATAAAATACAGTCTCCACAAGTTGGCTTTTACTTTTGGTCTCCTGTCTTCCTTTCCAGCCCTTTGTCCTTGCACCTTCAGTCCTTGTCACCTGCTCTCTGTCTGCTTGGTATGACATTCCTTTACCTTCCTTTACCAGACTGACACTGCTGATCCTTCAGGTAGTTGTCGAGATACTATCTCTTTGAAGCTTTCTCTGACCTTCTGAGGTCTAATGACAAAAATAATGCCCTGAATTTCCCCTTGCATATCACTCCTAACACCTTATTGTAATTGCCTGTTTATTATTTTATATAACACATTCTTACCCACCCCTCACCTCACTACATTGTAGTCTCCACCAGTAAAACTGACTGTGTCAGTTTTACTATTATAGCAGTAACTGGTAAACAGCAGATGTATGACAAGCATGTTGAAATAGGTAATAATCGATAGTCCAGATATGATAATTTGAAATAATTTTAAAGGCTACTGGGTAGGATTTGTGTTTTCTGTCCTTCACCTACCCCTTCTTTATCTTGTTCATCTAGTCCGTGTAGTGTGCATTATGTGCACTGAGTGCTGTGCTGGTTGCTAAAATTCAACTGTAACAAGACTCAGTCTTTGCAACAGGGTTTATCCTCTAGTGGAGGAAGTAGACAATTTAAAAAGTAGCCTGTGTACAGTACATAGAGGCCAAGAAAGTGAAGAATGGAGTGCTAAGGGAACAGCTAGAAGAGGCAGCCAACTCAAGTTTAGAGAGTCAGAAGGAAGTGATGCCTAAGCCCCTATTAAAAATTTAGTACTTAAAAACTGAAAACTGAATTTTTCAATAAAACACAGGAACGTACTGTTCCAGATAGAGGGAACAGACCATAAATGTTCACTAGGGAACAAGAAAAGGGGGCACCTTATGACTAGAGGTCAACAGGTTAGGCAGGAAAGCAAGCTGGGATAGTTTGGGAGGCTTGTGTTTGAACAACTGCAGTGTGGGAAATGCACTGAAAAAGGCAGAAGGTGGGATAGGCCAATTAGATGTAATCCAACAGAGAGATGAGAGCTGCTGAATTTAGGAAGAGGCCTGCAGGGGATAGGGTAGTGAATGGATTAGAAAAATATTTGGGGCAAAGAGCAAAACCTTGGGGATTGAAGAGATTTGTAGAGAGAAGAAAGGGACCTCGGTTCTAACCCCCGTCTTCTTTTCCTATAGCTCCTGGCTAGTATGAGGCAAGGATTTCACAGAACTTGTGGCAAAATCCGCCCCCTCCCCGGCTCTAAACTGTGAAATTTTGAGGGACTGCAGGAAAGGGAAAAAGGGTGAGATGACCCTAGAAGGCAGATGATGTTTATGGGAGAGAAGCATTCCTGTCAAGTATCTAGACTGAGAAGAAAGCAGCAATAAACACCTATTATTCAGTAGGCGCTTTTGTTTCCTATGCTGAACTTGTTAGGTATGTAGTCTTCTGCCACTAAGTCATCTAAGATCCATGAATAATTTAAAAACATCCTCTGCATAAATAAAGAGGTAGATAGATAGATAAAAGCATCCTCTGTAAAACCTTGTAATTGTCAGAAAACAAAAACCTCCTTAATTGTCAAATACATTCCCAGTTTGAAGAGGTGCAACTTTATTTTAGGATGTACCTTTCAGTCCTTTAACTTCTAACAAGTTACATTTAATATCTTTTTAGTAAAAATCATAAATAGAATTTGAAAGAACTTAGAGGTCATTTTATCTCTGGCCTTCAGTTTTGTAAGTGAAAAAAATAAAGCAGAACTAGGTAAAGTAACTTGTCCAAGATCACAATGGCCACACTGTCGGTGACAATGAACTTAAGTGGGATACATGCCTCCCTCTATAACTTAGTGTTAAATTAGTGCACTAGGCCTTTTGAAGGCCCAGAAATCGTGCATGATCTAGATCAAGCTCCATGTGTTCAGGGCTGATTTTAGAAACTAAGCTGAAACAGATTTCTTGTCATAGTTTGAATTTACCAGTTTTTTTAATAATAAGTAAAATACCTAACCTGGTCTGTACACTCCTTGACAATAGCAGCCAGAGTGTTTTAGTCATTGTGGCATGTACATAATAGGCATTTAATAAGTGTGTTTTGAATGAGTCAGTCATACCTAGCTAACCATTAATCAGCTTTTTCTATTTCATTTTAAAAGTTTTTTGTCCCCTTAGTACCTCTGGGATTCCTTAGTTAATTTATGAAATAGTCTTTGTATATACTTTTACATCACGTTTTTCTTAGAAGACTGTATGATGTGTATCTTCTTAATATCTGAATAACAGCATTTCTGCACTCATGTTGTTTTGTGCTAGTACTCAGTTTCTGCCATAGTGTGGTAGCATAATAAACACAGATTGTTCATTTAATTTTTTCTCCTAACTTTATAGATATAAAACATATTTCAGAAAGATTAAATGACTTGTTAAAATATATATATACCTTTGGAGTCAGTAGAAGTGCTGGCAATTAACCTGAGGTCTTGACTTACCATCCGTTAGAATGTTCCATAGAGTTCTCTATATTTATTAAGTTCATGTATTTCTCCATTAGTCATGTTATTATTTAGGTTCATCACTGTTAGTATCAGGATTTTATTATCTCCCTGCTAAAAGGACCAAGGAGGATTACATGGAGATATCTGTGGAAAAAGGGTACAACTTGCTATAACCTGTTATTCCTTTGATGAAGAGGGTCCAGAAAGGGTGGGGGGGGGCGGAGAAGAAGAAGAAGAGCAAAGAAAAGAAGGGAGGGAGGGAGGAGTGGGGGAAGAAAGGGAAGGTTCCATATAAGAGGTGATTGTTTGCTGCTGCTTGGCAACTACTGCCAGCTCCATCTTCAGTGGGCCCTGGTCATTTGGGTATTGCAGTTTTAGATGCATAGGTTGAGGAGATGGTACGAGCTTGCAAATGTTTGATGTTCCCTAATTGTACTTTACCCCTAGAAACCCTCCAAGAAGACATGGCTTCCAGAGAAGAGAACATGAAAAGGACGAACAGAGTGCTGAGAATAAGTCAGTTGGATGCGCTTGAACTGAACAAGGCCCTGGAGCAGTTAGTTTGGTCCCAGTTTTCTCAGTGCTTTCATGGATTTAAGCCAGGGCTGTTAGCCCACTTTGAACCAGAGGTGAAAGCATTACTGTGGCTTTTCTTGTGGCGATTCACCATCTATTCTAAAAATGCCACTGTGGGACAATCCATTTTGAATATTCAGTATAAAAATGATTTTTCCCCAAAGCTGAGGTACCAGCCACCAAGTAAGAATCAGAAGCTGTGGTATGCTGTGTGTACAGTTGGCGGGACGTGGCTGGAAGAGCGCTGCTATGACCTATTTCGAAACCGTCATTTGGCATCATTTGGGAAAGCCAGGCAGTGTATGAATATCATGGTTGGACTTTTTAAATTAGGTGGGCTCATTAATTTCCTGATTTTCCTTCAGAGGGGCAAATTTGCAACTTTGACAGAACGTCTCCTAGGCATCCGTTCTGTATTTTGCAAGCCCCAAAACGTACGTGAAGTTGGCTTTGAGTATATGAATAGGGAACTTCTCTGGCATGGTTTTGCTGAGTTTCTGATTTTTCTCTTACCACTTTTTAATATCCAGAAATTGAAAGCTAAGTTGTCTTCTTGGTGTATTCCTCTTACTGGTGCTTCTAATAGTGACAATACGTTATCCACCAGTGGCAAACAGTGTTCTCTGTGTGGAGAGTGGCCCACCATGCCTCACACCATAGGATGTGAGCACATCTTCTGTTACTACTGTGTTAAAAGTAGTTTCTTATTTGATGTGTACTTTACTTGTCCTAAGTGTGGCACAGAGGTACACAGTGTGCAACCACTAAAATCAGGAATTGAGATGTCAGAAGTGAATGCTCTTTAGAAACTAAGATTGTTTCCTCTGAGGAAAACCTTATTATGTTCAAATCCTTAATATTAGTCATCCTAAGCATACTGTTTAGGAGGGGATATGCTTCTCAGCCACTGTTTTCTATTCCTTTGCAAGTACGAAATTCTAATCACTAGAAACCACATGATTCTGTATATATTATGCACACAGTAATGTATTACTTTTCTTTAAATCATTGCATTCAGTTTTTAATGTTGAGAATAATGGACAGTTTTTGTCAGACTACTAAAAACACTCTTTCATTTTGCTACTTCCTAGAAAGAGGGTAGATTCTAAAATGATTTCGGAGACGGGATGAGTGTGTATTTATTTTCAAAGATGGCATTATAACGTCATAATCTGACAATGATAAGACCCTGTTGTTTTGAGACTTAAGATCTAGTGCCCCAGTTGTAATTTTAAGCTACTCTCTAAAACCTGTTTTTAAAGGATTCAGTTGGCTTCCTTCTCAGGCAAAATAATGGCCACCAGGAGCTCCAGACTGATGTTTTGCCGGCTTTCTGATTCCCTGGGAATAAGAGCTTCTTGCGTAATAGTTCCGGCTAAATCCAGGACCTCATTGACATTGGTCTGCCTGGGATTACACATTTGTGAGCCAGGACAGAAAAGTACTAATCTTGATTAGTAGATGTATACCTCGTGGACCCATAGTAGGAGAGAGGCAGTTCACCACAGGAAAGTCAGGTGCCATTGTAAGAATAGTGGATGGTGGGCAGGTAGAAACAAAGATCCCTACTAGAGTCCACATTTGCCTTTTTCATATCAAAAGTCTGTATGTATTCTTTGATTTTGCCAATGATCTAAGTTGATGAGAACATAAGTAACTGAGTGGTTGACTTAGATTAAAGATTTAAAAGGATTAAATAAATAAATATTTTGTTATACCAATAATTTTGTTGTGGTGTTATTTTGATAAAGTGCTATGAGTAAATACCCATATTGTTATTTTAACATGAAAATAGTACTTTACATATATGTTAACTAATAGAGTTGTCAATATTATGGGGGTTTTATGTTTTTCTAGACACTAATGACACTTTAGTACCATATATTTTTTTAATTTTTTATTTTATTTAACCTCTACCCACTCACTAGTGATTATCCATAGGAGGCCAGGGAGTATGACTGTTGTGCTCACCACTAGACAACCAGAACCTACCACTCTTGGTGCCAGTGTACCAATAGAGACATTTTGTTAGCTGAGCAACTAAATCTTCTTTCACAGATTAGATTCTGCAGAAGTACATGTTGCAAGGGACTTGAAGTACTTGGGCCTGGATTGGATCAAAGTAGTCAGGCCTTTTTACTTACACCTCTCAGTCACTCCCCCAGCTGGGCAACACATCCATCCCTGGAAGAGCTGGGTGACCAGCCTAATGTCAATCACATCTAATACCGTCTCTCCATTATTTTTCTTTATGGTTTTCCATTTTTGCTATTCTTGCTTGTAAGCATACAAACACACTAATGGCAGGAAGTATTCAAGTTAAAATCATTTGGTTTATGACTGATAGCTGTACTCAAGTGCTGCCTCAGGGAACTCCCAACTCACTGCAGAGACCTAGGCCTACTGGCTAAGTTGCTCCAACAGTTCCAGACCCCGTTGGTTCCTTGCCTCCTTGTACACTGCCAGGAGACTTGCTCTAATACTGGTTCTTCTATTCCTACTCCCCAGTGGTCTCAGGGCTCAAGGTTCTATAACTGGGTCATATTTAGCTATGTAATACATTTCTGCTTTAGCCTCAAGAACCTAACCATCACCTATGAGCTTCTCCCCTTGGGAAAATAAAAACTTTTATACATTGTTTTTTCTCTCCCTTTCTCTCCCGCATAACTTGTTCTCCAATCAGATTTGCTACTTGTGTATATAATGTATCCAGTTGATCATATCTGAAATACATACCAGTCAAAGCTAACCCAAGGCATGTCCTGCTCCCTTACTTCAGAACTCCGTGGGTTTTGGCTAAGTTTATTTAACTCCTCTAACCTATGAAGTGGGCATTCAGTAATATCTATCTCTTAGGACTGTAATGAGAATTAAATCATTCTCTCAAAAATTACTTATTAAGTCCCTACAGGCATTCTTCTCTAGGCAGAGATGTACTTATAAATAAAAACCCCTTTTTACATTTTTGGAGGAATAATAGACAATAAACATGTGTAAGATAATTTCAGAAGTTGGAAGTACTCTGAAGAAAAAAAGAAAACAGGCTGAGGGAATGGAGAGTGACAAGAGATGCTGTTGAACTTTGCAAAGAGATCTGAATGAACTGAGGGGGAAAGCCAAGCACAGGAGAGTTCCAGGATAAGGAAATGGCAGGTACCCAAGCTCTGAGACGAGAGTGCATTCCTGGTTAAAACAGCAGTAAGAAATAGAGTGACAAGAGAAAGGTGAGGTAAGGGACACAGGGTCAGGCCAGGCAGGCCATGGTAAACAAAACAAAACAAAACAAAAATGATCTGGATTTATTCCAAGTATGAGGAAGCAAAGAAGTTCCAAGTTCCTATTTTTAAAGGGTCCCTGTGGGCGCCTGGGTGGCTTAGTGGGTTAGAGCATTTGCCTTCGGCTCAGGTCATGGTCCCGGGGTCCTGGGATTGAGCCCCACATTGGGCTCTCTGCTCAGCGGGGAGCCCACTTCCCTCTCTCTCTACCTGCCTCTCTGCCTACTTGTGATCTCTCTGTCAAATAAATAAATAAAATCTTTAAAAAAAGAAAAAAAAAAAGGGGTCCCTGTGATTAAGGTATGATGAGGTATGAGTAAAGGCCAGAAAACCTAATCAAAGGCAATTTGGTACAACCGATGATCGTTATCATATCTATTAGGTTTGTGGTACATTAACAGTGTCACTATCTGAAATGGTCAGGAACCTGGAAGTAAACAAAACTGTAGGAAACCAAAATATATTTTCATAGATTACACACACCAGACCTCTACTCGAGGTATTTCCTTGAGTTCCCATTCAGAAGCTGCTTTATTTTGAATATAATTCTAATAAACTTTCAACAACAGACTGAAAATAATGTAATAGGAGGGGGAAGCTGATGAAAGCAAATATGTTTACAGTTATAAATAATAAAAAAAAAACCTGGTATCACTGGAAAAAAAAATCTGTAATCTGGTCACAGATCAGGGACATACAGGCTCTAAGGACCAAATGAGTAATAATAATGGTTTTAAAAATGATCTTGGGGGCAGCTGGGTGGCTCAGTGGGTTAAAGCCTCTGCCTTTGGCTCAGGTCATGATCCCAGGGTCCTGGGATCGAGCCCCGCATCCGGCTCTGCTCCGCAAGGAGCCTGCTTCCTCCTCTCTCTCTGCCTGTCTCTCTGCCTACGTGTGATCTTTGCCTGTCAAATAAATAAAAATTTAAAAATAAATAAATTAAATAAATAAAAATCATCTTGGATCATCAATAAGGGTACCTTATATTCTGTATAATTTGGTTAAGAACGCAGGAACATTAGTATGGTTATAGTTGAGGAAGCCTTCATGTTGGCATTTACAGGCAAAAACTTGATTCACTTAGAACATTTGCTTTTAACAAAGAGCTGGTTTTCCTAATAGTACTTAATAAGTGAAGTGTTAACTGAATTAAGGAAAGATATTTTCAGCAACAGAACAATTCCGAACAGACTTTTTAGCCAAAACAATTGTCCGTATTACCTATAGAACTGCTGCTCCATGATTCTTTCCAGCTAAAGCTAGTATGTGGAACATGTTTATATTCATCACAAGTAAGTTGACAAGTATTTCACTTGTACGTCTGGGGTTTTTATTCCTTCAAAGAGTATGTAAATCACGAAACAAGACAGGCTGTGCCTTTCTGTTCCCACGTTGTCACTTACTATCTCTTGATATTTTCAAGACAAAGCTTGTGGTTTTAAAATGTCATTTTTCTTAAAAGTAAGCATCATTATCATGTTGTCCAAAGGCCTTCCTTGAGCAGTACCTTGAGTTGTTTTCTGCCAATAAGAACAATTCAAACAAGAGTAATCCAAGTCACTCCTGAGGCCAGAAAATCCAAAAGTATGGTATTCAGTAGGTAGTTCACTTTCCTTCTGTTTGGCAGTAGAGTAACTTGTTCTCACTAACAGATTGAACCCACCCTGTGCTGAAATCCCAGAGCCAATAAAACCTAAATCTACTAAGATAAGTAAAGCTGATTTTAAAATCAGATGGGTGTGGACATGTTTATATCCATTGAACTCAAGAATTTATCTCAAGGAAGTTCTAAGAATTTGAAAATAGATTTACTGAAATGATTTTCACTAGAGCTCTGTTCACAAGATGTGAAATGACACAAATGCTCAATAATAGGAAACTAAAATAGTATAGCTATTTAATTGACTTAATGTCATATAAATACCATGAAAAAATTGTGCAAAAATACATATGAATAAATTACATGGGAAAGTGTTCACAATATAATATGAAAGAAGTTGGATATTAAATATAATATGATCTCAACAGATGCATATATATCTGGAAATGAGACAGACACTTATAATGAGATGAGCAGGCACATACATATAATAAATATCTCTGGGTTAGTCATCTATTCAACTTTAACTTTTACATTTTTCTGTATTCCCCAAATTTTCTATATTGAGCATGTAATACTTTTTCATTACACTAAAACCAGTTATTTCTTTAAAATCTCATGGCCAATATTTTTACAGTTCATTTCAAAGGTAAAATATCTGCATAGCTAGTAAACAAGTTAAAAATGGAAAGTTAAGAGATGTATGATTCTAAAAAATCCTAGAGTATCCATTTTTTGCGTGACAGTAAAGTCCTGCCTTTCTGACCAACCACAACTGTTGAAAGAGTCTGAATTATTTTGGATATTTTAAATTAAATATTAACTTCGGCTCCATATAATATATACACTTTAACCACTTAGATATATGTAGGCAACAAAAAGGTAAAAAGTGCCTACTCCCTTTTCCAAAAGTATTTGATGTTTATAAATAAATGTATGGTATTTTTAAATAAGTATAGTTTACTTACTTTAAAATATCTAGAACTCATACACTGGATCAAAACAGTTGACATGTATATTTTATATTATCAGTTCGCCTAAGCCTGTAGGATGCCTGTATTTCCTCAACTAAGAATCAAGACCCAAGATCTGACCCAGGATTCTGTATTCCTTCCAGACGTGGACACAAAAATGCTGATATTTCTGATATTTTATGGTTTGGTTTACTAGTAAGGCATATTACAAACTTGAACTTCAGCTGAGACTTTATCTAAATAGTCAAAATTCTGAATAAGTGAACCAGAGACTTTACTGTTCTGAGAGGTGTCCAGGATGGTTCCCTACTAATCATATCTCACTAAGAATTCTCTCTCCTAAGAGTATCCTTTCCTAATAGCCTCTATTCTTTTAAATCCACATCAATTTGTAAATGCGCCTTTTTAGTCAACAAAAATTATAAAATGCTACAGTATGGTCTGTTGCTTTAAAAATGCTTTGCTCCCGGGGCAAATAGGCTCAGTAGGTTAAAGCCTCTGCCTTTGGCTCAGGTCATGATCCCAGGATCCTGGGATCGAGCCCTGCATGGGTCTCTCTGCTCAGCAGGGAGCCTACTTCCCTTCCACTCTCTCTGCCTGCTTCACTGCCTACTTGTGATCTCTATCTGTCAAATAAATAAATAAAATCTTTAAATAAATAAATAAATAAACAAATAAATAAAAATGCTTTGCTCCCAATCAAATACAAAAGAGCAAATATATTCTTTGAAAGCAAGCTCCTTCTCACTTACTAAAATATTCCTCAGTTTCAACTAGGTAACTCTCTGAAACAGCAGAATAGACTGTGGGCTCAAAGAGGACAGAGGTTATATATCTCTCTCTCTGTCTCTCTCATGTCACTATACCCAAAAAGTGTGACCAGCACAATACAGTTACTTAGGAAGTGTTTGAAGAAGGCAAGAGAGTTTGGGGGTTTGCTCATGAAGCCCCTCACAAATACTGAGCAAAGCAACTGATAATATTATTGTGAAGAAATTTGTACAAGCACTTCTTTAATAGTGGTGAGAGGACAGCACCCTCAGTTTGTCTTTTGTAGTGTATCTTAGGAGTGCCATTTTTAATTTAAAATGTTCTGTGGCATTCTTGCTTTGAGGGAAAGCACAGTTGGAATTCAGGAGCACAATAAGAGAATTAATAACTTTTCATTGAAAATACATGCAATTTTGGAGCTGTCAATTTCAGCTATGTCTCTTTAAATACTTTTTCTTCTAGAATCCAACTGGGTAGATGAGATTTTTTTTTTTAATTCCATTATAGAAGTAATAGCCCTGTTTTGGTGTTCTGTAAGCAGATAATATTCTGCTAGTGACTGTCTTTGCAGTAATGCATTGCTCTGAATTCTGAATTCTATTATTTTACATCTACAGCAGCTTAAAGTGTATTTTTTATAAACAGCAAACTTCACCTCATAAAAATTCATTACATAAGGGCATAAACAAGTGCTTTTCCTTCTAGTCATTGGCAGTAAGTGATTCATCAGTTTTCCAGAGAAAACCAATTTCATTGCAGATGTTCTGTAATTTCCAGTCTCCTGAATTGTGGAACCATATCACACAATCCCAATGCAAGGAATGTAAAGATTTTTTTTTAAGGTCTGTGCTTGGTCTCTTTAATAGGATTGAATATCATTTGCTGTCTCATCAGTTTTATTTTTAAAAAATTAAGTAATCAGTCCCCTATGCTTTCCTTTCTTGCCTATGTTGATTCCACACATTGATGGATAACTGGTAGAAGACTCAAAACCCCAAAATAACTTGATGCCTGAAAACAGTAACATTCATTTCTTTTCCCGAAGTCAAATCAGAAATATTAAGAGGAACAAAAATTTTCCCAAGTCTAAACCCTTCTTTTCTCAATGTTTATTTTTATTCTTTCAAGTCCATAGTGAGTGAGAAATGAACATAAGGGTATGGAAACCTGAGGATATGTCCATCTTCCTATTAACAGTGCAACCCCTGAGAGATATCCTTGGGAATATTACTTCCACCAAGACTTGCTTAAGTTTAGTTTGCTCCAGTGTATCAAAGTTGACAAATGAGAAATGGGCATTCGAGTATAAAATAGGGTTAAGAGGAAAGAAATGCCTATAGATTAAGTGATGGTCTAAGACCATGTGTGACAAAAATTTCTCAAAAATACCAATAAGGAAAGGGTTAAATATCTTCCAAAAGCCTTAGAAAATTAAAGTCCATAAAGCACCTCAATCTTTAAATTGAGAGATTGAATCAAAAGCATGATCATTAAATTTACTAACAACACCAAGTTGTAAGGTCTTGCAAGGGCAAAGTGACAGATTTTCAAGACCAGCAATTATGCTGATTCTGAAGCTGATCCTTATTTACCTCCTGCCTTTCCACTGCAGCTCTGGTTACCTACATACTTCCTTAATGAGTTAGGTAAGGAAGGCCCATGGACTTGTCTCAGCAGGGCCATTTTTCTAAAAAGGCCTCTGAGTGTGTTTTGAGAAGCATAAATATCTGCCCATGAGTCTGCTGTGGTCCCAAGAATTCCATCATCAGTGGAGAGCAGTGTGTTGTAAGGGATGAGCATTATCTCTAAAAAGTAAATTACATGGAATATGCTGCCACCTCCCATAGGTTCCTTTTTTTGTTTGTTTGTTTGTTTAAGATTTTTATTCATTTATCTGACAGAGACAGAGAACTCAAGTTAGGGGGAGCAACAGGCAGAGGGAGAGGGAGAATCGGGCTCCCCACTGAGTAGAGAGCCCAATACGCGACTGGATCCTAGAATCCTAGAATCATGACCTGAACGAAAGACAGCCACTCAACTGACTGAGCCTTCCGGGGCCCCCATGGGTTTCCTTCTGACACCAGGCAGAGACTAGAGGCAGCCGGAGAAAGGGGAAAGTTGGCCCCTATACATGTAACCATAAGCTACGGAGCCACCAATTAAAACCTATTCTATCTCCTCATTCCCTGAACCCCCCCATTATTGCACATTTCATCTTTTCACTCACCATTCAAGGACTTTTTAAACCGACTTTTCCTTTATACAAACTGAAATTTACAGTGATAGGAATGATTAACATACTTTCCCCCTCCATTCAATCCAGAAAAATGATTATTGAACACTTACTTCAGTATGTTGAGCACTAGGAATCCAAAGATAAATAAGAGATCAGAGTCTACCAAAGAAGATGATGAGAGTAACTAAAGAAAGTGCCTGGAGAGCCTTGAGATGTGATTAATTTATTCCATAGGGACCTGTACAAGGCCTCCCAGGGAAGATGACATTTGGATTCAGTCTTGAATAGTAACACAGGACATGTTCAGGTGAACCAAAAGAAGGGCATTGAAGTGAAAAACAAAACAAAACATTCTTGAGATTGAACACATAAATCCTTAAATCCAAGTCCAGATGAATAGTTCAGATTCAATAGATAATTATTAAGGATCTATGGAGTGCTTGACACTGCTAGGAAAACACTGGATGGAAAGGCAGATAAAACAGAAGACATGTTTTCTGCCCATAAAAAGCTCACAGGTTTACCGATAGCTACTTATCACTATGGAAAACAGGGTCTGGTCAGAGCAAGGGTTTGTACGTGAGCAAGGTTCGTATCATTTCTACAAGAAAGCACACATTGGTCATCTCCAATGAAGAACCACGTTTTCCAGCAGTTAGATTAAGGATGCCTGGGAAGACACAGGTGTCAAAATAGGAGAGAAGATCGGTGAAAGGGGACAGACTGAGTAGCAAATGAGGTCTGACTGAAACAACCCGAAAATCCTTAGCTCTGCTCAGCGACGGGTACTCTTGTGGAATTTTTTATTCAGTGAGAAAGTGTTCTATAAGTCACACTTCACAAAAGAAGAAACTAAGTTATTTGTCCAAGGTTACTGTGCAAGTGTGAGAACTAAGATCTTTCTGACTCAAAATCCACCTTTTTCTACAATATCAAACTGCCTTTCAGTTTTATTTCACAATTGGTCTCAGAGGCTCATTGTACAACTGGCTCGCCCATACCTTCTGTGTTACATCAGTCTCAACAAAAGTCAGGAATGCATCAGAAAGAAAGAAAAAATATTACTCAGATGGAACCACCCCTTAGAGTGCTGGCCATAATAGAGCAGACACTGGTTAGAATGTCCTATTGGAATAACTATACTGTAGTTGAGAAATAGAGACGATACAGCGTATTCTCGAGATACTTGGATACTTGAGAGGAAAAGTGTATGTCATGAATTTCTTTTTACCCAAGAAATGGAAATGATGATTCTGGAGGGGGAGGGGATGTTACTGATTTCTCAGAACTCAACACTGTGCCTGGTCTGTGGTGGTGTTCTGTAGCTATTTGAATAAATACAAGAATACATGTCAAAGCAAAGGTAAAGCATCAGAGATGCTCATTTTCACCTACATATTTTCAAAGTTATTTTCTGGTGGTGATGTTTTTAATAATCATACCAAATATTACTGAGAGTATAAAGAAATGAGCATCTTATATTACTAGAGGATTATGAATTTTTTTGGAGAACAGATTGGTTATATGTATCAGAAACTTCAAAATATGCATCATTTTTCATAAGAAACTATAATTCTGTAATCTCTTACTATTGATATATTGGAAGACTTATTTACCAGGATGTCTTTTTCCTATTTACAACAGTAAAAATTGGTTAACAACCAAAAATCTCTAATAGGAAATAGGTCAAATAAGTCATGCTGTAAAAATAAAAATAAAAATAATAATAATAATAACAACATGATAAGATTTTCATTATATATCCTGGAGTAAAAATTGAAAATGTTATAAGCAGAATATGCAATATCATTATATTTTCCTTTAAAAAATGTGTATATATTTATTTCTATATATCCACAACAAAAGATTAGAGGAACTTACAGCAAAATGTTGGTAATAGCCATCTCTAGGAAATCTGGGTAATTTCTATTTCCTTCTATGGGATCTTCTGTATTTACCAAACTTTCGACAACAAATATATATTTCTTTTATAAAAAATGCATAAAAATATAAAAGCAAGCAACAAAAATGAGAAAAATATTTTTGAATTATATGAAAGATACAAGGTAAATGTCTTTAGCCCTCCTTATTTCCCCAAAAACCAAAAGAATAAAAAGATATAAAAAAGACAGTTCTCAGAAAAAGAAATAATAAAGTCCAATAAACTTTTTTTTTTAAGATTTTTTATTTTATTTTGTCAGAGAGAGAGAGAGAAAGCACAGGCAGAGTGGCAGGCAAAGGCAGAGGGAGAAGCAGGCTCCCCGCCAAGCAAGGAGCCCAATGTGGGACTCGATCCCAGGACACTGAGATCACAACTGAGCCGAAGGCAGCTGCTTAACCAACTGAGCCACCCAGGCATCCCAGGGCAAATACACTTTTAAACTGTGTTCCATTTGGCCAGCAATCAAAGAGATGCTAGTTAGAATAACAACATACTATAAGAGTGTGAATATTCGTTATTGATGAATGCCCAGTAATGATATATGTTTGAGGAAAGCTATCTGCCAATATGAATGAAGATCCTTAAATAACTCATAGCTTTTGACCCAACAATTCCACTTCTCTGTGTCCATCATGGAAAAGCAGTCCAAAATAGGGACAATGATTTATATACGAATATGTACATCAAAGGTTATATGTACTTCTTAGGATTCATATATATACATGTGTATATATATATATATATATATATATATACATGTTAGAGGAGTTTATGGAGTCAACTATAGGGGAATGCATGTTGAATCACTTGAGATGTTTTGACTGAGGCACAAAAAGGAGGGAGAGGATTTATGCCCTGGGCCAAGACAGCTCTGATAGAGAGAATGACAATGTCCTGCCCTAGGTCCTATCCACATTGGTCAGGGTTCTCCAGAAAAACAGAACCAATAGTGTGTGTATGTATGTGTGAGTGTACACATGCATGCGTGTGTGGAGAGAGAGAGAGAGAAATGTTTTATAAGGAATTAGCTTATGTGATTATAGATGCTAGAAAATTCCAGATCTGCAGAGTAGGTCTTGTGAGCTGGAGACCCAGGAGAACCAAAGCCGCAGTTCCAGTCTAAAGGCCAGCACGCTTGTGAATTCTCTCTTGCTTGGGGTAGGCTGGTCTTTTTGTTCTACTCAAGCCTTCAACTGATCAGATGAGACCCACCCTTGTAATGGAGAGCAATCTGCTTTACTCAGAGTCTGCCAATTTAAATGTTAATCTCATCTAAACACCTTCACAGAAGCATCAGGATAATCTTTGACTATATAATGGGTACCCCATGGTGCCAGTTATATAGACACATGGATTTAACAAACACATCCTTGTGATGGAGGGACTGTCAACAGAAGATCAAGGAAATGTTGTTAGGAAGATCCTCATTAGATATAAGCATAAGCAATGTAGCTCTGAGGCCTAAAGGACAAAATCTGGCCAAAGTGGAGAGAGAGGCCTTTTTCTAGTCATTAAGGAAACACAGCAATAATCTGATGCGATGCATACTTAAAGAGTCAGCACAATTTTGATACCTCAAGCATTTGCAGCTCTGGGAACCAGCAGACAAGACCCACTCTTCAAGTGGTAATGTGTTACACAGACATAAATAACTGAGACAATAATACTTTATAATACTAATCCTGATTCTAGGCTATATTCATGCCAGATGGCAATAAACTATGAATAGGTTGCCACATAAGGCAGAGTAAATATTATTTTGATTTTCCTTCTGCATGCTGACATAAAGGACTTTTAATTATGTAGCAATGATAGTATCCTAAATTCAGTAATATCTGGTACACCGTAAAGATGCATGTTTCTGGTCACTTAAAGCTACTTGAATTGAAATATTATTTTAGGCAGTTAGCTTGTTACATCAAGCTAACAATAATGACTGGTTTTTTAAAAAGGTGTTTGGTGGTTGCTCTTGCTGCTACTGCCATTTTCATCTTGAATGCCTGTCACATGGTAGGCAGCCTATAATTGATTATTGGTGAATGGGTTTCCCATAAATTAAATGAGAATTCACTTTTTAAATGATACAGTATTTGAGTTTCCATGTGTTCATAGGTACCACTGACCTTCTGAATATTTATTTTACATTATTTCCTACAATTCTGATCATATGGCTATCATTAAAAATAGGTATTGGCATCCCTGGATTTTCTGAAGTTCACCTTATCCTGGTTGCAGTTGCTTTTAGGAAAGACCTTCATTAATACCTGCTTTTGCTAAGCTAAATAAAGCCAAAGATAATTTTTGCTATTACGAGAAAAAGGTGAAAAGCAAAAATAGCATCAGCATTTGTTTTGAAGCAAACCCTCATGGAGGCATTGGCTCCCCAAGCGAGAGTTGGCACTGCAAGCTCTTCCCTGGGAACTACATGCCACATCTCAGCATCAAGCCAAGCATAGCTTTGAAGTGTGTCTGTGAGCATCTGTGCTTTATCTTGATTTATTTTGTGCATTTGTTAGCAAGATATGTCATAGGTATCAGAAAAGCCTAAGAGAGGTTATTTTTGGGGTCTGGGAATGCTCATTTTTTTTTCCATAGAAATTAATGGTAGCTACGTCTTCATTTTATGGCTTATGAAAGATTTCATGAGAATGTTCTACTTGCAGATAGTGGGAGAGCCTGTATCACCTTATGTAATTGCTAAACACGGTATTTGCTAAAATAAAAACATTAACTCCCAGACACTCTAATCTGTTAGAATTTGTTTCTAGTCTCGAATGTGGGCTAATTAGTAGGAAGATAGAATATGTTCCAAGATGAGCAGCAATTCCTGAACCAGGAATCCAGATTTTTATCTTCTTGACCTTCCATTTATCCTTTGAAAAGGCAGAAGTCACATTAGCTGTGTAACTTAACCTGCAGGCTCAGGTTCCTCTTCATCTTTCTTAGTGAGCTGTTTTCCTTTCTCCATATTGTTTCCACTTTCTCTGTTGCAGAAGTCTTTGAAAAGAAACTTGATTTTTATCAACTTACATTCTTTTTCAAAGAAAATTCATTTTCCTAAAATTAGCTGGATTAATTAATCTAACATTAAATAAAAACAAGATCTTTAATCTTTATTATCCTTATGTTCTTGCTTCAGTTAAATAAAGTTTATACCTGTACACTTATTTATAGTAGGTCCATGTAACCAGGGCACAGTTAACAGACCAGCTTGGACCACATGCCGTTGACAAAATCCAAAGGCAGAAAAATAAGCAGTGGTGAATCAAGAAAGTTTATTTCAGTGGGGCCAACACCAGGGAGTTAGTGGACAAGCATCTCAAAGACAGTCTCCAAAGTGCTAAAAATACTTGCAGGTTTACACAAGGGAAATATGGGGCAAAGGTAGGTAAGGGTTGTGAAGGTCAAATGCATCAGTGTCGTGGAGTCAATCATGTGTAGGTTCTTGCTGGCTCAGGGTAGTCCTTATTGCTTGAGGGGGTAGTTTCTATTCCCTTGGGGTGCTTTGCCTCCTGGGTCTTCCAGAACCAAGAGACAGAGGGAAAGAAAAACCCATCTAGAAAGTATGAGGTCAAAATGGAGGCAGCTGAAGTCCTCATTCAACATAACAACACCTCCATTTTGAGATAAAATTGATGTCTGAGATATAAAGTATATCAGAGATATAAAGTTTATCAAAGCAATGGAATTCAGAAACACACACAAAAAAACATCCAGTTATTCATCCAGTTATTTGCATTAGAAAATCTGGGGAAGACAGACAAATAATGTAGCCAAAGTTAAATCAGGATTGCATCAACCATAATTTCTGCTAGAACAATCAGTTCATTAGGTAGAACTTTGAGGTCAAAGCAGATCTGGTACCTTTAGCTGAGTCATAGTCAACGGTAGCAAATATTACATATTTATGCAAATATTAAAAATTAAGTGTGAGGTAGGGGGCTCTTACATTTTTTTCCCCTAATCCTTTTATTTGAGGAAACGTTCCTCTTACAAGAACCATACCAAGTTCTGCCTTCCCAACTCCAGTCACAGATTTACTGGCCATAACACTCATTTGGCAAGTAATCGTCAAATCACAGGCTTGAAAGAATTTTCAAAGAATTCCTCTATAAAAGGTTTATCAAGCAGACATCCAGACTCCATTTTGTTACTACCAAAAATTGAATTCACTGTCTCCTGAAAAAGTCAGCTATTCTTTTAGGTAGCTTTATTTACTTAAAAAGTTTACCTACTATTTCAAAATAGTTGCTTGCTGGTCCGAATTCTGCTCTGTAAAGTCATTAGAAAAAGTCTGATTTTCCTTCCCCCAAGGAGTCCATTATCTACTTAAAGTGGAAATAAAACCTGATTCCCTTCCTTTTCTCTTATCTAGTCAAATGCCTCCAGGCTTATCTACCCTCCCTCTGGCACCAACACCCACATACCCACACTGCAAAGGGAGGCTGGGTCAGATGGGTAAAGGGGGGCCAAAGTTCAGGCCACATTCCCAGTGCTAAATGATGACTTCCAACATGGGGCTGTAGCCTGTCATAGAAGAAGGGGGTGCTTTTTATAATTTTTACAAAGGCGTCCCCTGTCTGGCCCACCTGCCAAGCTTTCCACCTGCAGAATTTCATTATCTGCAGAAGTCAACTTCTTGGTAAGACACAGATGTTATATAGTTGGGGGTTCTGTGTTCCTTACATGACATGACATCAAATCTCCCTTCTGTGGGAGGTTTTTCTATTGCTAAATTTTTCTATTGCTATCACTGTATCTATAGCACTAGCTTCTCCAAGATGGATTTTTCTTAATCTATTTTCTCTTCTTTTTTTTTTCTTTTCATCAACTACTTCATAGATACACGTTTATTTTTAATTCATTCCCACTATTCTGGTTCTTTTCATTTTTTTAAATATATACAACTTTTTTTTTCTTTTTTTTTTTTTCAGCGTGTCATATTAATTGTTTTTGCACCACACCCAGTGCTCCATTCAATACGTGCCCTCTCCAATACCTACTACCTGGTTCCCCCAACCTTCCACCCCCCGCCGCTTCAAACCCCTCAGACTGTTATTTTCTCTTCTTAAAAGCGATATACAGATGCACAATCAGTTGTACTTTAACATCATCTTTACTATTTCATAATTTAGCTCTTCAATAGCTTTTGTCTAATTACTGCATTGAAGTTGAATTCTTTGACCTGCTTTTCAAAGACCATCATAAATCGGGTCTAATTTGAAAATTAACTCAACAAGTTCAGAACTGAACTGATTATCACTATCCCCAAGCCTACTTCTTTACTATATTCTTTCCATTGTATCACCATTTATGCAGTCACCAGGAAAGGAAACTTGGGATCCTGTCTTGATTTCTGCTCCTCCTCCACTCTCACATTCAGTTGGTTCCCTAGCCTGGGGGATTCTACTTTTGCCTTCTTACCAAATCCTTTACCCACTAGCCCCATTTCTACATCCCAGCCTGAGTTTAGATTATTAATCTCTGACTTCCTTACCTCCAGTCATCCAATCCATCCTTTCCAATGAGGACTATGTCCAAACTTCAAATTCAACAAGCCTCTACCCTGCTTTCAAGGCTCTGATGGTTTTTCTTTTATGTAAAAGGAAAAATAGTTATTTTGGAACTGCATTCAAGGGTCCTTAATTCTGTCCCCCATTTGTTCTCCACAGTGGAAAGGACATTGATTACCACGGTTGCACACTTCGAATGATTCCCGCTCCTTTATATCTGGTGCTTCCTTCTTCCCAAACACCAGCAGCCATCAGGGTTATAGCAGCCTGATTATCTGTGTTTCTACTGCATGCCAGTTACCAGCAGCCTCATACAATAATCACACTGAATAATCAAATTAGGAACTAGGCATAGGGATTAATTTATTGTGATGAGAAAAAGTCCCCTCACAATGACACTTCAAACTTTACTATGATTTCTGCTATTATTCTGCCCTTAGGTGTCTGGTTTAGATGTATCACTTCTACTCTTAGAAGACTCTGCCTTGTTGTAACTAACAATGTCATATTTGAATATCAGTTATTTGTACCTTTGCTTATCTCACATTTCATGGCTTTTATATACTTTCACACAGTTTTCTTTCATTTCTCTTCCTGTTCTGCAAGTCCACAGAATATGAAATCTTTGTGTAAAAGCAAGACCACATGCTTTTAACTATGTTGGTGAAAATAATTTGCTAATCATTTTTCCCCCAAACTAGGTAACATCAGAGGATTTTAACCTATGAAGAAGTTTAGTCAGAATCTGTTTTAAATTTGTTCCTAATATGCTATGTTGAAATATTGAGATAGCTTAATGAAAAAAAATTTTAAATAAAAGTTCTTATCAGTGGAAAGCTTACTTGGCTTCTTGTCATCAAATCTTCCTGACAGTTCAACTAGAGACAGGGTAGACCCAAAAAAATAAAAAAAAAAAATCTCCTTAGGGCTCAAAATAAGTTGAAACCCACATACAGGAGAGTGGGCTGAGTCAGATCTAAACCTAGGATATACTAGGATATCAATACTTACTACATTTTTCAGAAGGGATGGAGATCCGCTGTCTCTAAGCCCAATACTCTCTTGTTTGACCAACATATTAGTTAAAAATGAGCAATCAGAAACAATCAAAAGGAGGTGAAGATGTTACACTGACAACATTCTTCTCTTTGAGAGCGGTTTCAAAATTTCAGGAATCAGTTCCTTGGTTGAGGGTACCATGAACACAGGGAGAAAAGGTTTGGCTACACAGTGACAGATGTCTAGAGAGTGAACAACTTTTCTTAGAGAGAACTTTATCCTGAAGGAGTCAAGCCTCAAGGAGGAAAAGCAGCTGGACTGATAATAACTCCTGGGGATGGGCCACAGCCAGACTGCTCCAGGAAGCTGGAAATAAGAAGTGGAAGCCTGGGAATCCTAGCTTGAAGAAGACCATTCATGAAAATGGAACAGTCTGAGCCATCACAGATCAAGAAGAAAAACAACAGCAATAACAAAAACCCAATCATTTCAAAATTGGTATCTCATTTTCTTTGTCCTTTCTATGGAGTATCTCATTAATATTTATGATGGTTTAATAGTATTTGCCTCATTTTGAAAAACACAATTCTCTAGAGTTGGTTTCCATTGTTACCAATCGATGAAAAGGCTGGGGTAGGCTTTTAGCTACCTAGAAAGACAATGGAACCACCCAATTGTGATTCTCTGAGCCATCACCCCAGAGTCTAAATCTTTAAGCCTGTGATTCAATCATTTTAATGCAAGCATCCCATTACCTTGTCTGAATTCTTTAAATGGGTGTTTTTCAAACTATGAATCAGCACCCATTAGGGGGTCATTAAATCAGTTTAATAGCTTGGGACCCATATTTTTGAAAACTAAAATCAAATAGAATTAAGCAGAACAGAAAACAACTTTCCTCACACATGGAAAGGGCAATGTATTAGTCAGGATAAGATAACCTGTACTGATATCTAAGTGACTTTAATACAATAGACTTCCCTATGCTTACACAAAGCCAGTTCAGATTAAATGAGGCTCCTGGACCTTATAGCTTCAGAATAGGCAGCATGTAGTCTCCAAGTCAGGTGTGACCTCTAGCAGCAAAGATACAAGGTATATTTAAAATATACAAGGTATATTTAAAAGCTAAGGATTCCAAGTGTCTTGCATCACATCGGCCTACACTTCATGGCCCAGCCCTACACTTCATGGGCCAGTCTAACTTAAGGAAGGCAGCACAGTGCTGTCCTCTTACGGACATAAGAGAAGTTGGAAGTGAAATATTCCAGCACTCTGTTTGCACCCACTCTTCACTGAGTTCAACATTTGTGAACTTCTGTGGAATACGTAAGTTAGATATTTTAACAAACACCTCACCTTTTCTGGAATATTAAGCAGCAATTTAACTTTCTATTTCTGAAAAGAAGATACTTTCTGTCATCATTGGACCAAAAACACATACTTGTTTTAATGTACTTGGGTTTTCCTGTCAAGTTAATTAAACTGGCATTGAACATCTTCTAGAGAACCAGACCCCACGTAAGAATCAAAGATGCATGAGACAGTACTTCTCATTTCTCCATCATCTGTTTCTATATCAGCATCATTTCTTCTGCCATGTGCTCCCACTGAGCTATACCACAGGCCTCAGATAACCATACTTAGAGACTTGTCTTTTGCCCTAAAAAAGAAAAAGGAATTATGCAGCAGTTTCTGGTCTGAGAAAAATTGTCATCTTATGATGAAGGATTTTCTTCTGGTGAAGAATTCCTGGTTGTCTAGAGTACTTGTCTGGGCTTTGTATTCTTTTTGATCAGCCTCAGAACAGGTGGACTCTGTACCCTGTAGCCGTTGTCCCTTAGTCTCACAGTCTCCATACCTGTTTCTAATTAGGTGCTGCTACTGACTGAACTGACTCACCCCCCACCCTCCACTTCATACTTGAAGCCCTAATCCCCAATGTGATTGCATTTAAAGACAGCAATTTTAGTAAGCAATTAAGGTTAAGTGAGCTCATAAGGGTAGGGTCCCGATTGGGTAAGACTGGTGGCCTTCTACAAAACGGAAGGGACACCAGGGAGCTCTCTTAGTGCTCATGCCATCCCACACAAAGGGAAAGACCAGATTACCTCACAGGGGTAAGGCAGCAGTCTTCAAGCCAGGAAGAGAGCTCTCACCAGAACCTAACAGTGCCAGCACCCTTGTCTAGGATCTCCAGTCTGCAGAACTATAAAAAAAACAACAAAAAAAAAAAAAACAAAAAAAACACCTCATTTGTGTTGCTTAAGCCATCTACACTATGGTGACCACTCAAATGGACTAAGATAGGTGCTGACCTTGGATAATCAATAATGGTACATAAGTAGTAAGTGTCTCATGCTCTGTGCAATTTCCCCCCACCTATCCAAGCTGAATTCTTTCCTCCCATCTTTCTGTTGGGAGAGGACCTTGCATATGCACTGCCTACATCACACTCTATTGTTAGTAATTGTGTACACTATCTCCTCTACTAAAATGTAAGTTCCTGGGAATGAGAGATCAGTCCAAAGATAACGCCAAATGGTGGGTAAACACGAATAACCATTAAGTGGCAAACATTATTAATCCCATTTTGCAACAAGAAAACAAATACCCTGAGGTTTTATTGTAAGCAATCAGTGGAACTAAGATTTAAACCAATGTATGTCAATCTCCAAGGCACATTTTCTTTTAATATTAAGTTACAGCCCTCCTCTCATCCCTTTCCCTCTATTTTGCCAAACTCTTAGACTTGGTTCCAGAACACCAGCTTTGCCTTCACCACTGAATCATCTCATCATTACTTACTTTCTTGCTTTTCCACCATTTCTGCCCCTTAAATCCTCGGCTTTCAATGTCCTAGGTCCTTAACCCATTGCCATCTATCTATATTATTGGAGTTGACACCTTGATTAAAACAATGCAATATGATAATATTGAGTGACTCTGTATTTAATTATTTAACAATGCTTTCCTAATGGGCTAGTTATAATAGCATAGCTAATGAATCAATTTAATTAGATATAAACAGATTTGCTCTGTTTTCCTTTTAAAATTAATCTGATTCTCTTTTTCATCATATTTATTACTACAAAATAACAAATGAAATCTTTTGTTAAATCACTTAAATCCGTTGGGTTTATGCTATCAGGCACAAAAATGTTTGCTATCACAAGTCTTTAATTACTTTTCCCACTCATACTAGGCACTCCCAAGTAATATATAATATGACTTTATTAAACTATTGCAAAACAAAGAAGAGCAAAACATCAGACAACTTAAAAGCCTGATCGTCATCATATTTTGATGATTCAGGCAGAGCAGTAATATAAATAGATTAATAAAATTAAGAATGATTCATATTTGTTCCCTGGTGCAATTAGCTTCACTAAAGAAAGCATGATGCCATTCTCAGGCTAAAAGAAGACCTTTTGTAGCTGAAGTTTTAAATATGCCACTTTAAAACATGTGCTTTATTTAAATTTGATTGACCATCCTCAAAGCGTAAGACCTTAAAATATTTATGAGTCATTTTTGGTTGAATGCAATCCACAACGCCATATTGGCTATAAAAGTACATTAAAAATACTAGTAATAACCTATAATATTATTTCCAAGATAAATCTTTTCCTGATCAGTGATAATGTTGTCTCATTCTTCGAGTTACCATCTTTATTTATTAAAAAATCTCCAAGTTTCAGCTCAAAGATGTTCTCACACCAGGGTTCCAAATAAGTTAATAGCCTGTTTTAAGAATTGTCAGAACTAGACAGTAAAAATTGAAGCCACATTTCAATTAAGTTTGCTCAAGTCTAGCATTTAGGTTTTTCCAGACTCTGGAATCAGCGGTTTCACAGTGGGGGAAAAAAAAGAGACCCCCAAATTTCCAAACTTCCCTATCAAATATATTCACTGTATTTCAGTATGCCAAAAGAAGATTCCATGGCATAAGATAGGCTCCTAAAGCAATATAATATAAAATGGATAATAGCCTAGATCCATTGATTCTAGTGTTAAAAAAAAAAAAATTAGTATAAAGGGACTGGCATTGTTATTGACTTCTGTTTATTTTTATAAGGGTTGTTAGTCCCAGGCCAGTTGCCCCTTAATTGCTCAGCAAGGTCTTGGGTGGCTTTTTGCTCAACTTGTGTGTTCCCATGGAATGCAATCTAATTGCAAATATTGGCTATCCATGAATCATGTAAATCTCATTCTATGAAAAAGCCACAGGTAAGCTTCTCCTACCAGGAATACACTCATCCCAACGACTTGTTACTCTAGATTATTCACACTGCTGCCCTTATTCAGTCATTCAATGTGTATCTTTTGCTTGTCTACCAGACAGCTGCTGTATTTAACATGGCGAAAACAAAGTGAGAACAAACAGTTCTCACTCTCAACAAGCTTACAGGATGGCAAACAGTTGTGCAATGTGTCAGGACTTACTGTGCTTTAATCTTTACAACTGCCTTGTAGGGTAGGTGTCACCACCCTCATTTACAGATGGGGACAATAGCAGAAATAAAGGGTAAATATTAAGTCCAAGGTCATGGAGCAAATCTGTTGCAGAACTTGTGTTCATACCTATAGTAGTTTTATCTAGTCCCCAAACCCATGGGCCTTTAATTATTGCTTTCTGCTTTCCTTTATGTGTTTAAATGTACAGTCGACATTTAAAAATGAATTAATTTTGTTTGTAAGTTTTCCTGAAACCATCCTTATTTGTTATTTTTAAAAACTGACACTTCACTATCTAGTAGGCTCAAAATTTACTACGTTTGATCTCATCTCTTTTACAAAAATAGTACTCTTTTAAAATATTTTAGGTACTCAAATACCATACAGGGTCTTGTGCCATAAATATGTTTTTACTTCCCACACATGGCAAAGAGAATAGGACCACAGGGAGCAGCCCCAAATGAGCCCCATTCTTCAGGCTAGTCATGGGGGTTAAAACAGCTGAGATTGAATGAGTGTGGTCATGAAGAAGCATGTCCTGAAGAAGAGCCAAAAAGGACTCGCAGTCATTCTAGAATCTGAGGAGTGATTTTTAACACGCCAGGAAGAAGTGAGTCAATAAGGAAGAATGTAAATCAAAAGGGTACAAGTGAAAGGAAAAACACAGTCACTTTTATGTAAATCAAAAGATCTGCTTTTGCCAAAAGGAAATTCTGGGAAAGATCTCTCCTGCACATCAGCAAAACACAGGCAAGTTCTCATTTGTTTTCATCCCTCTGTCAGGAACAATTTTCCCAGGCCAGTGGGGCATGTAGGACTAGAATGGAAATGGATGGATTGAAATTTATCTTTGCTGTGAAATCACAAAAGGTACAAAGAGACATTTTTGGTTTCCTCCTTCCTTTTTCTTGAGACATTTTCAAGACTGCCATATGAGCTGGACTTAACTCTGAGCTAAGACAAAGTCTTTTCTAGTGCATTTCAAAATTTAAATAGTAGACTGGAAGCCAAGAAATCTATCATTTTTTTTCATGGAACACTACATCAAAAACTAATGGTGTACTATATGGTGACTAACATAACATAATTAAAGAAAAGAAATCAGGGGGCGCCTGGGAGGCTCAGTGGGTTAAAGCCTCTGCTTTCGGCTCAGGTCATGATCCCAGAGTCCCGGGATCGAGCCCCGCTTCGGGCTCTCTGCTCAGCGGGGAGCCTGCTTCCTCCTCTCTCTGCCTGCCTCTCTGCCTACTTGTGATCTCTCTCTGTCAAATAAATAAATAAAATATTAAAAAAAAAGAAAAGAAAAGAAATCAATTTTTATTTTGTTAATCTTTAAAATTGTTAAAACAATAGAAATTAGTCCCATTTTATTTTTACAAAGAAAAGGTTTTCTTCATAAAAAAGTAATGGTTTGTGTTGGGGTTTGATAATAATAATAAAAATAAGTAAAATATTAAACTAAACTTTGATAGTATTAATAGATTATAAACATATTTTAGAACTAATTGTCAAACTGACATTTCACATTTGACATATTACTTAATTTCTATTTTAACACATATCATTTGAGATCTTTTACCCCCCCCGCAGTAACTTTATAAAAGAGTGGAGGGCACTTAAAGAGTAAATTATCCATAAAATTTTTGGAAATCTGAGAAGTCTTTTATCAATAGCCTCCTAAATATTTTCAATGTTTTTTCTAAAAGGCCCATTCTTCTGTCAGCAAATTATTTAAAGTCTCAATTTATTCCTATAATAGCCCCTGTGTTTGTTTTTTATTGCTGTTGTAACAAATGACCACAAACTTAGTGGCTTAGATGACATACATTTATTACTCACAGTTCCATAGGTCAGAAGTCCAGCATGGGTCTCCCTGGGGCGACATGGAAGTGCTGGCAATCTGTGTTCTTATCTTGAGACTCTAGGGAAAATCTGTGTTTTGCTTGTGTGGATGTGGACAAAATTCAGTGTTGTACAGTTTGCAAGACTGAGATCTTTGCTTCCTTGCTAGCTTTGGCTGAGAGGTACTGTAGCAGTCTTTGCACATGACCCCTTCCTTCCCAGAAACAGCAACAGGTGTCGGGTTCTCCCATGCCGTCATCTGCGACCACAACTGGAAAATGTTTCACATTCAAGGCCTCATGATTAGATCAGCTCCATCGAGATAATGCAAGGTAATTTCCCTATTTTATGATCCTTAAACTTAATCACATCTGCAAAGTCCTTTTTTGCCTTGTAAGGTAAATATATATGCACAAGTTCTGGTGATTGGGATGTGAGCATCTTTGGGGAAGGGGGCACTATTCTGCCTGCCATAGCTTCTCCACTGTAAAGGAAAACTGGAATCCTTCAGAAGATCCAGCTTTTCCAGTAATTCTCAAATTAAGATGGCTCATTGCTCCAAATTTATAATATTTCAGAGCCAGAAAATATAGTAAAAATCCACCCTTTTTTGTTGCCAATTAGTCTTTTCTTGCCCAGAATCATTTAATTTTTCTTCCCTATTTTTGTATGTTTCTATTCCTATTCTTACCATGATGATTTTACTTAACTTCAGGATGTTCCTCTTCAAGCTTGGAATTTCTGAAACCAGTAGAACACTGGCCCAATACTCTATATCACAGTTCCTGGACCAAATCCAACTCATTTTACCCCTATTCAGTTTTATCACAGCCACACCTTCATACTACAATTTTTAGAATCTTTTAGTCTTAAATATTAAATTCTAAATTCTTTCCCTCTGCCCTTACTGTTGAGCTTTCCACAGCCAATCCTGCACTACTACCAAGTCTTCTCTGTAATTCCATTCAGGTCTTCCAGTTCAAACTTCTCTCTACTCTCATCTTCATTTATATCAGACTCATTAATTATCATCAGACCAACCTCATTCATTAACTTATTGAGCAAGTAGTTATTTAAAACCTGTTCTCAGGGTGCCTGGGTAGGTCAGGTGGTTAAGTGTCCAAGTCTTGATCTTACCCCCGGTCTTGATCTCAGGGCCCTGAGTTCAAGCCCTGTGTTGGGCTCCGTTCTGGGCATGGAACCTACTTCAAAATTTAAAAATAATTAAAGAAATAAAATAATAAAGTAAAATAAAATAAAAAATAAAGATCTATTCTCTGCTAGACATTGTGTTGGTCAAGGCAGATTTTGCAGAGACATTTCAGTTCTTCCTGATCTGTTTGCATCTGATTTTGCTCTCCTTCCTACTCATCCTGACCCTCATGAAAACTTTCAACTGTTTATTCACAAGTATTCAAAATTTTCTTGACTACTTGACTTTGTACTAATGCCACTGTACAGTTTCCAAAATAAAGTTTCCATTCTCTCCTAAGTCATTCAGGCAAAACAACAAATATTAGGTGGTCAAATAAACATGGAAAAACACTAAAAATCCACTTTCTCTTTTTGAATTCCCTGACTTTCTGAATGAGGTTGTCATAAAGTGACATCACCAAACCTGACTTATTTGATGACCAGGACATACGTCAGCCTTCGTTAGGCCAATACTACTCATTAATTAATTTAATTAGTTAACTTACTACTCTTTTTATATTGATTATTTAATATTTTTCTGCTTTTCTTAAGCCATCCATATATCCCTATTTATTACCCCTACTGTACATCACAGAAAAAAATGAAGATTCACCACGTACAAATTCTCTTAATTTCTATCACTTACTTCTCTCCAAACTTACTTATAATGGCAGGCCTTACTTTCTAGGCTAACTCTGCCACTCACTTTAACTCACTTTAACTTTATGAACACTGCTACTTCCCAAATGTCTTGATACTTGCTCCATCAATTATCTACCTTTTCCTGCATCTTCCATGTCTTCTACACCATTGGCTATAAGTCTGATTGTCTCCTATTCTAATAAAAATTTTTCCATTCGTTTCTTTTATTCCCTTCACTACTAAATATTTCATGGAATATGCATCACTTATGAAATTCACTTTCCTCTATCTCATTTCTTTCTTAATCCCTTAAGATCTTATGACCACTCATAAAATAGCATTGCCACAATTATTTAAAAGGTCATTTAGAATCTGTTGGTCACTTTTTAGTTCTCATCCAGCTTGACCTCTCTATAAAAAGATACTATTAATAATCCTGCTATGGTTGTGCATGTGAGCAGCCTTCTGCATTTATGACTGCTCTTGTGAAGTCCTTCACTGATTCCTTTCTTTCTGTCTGTCCCACATCCAATCCTCCATAATGACTTGTCAGTCTGTTCTTGGTCCAAAGGAGACTTCTTCCATATAAACAGTGTCCGTGAATCCCTCTGTGCTTATTACTCTGGAGTCTCTATCTCCAGTCCTGATATCTTAACAGATGCCCAATGTTGAATGTTTAAGCAAGCCTTCTCTCAATCTTTGCAGGGCTTGGCTCAAGAGTACTAAGGGAAGTTGGCATATCATCTTTCTAAATATGTTAAAATTATAAACCCATCTAACCAACTTCTAAAAATATGTATAATTGATTCTTCTATTCTGACCAGTATTCCTCCATAAAAAGTTGGAAGGCCAGGTTCAAATTTAAGCCTCTTATGTTTCTGGGAATTCCTCTCCAGAATAATAGAAGGGGGCAACTATTCCACTCGTGTCCCCTCTCCTTTTCTTTTTCACCTTCTGGCCTTATCCAGTACCACATAAGGCCTCATGTATAGGCGTGAGGACCCCCATGCCTCAGATAAAGGGTGCGACCAAATCCTTACAACCTTTGATCATCTCTTGAGCCTAAGGGAGATACATCAGAGAATGCACCCTCCTCATTGGGTGCAGAACCCAGAAGTGGGTTTGGGGCCATTTGATCATGATATGAAAGGCTCTCAGGAACCCGGAGTAGATTTATTCATGGGCAGTGGACTTCAGGACACATACCTCTTGGACCTGTGAGGTCCTCACCAAACTGTCCAAACCAGACACCTCTCAACTGTGGGTCCCAGGGCAAGGACTCCTTTGCCAGGATTTAAGGACAAGACTGCAATTATTACCTGCCAATCATCTCTAAGAATGCTATACTGATGTTTCCAATTTTCATTTTTTTCCCAGTCTGAGTCTGTTTCACCAGGAATATTCTTTCTAATCCTGGTTCTCCTCACTATGGTTCTATACATGTATCCAATCTACCTACTCACACCAGGTCAGAGAAGTCAAAATCATCTCCAACCTCATCACATCCCTCTCCCCTCATTTATATGGCCACCCACAATATTGCTTGAGTCTCTGAGATGCATTTAGTCCTTTTCATCTTTCCAAGTTCACTTCCAAGGCCCTAACTGGGACATTCATTTTCTTTCCCAAGTAGCCTCTCAACTAGTTTTTCTCTTTGTGATCTCTTGGTTCTCTAGTCCATTCTTATAATTAACTCATCTTTCAACAGTCAGATAATGACACATCCCTCCTCCAAATCTCCATTGGTTTCTCACTTCCAACCAAATATATTTTTAGCATGTCATCATACGCTCTTTACATAATGCCTCAAAGATTCCTACTCTGGCCATACTGGCTAACTTATGATGCCAACATCTAAATACTTTTATACTCTTTTAAAGACTTTTCTTCCCTTAGCTTAGAAGAACTTTCCCCAGCTTCTCAGTCTACTAGGTTCACTCAAAAGCTATCACTTCAATAAACCTATCCTGGTCCTACTTTCAGAATTAAATCAACTCTCCTTTACTTAATTCATCTTGATCATTCTCTACTCATTCAATCATCTTTTCCTCCATTCCTCCATCCAGGAAGTCATTCAACAAATGTTTATTGAAAACCTACAATGAACCAGGCACTCTGCTTTGTCCTGTGAGACTTTCTCTTCTCATGGAGCTCAGGATAGTGGAGAAGACAGGTATTAATCAGATAATGACCTCAAAATATAAGGAAATAGTGACATGAACTAAGATGGGATGAACTTGGCTGAAGAATCGACAGGCAAACAAATCTGGAAAACTACTAGGACTTAACTGGATGAAGAAGAAAGAAACGTCACAGGTAGAGGAGCTGAGAATGCAAAAATCTTCATGGCAGAATTGATGATGGCATATTTAAGTGAGAGAATCTGTTGTGATAGTGAGTAACCATCCAGATTTTGTCATAATTCTAAGAAATGGAAAACTTCTGATGAGTTTTATACAAGGAGGTGACACAGTTTTGTAAAGAACTTTCTGATGGTAATATGGAAAATTATCTGAGGATGACAGAACTAGATGCAGACTAAACGTTCATAAAACTATGAAGTTTATGTAGTTCAGGTGAGAATTTGTGGCTAGAGTTGTGGTAGTGATAAAGAGAAGTGTATATATTTGAGAAATACTGAGATCATGAAATCATCTACACTTAGAGATGGTTTGATATGGAGGGTGCGAGAAAGGAAGATATCAATGCTTTGGGATTATGCCTAATGAGAGGTAGTACCATTCACCAAGGCAGAACACTGTAAGATCAGGTCTAGGGGAGAAGATACTTTCAGTTTGGGGAAACTTTTGTTTAAGGTACACTTAAGACCAAGGAGAACTCTGTGTTGGATGTAAATATGAGATTCATTGGCCTAAAAATTTAATTTCTTAGAAAATATATAGTATTAGAGGGGATGAGAGCCAAGGACCCACCCTTGAGGAACATCACCACATAAGGTGTGAGTTTTTGTGTGCAGGGGAAGGGTTTGGCATGGAGGGGGATGCACCTGCAAAGAAGTCTGGGAATTTTTTCTGCTTTAATTTATATTTACTTACGTTCTGTCTGTCTCCCCCACTGAAAGTTCCTTGAAGATAAAGAGGATATCTTATTTATGGTCTCTCCCCACCATGTCTAGGAATACCATTAATGATAGGATGCTTGAATTGAATGTTGTTGACATTTTGACACCGATTATTTTCTTCTTGTGGAAAAACACTATCTTTTAAATATGGAATCATTTGTATTCATTTAATGTTTTAAAATGTAATTCAAAACTTTTTAGGCTGTGGTTTAGGATAATTGCTTTCAAAGAAAAGTTGCACTTTAATCCTACTCATAAGAGAATGAAGAGAAAGTCATTGCATTATCTTTCTCTTCCTTTTGCTCATAAGCAAAAAGCAGTCTTCTGTCCTGATTTTTAATGTGGCTGTCACCAAAACTTGAAACTGTCATAAACTAAAAACATAAAATCTAAAATTTTAATTTTCCAGAAGTCATAAACTTCATTCTAGGTCAATTCCATTGCAAAATAACTCTGAAAGGTGATCTTTTTTTAAAACACTTTCAACGACAAAATGCTTTTGAGCTTAAATAGGTTAGTTTATATACCTTCCATTACATCATCTTTTCAGATACATAAAAATTTTCTAACTCTGGGGTCACACCTGTGTGTCAAGCCAAATCTAGGGAAATACACTTTGAAATTGATGATACCTGCTTAAAATAGTCTCTTGTCCCCTTGATCTTCTTTCATAATTTTCATACACTGATCTTAATACTCGGTTTTCTTCTTTATTTCTAACTATTTCTTATCTAACTCCTTCCTCCAAAAGCAAAATTATATGCAAAGAATATGCTATTTGAGATCTCTAATCAGAAGGACACGAGTAATATTTTATAAAATATTCTATTGATGCTAAAGATTGAGAGTGATATTATTTATAGTTTTTTTGTGTGTGTTGAGCTAAAACTTTTCCTCTCCTTGATAATTCTTGATCAGATTTATGTAAGAATGTAAATAGTGTTTATTCACTTTCAAGGTGACAGTTCCCTGTCCCCAAAGCAGGGGACAAATGAAGGCAACGTTTATTACTTCATCCCTAGAAGAAATTGATAATCACCTATATCTAGTGAGTAAGTGCCTATTTACCAAAACAATAAGCTTGCAAAAATTTAGTCTCCAAGAATCTGTCCTATCTGATCTTTATCCCATTTTTGTGCTCTTAGTATATTTTCAGTTCACCAAATGCATGGCACCTCCATTGTAATGTTCTAATGAGGGACTCAGTATATATGAGAATACCACTGAATTACAAAAAGTCTTCAAAAAGAGGGGGAAATCAAGAAGCTACCCTAGTTATATTACCTGTGGCATATATGCTGAAGAAAAAGGAAGACAAATATTTAGTGGCTAGTGAGTACTGACCTTAAATTACTGACTCACAAATTAGACAATAATTAGAGACTTACACTTACATTTTGTTTATATTTCACTTTGTAAGACTTTAATAGCTCATTGGTTTTTCCTACATGAAGTAGTAAACATCTTGACAACCATGTTATTATTCCAAGCTGTTCTGGTCTAGAAAGGACTAGTCCTGCTCTTCCAGATCATCTCTAACAAGTACAAGCTTTCAGGAGATGAAGGGAGACTAAGGGAAAATTCGAGCAAAGCAAAAGATAAATTATTGACCAAGATATATAATTATAAATACTAATAAAATAGTACTTCCCATAATACATGTGTATAAGTCTTGGGCTTTCCAAGGCAGCAAAGCAATTGCTGGATTCAAATGTTTTCTACATTTTACCAGATACTTTATCTTAGGCAAATCATTTCACCCTTTTTGCACAGTCCCCCCATCTGCAAATTGATGATAAAAGTGTTTCTGGGGGTGCCTGGGTGGCTCAGTGGATTAAGCCTCTGCCTTCGGCTCAGGTCATGATCTCAGGGTCCTGGGATCAAGCCCTGCATCTGGCTCTCTGCTCAGCGGGGAGCCTGCTTCCCCCTCTCTCTCTCTGCCTGCCTCTCTGCCTACTTGTGATCTCTGTCTGTCACATAAATAAGTAAAAACTTTAAAAAAAAAAAAAAAGAGTGTTTCTGGTAATTTATGACAAAATCTATGGTTGTTTCAAGGATTAAAGCAAGAAAAAGTATAAGTGGCTGGCAAAATACATATCATTAGTATTCAAAAAAGTTAACTATTAGTAAACAGGGAATTGAAACAAAGAGTTAGGCTTTATAATAAGGAATTTACAAGTTGTACCTAAAACTAAATGACAGAAAAGGACCAAAATTTAAAGCATAGTCAAAAATATTGCTAACAAAGGTGTTAAACCAAAAAGAGCCAACATAAATAATCAACAATATAGAAATCAAGACAAATAATAGGAAGTAGGACATAGGGGAACTGTAATCTGATTTTTCCTTTAAAAAAAGTAAATGAAGCTTGGGGTGCCTGGGTGGCTCAGTGGGTTAAGCCTCTGCCTTCGGCTCAGGTCATGATCCCAGGGTCCTGGGATTGAGCCCCGCATCTGGCTCTCTGCTAAGAGGGGAGCCTGTTTCCTCCTCTCCCTCTGCCTGCCTTTCTGCCTACTTGTGATCTCTGTCTGTCAAATAAATAAATAAAATCCTTTAAAAAAAAAAAAGTAAATGAGGCTTTTATGTTGAGAATAGATCTTGGTGAGAACAGGATAATAGAGGCAAGTATATTTCTCTCTCATTTAAAAAAAAAATTCAGAGGTAAGCATTCCAAAGCCAGTCTGAAGGTCTCCTAAGACATTAAAGACCCATGTTCCTTCTTCTATCCTTCTTTACAATCCTTTGAACATGGATTCCAATCTCAAAGTCATAAGGTGACTTTAAGATGTCTGGCTATGAGATGTCTGGCCATTAAATTCACAATTCCAGCAGGAGGAAGTAGGGAAGGCAAAGTTAACAGTTAACTTCCTTAAAAAGCCTATCTGAAAGCCCCACCCACCACCTTTCTTTTACCTTTCTTGTTACCCAGGATGGACATGGTCACATCTAACTACAAAGGAGAGAGAAGAATGTGGTTTTTAGACAAAATCTATTGCTGCCCAAATTAATATCAGGATTTCATTATTTAGTTAAAAATGTGAGCCAAAATCCTCTGCTCCAAATCTTAAACCACATAGAAATATTTTTGAAGGGAAATATACTCTTAGCAATACAAGTAGAAATAAAAAGAGAAAACAAAACAAAAAAGTAAAATTTATAAATTCAAAGCTTTTTTTGTAATCGAAGAAAAAACATCTGATGAGGTTCATCAGAGAGACAGAGAAAACGAATGCGATTGTGAGGGAAAAGATTAAAAAATTATGAACAAGGAGGTATGATATAATCAAAGTTATTGAATGGGCAGATTTTTTAAGTATATGGAAATGTCATAAATAAAATTAAATAATAATTTTGAAAATCTTGAGAAATTTATGATATCTATGGAGAATATAAATCCCAAAATTGAGTCCAGAAAAAAAGAAGAAAAAGTCTAAATAGATCAATAAACATGGTATTTAAAACCCTGTAAAAGAATTTTCTCCAAAGGCATGTGATTTACTCTTTTATAATTAAATTATTCAAAACTTCAAAAAAAAGGTAAATTCCATTCTTTTTAAATGTCCCATAGAGTAATAGGCAAAATTTTTAACTGAATATAAATAAGAATTGTAATAGTGAAATTACCCTATTAACAAAACCTAATAAAAGATAGTGTGGGAAAATAAAACTATCTCTCTTTTGAAAATAGATGGAAATCCTAGATGAAGTGATAACAAACAAACCAAACCATTTCCAAATATAGGAAAAAGAGAGTTCAACTGTAACTTCATATTAGTAATCAATATAATTAATTTCCTAATAGGTCAAAGGAACAAAATCAAAGATCATTTTGATAGACAATTTAAAGGCAATTGAGAAATTTAATATATATTCATATTGCCAAAAAATCTTAGCAAAAATGAATAGAGGAATAGTTTCATAACTTGATATAAACATCTGTGTCATCTTAATAACTGTCATCATGCTTAATGTTGGAATAGAAAGTAATTCCATTTAGAGTTAAGAATAAGGCAAAGGTACTCAATTCACTGTTAGTATTTAACATCTTTCTGGACATGCTAAGTAATGCAATCGGAAAATGAAATAAGGTCTTACAATTCTGGAAAGAGAGGAGCAATTTTTTTAATCTTAAAATGATATGATTTATCCACATGGAAAAAAAGTCAAGAGAATTACCTGAAAAACCATTAGAACTAGCAAGAGATTTCATTAAATTGGTCGCATAATGAACTCAATAGCTTTCTTATATACTAACTATAATCTAAGTTCCTTGGCAAAAAAAAAGTCTTCTTTCACCACTGAAATTCAGTTCCTAATAAGTTCAAATATGACAGAAAATAAAGCCTATATCAAACAATAAGCAAGATCTAAGTTTTCCAGGAATAAACCTTTCTCTATGTAGAAAACAATAAGATATTTACATCTATCTTTCTATATCTTATATCATTGTAGTTTATTTCTAGATGTCAACACTTCATCAATGTACATAATTTATAGCAAAATGCCAAGATAATTCTTTCACAGTGTATTGATCTATAGTAAAATGTAATCTACATAAAACAAAATTCACCATTTCAGTCATCATTTTGATGACTTTAGGTGAAAAGAGGAGTAATGCAGCCACCACCACAATCTAACTTTGGAACTTTCCAACGTTCCTCCAGGACCTCTTCCAGTCAAGCTCTCCTCTCCACAGCTTCTTTCACTTGCTACAATTTATTCTTTCCTAGAATTTCATGTAAACAGAATGGTGTAGAATGTAATCTTTTGTGTTTAGCTCCTTTTGCTTAATATAATGATGCTGAAATGTATCCAGATTGGTGCATTTATCAGTAGTTCATTCCTTTTTACTCCTAATAGTATCCCAATAGTGTCCCAAATAGACAACAGTTTATTTATTCATTTCCTAGCTTACAGTCATTGGGTTATTTTAATTTGGGGTGATCGTGAATAATGCTGTTGTGAATATTAGTAGATAAGTCTTTGCATAGACTTTTTAACATTTTTTTAAAAAGATTTTATTTACTTCTTTGAGAGACAGCACGTTAGCCCAGAGAGGGTCAGAGGAAGAGGGAGAAGCAGACTCCCCACTGAGCAGAGAGCCCGATGATCCTAGGACCCTGGCATCATGATCTGAACTGAAGACAGATGCTTAACTGACAGCCACCCAGGTGCCCCTCTGTTTAACTTTTATTAGAAACTACCTAATTGTTTTCCAGACTGTCTCTGATTTTGAAGTTCCACCAGTAATATATGCAATTTCCATTTATCTCCCTCCTTATTAAGTCTTTTTAATTTTAGCTTTTCTAGAGTTGTGCTATGTAATTTGAGATTAAATTTGCATTTCCCTAACAGTCAAAGATGTTGAACACCTTGTCATGTATTTACTGATTATTTGTGTCTTTTTTAAAATACTCATTTTTTGTTATTCTTTTGTCTTTTAAATATTGAATTATACGAGTTCTTTAGGAATTCTGGATACAAATTTTTGGCCAGATATGTGTTTTGCAAATGTTTCTGTCTGTCTGTGGCTTGTCTTTTCATCTCTTTAATTGCATCTTTTGATGAGCAAAAGTCAAATTTTGATTTCTAACTTACCATGTTTTTCTTCCATGATTGTGAGTCTAAAGACTTTGTCTTATATTCTCATCCAACATATATCTTCTAGCTCTTGTGTTTCTAGATCTTATGTGTAGTTCTATAATTCATTTTGAATTAATATTTGTGTAACATGTAAAATAAGAATCAAGTTTTTATTTTTAATATTTAAACTACACTAAGTTATTCTAAAGGTCATCTGGAACAAGAAACATGTGAGAAAAGGCAGTAGCATTCTGAAGAAGAGCAGTAAGGGGGATGTGCTCTTTCTGGAATGAAAGGCAATATGCAGCTACAGTCCATTAAGTCATAGGATAGCACAACAGTACAAAGCCCAGAACAGAGCCAAATATATGTAACAATGTAAAAATATGATAAAGGTGGCAATTCAAATGTAATAGCCACAGTTATGTTCAATAAGCAATATTGAAACAGCTGGGATACTGCTGAGGAAAAAAAAAACACACAACATTGTGTGATAAATTTCAAATAAAAATAAAATTCCAAGTACAGAATTATATAATCTTGGGGGCAAGGAATGCCTGTTTAATCTAAGCATTTATTCAGTCAACAAATATTTGTCAAACAACTTTCATGTTCCCAGGCAGGGCTTTACACATCTTTGCAGACACTGGAGGCTCAGCATGGGTGAACAAGACAATGTTCCTATGGTCTCTTTGGAGATTTAACATTCTGTAGTGGGGAAACTAAAAATAAACATAATATGCAAACACATAAAGAAGGAGTCAAATGATATAATACCAAAGAAAATCCACTGACAGTTTATATGATTGGCATCCACAAAACCAAGAAAGGACAGAGTTATGATTCAAAAAAGTTTTGTCTGACTCCAGGTATTACAAATTTAAGTATAAATATTTGTTATGAATCATATGCCCTAAACAGAAATAACAATTATCTCTGGGTATGTAACTATTTCTTCTTGGCATATATATGCTTTCATTCCTCCCCCCATGATGCATATATTGCTTGTGTTTAAAAAAGTGAAGAAATAAACATATGATACTTACATTGTATTTTGCCAGACTCTTGCTAAATACTTTGCAGATGATAATTCATTTAATCCTTATATGATAATCCTCATTCCATAGATCAGAAACTGAGGCACAAAGAGTTGAAGTAACTTGTTCAAAGTCACACAAGAACTTCTGAAAGACTGACAGCTTCTAGAGAATGCATGTGGAAAGTCTAGGTCAAGAGGGTAAGCCATTTAATTGCTCCTTCCACTTGTGTTGATTCTACCTGTTGAATTACTGAAAGCTTCATCTCATTTTCTGTTACTTGTTCTAGGTCAGTGAGTCTCGATGGTGGCACATTGAGATCAGACATGCACTGAAATCACCTGGAGAACTTGAAAACCAAGTAGAGCCTGTCTTTAGAGATTCTGATTTAATTCGAGTAGTCTAGGCATCAGACTTTTAGAATCTCCTGTATAATTCTCATGAATAGCTGGGGTTGAAAACTAGTGTCTTACGTGAACAAAAGGGAAGCATTCTACTCCCTAAATGTTCTTTTAATTTGATTAAATCTCTTTATTATTTATCACTTTATTTTATTTGATTGAATACTTTGATCAACTTCCAATTTTTGAAAGTAGGTATTTGTAAGTGTATATGGATGTGCAGATGGAAAACTTTATTCAACAAATGCTTTTATAAGATCAAAATCACATTTGTATACAAACATTTATTGAATAAAACTCTCCATTTGCACATCCATATATACATATAAATACCTACTTTCAAAAGTTGAAAGTTGATCAAAGTATTCAAATATTTTTTGGCATTTGTGCCAAATTTAAAATTTGATTTAGTGTAAAGTTCATGGAAAAAAGAAATTTAAGCTGAAGTGTAGTTGACACATTGTGTTACATTAGTTTCAAGCAGACAACATAATGATTCAACAATCCAATCTATTATGCTGTGCTTACCACAGCATAATAAAGTGTAGCTACTATCTGAAAAACTTACTTGAGAGAACAAATTCTCTTTCTTTCTTTTTTTTAAATTGTTATTTATTTATTTGACAGTCAGAGATCACAAGTAGGCAGAGAGGCAGGCAGAGAGAGAGGAGGAGGAAGCAGCCTCCCCACAGAGCAGAGAGCCCGATGTGGGGCTTGATCCCAGGGCACTGAAATCACGACCTGAGCTGAAGGCAGAGGCTTTAAGCCACTGAGCCACTCAGGAGCCCCCAAATTATCACTCTTTGATGGGGTTCTTATCTTATCATGAAGATCTCCTGAAGTTAGAAATCGCTTTCACCTGAAATAAGTTCAGTTGGAATATCTTTATGTTTTCTTGATGCTGTTATATAAATTTCTAACACCCTCTTCTACATTAGTATTGATGGAATTGGGCACATAGAGATGTAATTTCACAAAATGAAGACCAGAGGAAATTATCAGGCAACCCAAAATACTTTTGCCCAATAATTTAGATGTTATAAGTAGAAGTTCTATGATAGCTTGGAACATTTACATAATTATTTGTTTTCTCCTTCACTTTGTTTTTATTACACTGGTATGTAAGCATTTTAAATTTTTATCTTTTTTTTTTTAAGATTTTATTTATTTATTTGACAGAGAGAGATGACAAGCAGGCAGAGAGGCCGGCACAGAGAGAGGAGGAAGCAGGCTCCCTGCTGAGCAGAGAGCCCGATGCGGGGCTCGATCCCAGGACCCTGAGATCATGACCTGAGCTGAAGGCAGCGGCTTAACCCACTGAGCCACCCAGGCGCCCCTTAAATTTTTATCTTAAGATATATTATCTGTGGGACGCCTGGGTGGCTCAGTTGGTTAAGCAGCTGCCTTCGGCTCAGGTCATGATCCCAGCGTCCTGGGATCGAGTCCCACATCGGGCTCCTTGCTCAGCAGACAGCCTGCTTCTCCCTCTGCCTCTGCCTGCCATTCTGCCTGCCTGTGCTCGCTCTCTCCCCACCCCCTCTGATAAATAAATAAAATCTTAAAAAAAAAAGATATATTATCTGTGAGAAATGTGAATTAATCATGCAATGCTTTTCCTTTTGTATCCAGACAATTATTTAACATCTTTGTTTCATTTTTTATACCTGGGACATTCCATACAGTCATACAATGCTAATGATGTTGTGACCAAATACACTGATAATCTTTTCCCAATATTGAGATCTCATAAATCTGAGGTCTACATTTTTTTTCAGATATCATGTTTTTACTGTATTTTAATGTATTTGAGTCATCTGAAATTTGTTCTTTTTTCAAATAATATTTATAAATGATTTTATCAAAGATTTATTTATTTGAAAGAGAGAGAGAGAGAGAGAAAGCCTGGAGGTGTGGCAGGGGGAGCAAGAGAGAGAGAATCTCAAGCAGACGCCCTGCTGAGGTTGGAGCCCAGCACGGACTCTGGCATGGGCTCAATCTCGCGACCCATGATCATGACCAAAATCAAGAGTTGGACACTTAAGCGACAAGCCACCCAGGAACCCCAGTTTACAAATGATTTTTTTAAAACTAAATTATCTAAGTTCTTTAAAATATATCCCAATTTTAGGGTAAATCTTATGAATGTATAGTCCTAGAGATTTCTGTCTTTTTTTTTTAAGATTTTATTTATTTATTTGACAGAGAGAGATCACAAGTAGACAGAGAGGCAGGCAGAGAGAGAGAGAGAGAGAGGGAAGCAGGCTCCCTGCTGAGCAGAGAGCCTGTTGCGGGACTTGATCCCAGGACCCTGAGATCATGATCTGAGCTGAAGGCAGCGGCTTAACCCACTGAGCCACCCAGGCGCCCTAGAAATGTCTATCTTGAATTGGAGCCCTGTATGGGTAAGAAATGGGGAATAGGAAGAAAAAATATTCAGCAAGCGAAGAGATTTATTAGCTAAACTGTCTTCTCTTTTAAAGGAGATTCTAAATTTTAAGCATTTTGAGTTGGGTTCTAGAACTGTTCTATTTTTATTCATAGACAGAAAACAGGCCTGAACCAGGGATTAGGAAAGCTTACAGGTTATTAGGAAAGCCCTTTTTAGGAAAACCATAGCTATTAGTCTGCTGCTGAGAAAGTTGGGTTTCATTCAAAGAATCTCTTAATTATCTCTCCTATTGCTGAAACTGCAGTTAACATATAGAAAAGAGTTCTTCCCTTTAATGAATTCCCAAATGCTGTGGCATTTATTAAGGAAATATTTAAGTAGAGCCATTGTTCAGAGGATATTTTATTCTTTCCTTACTACCACTGCCCCTGCCTCAGCTTATTAGTTTCCTAGTGGGAGGTTATAAGAAATCCGTGAGAATTTATCGTATTCTCTGTCTGGCCTTATTCTTTACTTAACTTTGTACTTAACTGGTACAAAAATAAAAGTAGGTTCAGACCCTAGAGGGTGCTAAGAAAACTCTTGAAAAAGATACAAGTTACTCAGCCTCAGTAAGGTTCTGTTTGCTTAGTCCTTTCACTTAATCATTAATATAAGGAAATTAAAGTTCATGACTATTCATTTCTTTTCAGTGAGTATTGATAGAGTGTCCAATATAAGCACGGCTTGGTATTTCATTCTAGAATATAAAGCTGAGTAATAGAGTCTTGGATCCTGGCCACATATACTTATAGTCTATTTAGAGGGGAAGATAAATATGTGTTTATTCATTGTAATAAGCACCAAATTAGAAAGAACACACCTGATGAACACTCATCCAGGCTGGGAGACCAACACGCTTCCAGGAGGAAGTGTGCAAATCTGCCTTTGGTGGGGAGACTGGTTGAACATAATTTTCATCATATGAATCATTATTTATGATTTGCAGAGGTAACTGCAAAGTGTTTACATTTTTATGTAGCTGGACCTTAAGAATCTGTGGAGGTGGGGCGCCTGGAGGGCTCAGTGGGTTAAAGCCTCTCCCTTCGGCTCAGGTCATGATCTCAGGGTCATGGGATCGAGCCCCACATCGGGCTCTCTGCTTGGCAGGAAGCCTGCTTCCGCTGCTCTCTCTGTCTGCCTCTCTGCCTACTTGTGATCTCTCTCTCTCTGTCCAATAAATAAATAAAATCTTAAAAAAAAAAAAAAGAATCTGTGGAGGGGTGAAAGAAAATGAAAGATAAATAACATCTCTTTGGGGGATACTATTAGAATAAAAGAAGACATTAAATTAATCCAGGTCTGAATAACATTTGCAAAAGAAATATTGAGCAAGGAAGTTAAAAATATTGGTAAGAAATTGGTAGACATGGATCCGACCTAGATTCTTGAACCACAGGTAAAACCCTTGGTCTTAGGGAAATCTCCTTCTAGTCTGAAATAAATCTGACTACTGTGATAGCCCCCAAAGCAGTCCTACTTACTTGTTTTTCTCTGCCTTGTGATGCCAGCCTGGTTCAGTGTCATGTGAGACGACTCAAGAGCCTACATCCTATTATATTGGTACCTGAACTTGGAGTAACTATCATTGGGACTTTATAAAAGGAGCAAAAAAGGAGTCGAATTTAATATAAGGAGGCAGAATGAATACAAATAAAGTATAATGACAGAAAATTTAGTTCAAATAATAATTTCATATTCTTTCCTAATCAATGAAACTTCTTACCCAGGTAAGCTAGAAAAAGAGGTAAGCTGCCCTCCTGGGCAGTCTATGTTTCTTGCCTCTTTTTGTCTTTCAATTTGACTGAAACTCTTGTATGTGTTCCACACTCTTCTCCTACACGAGTCTAGGAGCTTCTTGTACAGGGCACTTATTAGTATCTCTAGGTTTTCTAAGACTTAATTTGAAATCCTCCAGATTACTTTTCATTACTGAGAGACGGTCTTGGTTTTGTTTTTGCAGTTCCCTCCGCAAAATTCTTGCCACTGCTTATTACTGATAACTCCCTTTGCTTCAGATTTACCTCCGTTTTCCCATCCACTTTTTAGTCATTGGTTGTTACTTTTATGTTACTCTCCTGATGTGGACATCTACAAATTTTAAATTCCATTTTTATTTTCATGAAGAGTAATCTTGCAAATGGAGTCTGGGAACTTAAAACGGATTCCGCTCAAGATGTTCAATCAGTCGGGAAACAGTTACGGTGTGCCAGTGGATTTCCAGACACTGTACTAAGCACAACAGAAAATATGATGAACGGGATCAAATCTTTGCTTTCAGGGAGCGTAGAGTCATGTGCACAGAAACATGGGTGTAATGATGCTTTTATGTAACATAATCCAACGTCCTCTTCAGCCTCAAAAGCTCAAATATTTTATTGTTTGGCCACTTGATGCTAAATGTCACATAGGACAGTAGACACCCCGTATTTATCAGAGCATTCCATCGCCTTATTGCAGTTTATATTTCCCCGTCTATGTTTTTCCCCACCCATTTTACGTATCTCTATTACAATCTTGGCACAATTAACTTTTTAAGTGAAATTTATTGAATTTTTTGAGAAAAATTCCCAACCATGTACCGACATGTAACTACCACCTCAATCAAGACAAATTTTCCATCACCTCCAGAAGTTCCGTTCAGTCCCTTCCTACTCGAATCTCTCCTGCACTCCCATCCTGCGACTAAACGGATTAATCTCCTTTTAGTTTTGTGTTTTACAGAATGTCATAGAAATATAACCATACAGTATCTGACCTTTAGTGTCTGGCTTCTTTAATTTACAAAATGCTTTTGTGGGCCCAGCTGGTTAACTGTCTGCCTTCGGCTCAGGTCATGATCCCAGGGCCCTGGGATCCAGCCCCATGTGGGGCTCTCTGCTCAGTGGGGAGCCTGCTTCTCCCTCTCCTGCTGCTGCCTGCCCCCCTTGTGCTCTCTCTCTCTCAAATAAAATAAATAAAATTCTTCTAAAAGAAAAAAAAAACTACTTTTGTATTTCATCAATGTATCAGTACTTTCTTCCCCTTTCTATTGTTGAATAGTATTCCAGTGTATGAACTTGACAAATTTCATTGTCCATTAACAAGGTAGTAAGCATTTGGGTTGTTCGCTGGAATTATCTATTGAAGGTATTTTCCTTTATTTTTTCTTGTTGCATAGCACTGGTTAGGACTTCCGGTATAAAGCTGAGTATCCTTATTCTCAGTCTTCAAGGGAAAGTGTTCAGTCCCTTGCATTCAGTGTAATGATAGTCACTTCAGATTGGCTCTGCCTTTCACTTGTTCCTCAGGAATCCCCTCCATGTAGAATATCTCACAGAAGTGGTAACATTTGACATTGGATGATTCCTTTCCTCCAGCTTGATGCACAGAATACACTCCTCAGCTTCTGCAATCCTGTGGTATACCACAGGCTGCTCACTGCTATGGATATGTCAGGAAATTCTCTTGGACTTCTTTTAAAACAACCTTTGAGGATGCCTGGGTGACTCAGTTGGTTAAGTGTCTGCCATTGACTTGGGTCATGATCCAAGGGTCCTGAAATCAAGTCCCACACTGGGCTCCCTGCTCTGCCAGGAGTCGGCTTCACCCTCTCCCTCTGCTTCTTTTGTGCTTTCTCTCTCTCTCTCTCACTCTTTCTCTGTCAAATAAATAAAGTCTTTAAAAAGAAAAATTACCAAACTTTACACTTTAAATATGTTCAGTTTGTTGTATGTCCATTATACCTCCATCAATCTAATAAAAGGAGAGTGAGACTTGGTACAGATGAGGCAAGCTGCTGCTGTGTTGCACATTGCTAAACTGTTTGCTTAGATATAACTGGGAAAAAGAGGGGAAAAAAGTGATCCTAAAAGATGTGAGGCACACCTGAGAGATATCATGATCATAAAACAAAGAAACCCAAACAGTAATGTAGACAGAAAATACAAAGAGTAGTAAAAGCTTGCAATTATTTTCACCAGACTTAGTGCTAGAATACATATATTACATACATAAACATTTTAGTAACACTTTCTTGTAATAAATCCAGTGGTAGGTAATATTGTTAACTCCATCATAAAGATGAAGAAACAGAGACTCAGAGAGTATTAGCTTGTATATAAGTCAGGGTTGTATAGAGAAACAGAACCAATCAGAACTTATTCACATGATTATGGAGGCTGATGAGTCCCAAGATATTTAGGGCGAGTTGGCAAGCTGGAGACCTGGGAGATCCCAGGGTTTTGTTCTAGTCTAACAGCTTGAGACCCCAGAAGAACTGATGTTTCTTAGAATGCGAAGTCAGGAAAAAGCTGATGCCCCTGTTCAAAGTCAGTCAGGCAGGAGGAATTTTTTTCTTACTTACAGGAGAGTCAGACTTTTTGTTCTGTTCAGGCCTTTACCTGATTAGATGAGGCCCACCCACATAAGGAAGGGAAATCAGCTTTACACAGTTTGTCCTCTCAAATGTTAATCTCATCCACAAACCTCATGGGCACAACCAGAATGATGTTTGACCAACATGCGATCTAGTCAATTTGACACATAAAAGTAACTGTCACAACTGGTAAAGGCTAAAGTATTTATAAAAGAAGTAATTTTGAGAAATATCTGTAAGGTTTAACTATGGACAGATACAAAGAGTAGCTCAGAGGGATGAGGAGAGAAAGCCCTAACATTAAGAAAGAATTTTTATTTAGAGAGTAAATGGTGGTACATTTATATATGTTGATAGATGATTCAGAAGAAAGATAAAACAATTATGTTCAGAGGAAATAATACAACTGCAAGAGTGCAGTCTTGGGAAGGTGAGTCACTGAATTGATTCCATGATGAGCTAACAGGTTGAGACCTGGCATTAGAATTGTGTTCAAAGCGCACTTAAGCTAAGGACTATCCTATGTTTCCAACCTCTTCTTTATCACTCTCTTTTCCCATGTTAAAAATCTAAATTATTGTAGATAGCCTGTTCTTTTCATTGCTCTGGATCCTTGCTCTTCCTTTAACTTCACATAAGAGCATCCCTCACATGGCTTCCGCAGACTGAACTCTGTCTACCTCGCTCTTCAAACCCAGTTGCAATGTCCTGCAGCTTCCTCGGTGCCCCTTCCTCCACCTTCTTGAGATCAAGTCTTCTACTCCCATCCTTCGTACTCTGAAAACACTTCACGTGACCCTTTACAGCTCTTTCACATTATACGGAAATGTTATTTCTTTATCTGCTTCTTCTATTCGATGGTTGCGTCCTTGAAGATTGGGCAAATGTTTTCTCTTCTAATCTCTTATCAGACCCACTGCCCACTATAGTGTTTGTTCTCAAAATATGTATCAATGAGTGAAAACATAGATAAAATGTAACTGGCTCGGCTGAATCTCAGAACAAATTTACATGTAGAAAGAACTTCCAACATTTGATAACAACTTAGTACGGGAACTGCCAGACCATTTCAAAATGTGCTGCTGCAAGCACATGAGAATAGAGTGCAGAATGCCCAGGGCCAATAAGACGATGCCCCTAGCATTAAGACCAGCACCTCCAGCATTGCCTGATTGCTCTTGCAAGTGTATGGACACTCGCTCTGTCTTCCAGTATCAGATGACCTCTTGAGATGGCATGAGTATCCCTAGGCTATTAGCAATTCTGTTGAGGGAGGTTGGATGATTTTCCAATGAGCTATGTAGAAAGACGAAATGGACAAAGGCTAAAGGACCAGCCTGAGACTAAAGAGCGAGCACATATATGAGCTCTCTCCTCTGACCCCATTTGTGTGTTTGGAACATAGCCCTCTTTACTTTAGCAAAGCAGCTAATAGTTTAAACACTTTACAGTAACAAAGCAGAGAATATCAACAATGTTATTCCCCAGTAATAGGCCTTTCCCATGGGTGTCAACTCCCTGTTGCAATTTTTCTCAACAATGAGAAAGAACTAATAAAAGATGTTCTCTCTCTCTTTCTCTCTACAGATATATCTATATCTATATGTATGTATCTATAGATATATCATATAGATATATCTAGATATATATGTATATATACATACATAGATATAGATATAGATACATCCATAGATATAGATATATCTATCTCCTCTTAGTTCTAAAGTTGATCCTAGTATGCCATGTTCAACATGAGCCTTAGACATCCTGTTAAAGATTTATAGCCAATTTTGAACTTGCCACTGAAGCTGTCTGCTTCCCATCCTATTTCTCTGGGCTAGCAAACCTGTACATAGTTCACATTCATGTTTAATTTTTCAGTCTATTTCCTTATCAAATTCTTGGACTTGGAGCCTTCTCCAAGGACTGAAGTAATCAGAATTGGACTTAGGCAATGGGAAATGATGTTTACTTAGCACAGGTGTTCCTGGAACATCCTCTCTCATCTCCTTATTCCCTCCCTTTTGTCACCAGATTTTCTGCAGTGAAGAGTCCTTGACTTCTCAGAAATGGGCTGCTCTACCATTATGGGGGTCTGTTTAGTAACTATTACTTTTCTGTGATGACCTACAGGGATCCTGAATTCATTTCATTTCTGTTGGAGTCAAAACCATCTTTGTATATGCCTATATTTAATGGTTTTCTCTTGGGACTCAAGTAACTCATATTTTATGTGAGGTAACTTAATTTTATGATGTGTATGGTATAAATAGTTTTTATTTTTTTTTGGTTGGTTTTTGTTTTGTTTTGTTTTGTTTTTTCTTCTCTACTCCTCTAAGACAATGACAATTTGATTTTACACTTATGGTAATGTTAATGTAATTTCCTAGAATTTAAGTACAGCATTTCTGTCTGTTTTTTTTTTTAATATTTTATTTATTTATTTGAGAGAAAGAGAGAGAGCATGCACATGAAAGAGAGAGAGAGCATGAGGAGGGGCCAGAGGGAGAGGGAGAAGCAGACTCCCTGTTGAGCAGGGACCCCCCACCCCCACCGATATGCGACGCCATCCCAGGGCCCTGAGATCATGACCTGGCCAAAGGCAGCTGCTTAACTGACTGTGCCACCCAGGAGCCCTCATTTCTGTCTGTTTGTAACAATAATCTCATTTGCCGAGCATCAGATTGAGTGCAGTGTTTAATACTGACCCAGCACCACTAACATCAGGGAGAGCTTTGTCTGGGTAACCAGTCACAGACAAAGGGGAGAGCAAGAAATGTTCACGATGGTGTCTCATCTTTGTCACACTTGCAGTTGATAAACTGCCTCCCATTTAGCCTCAGAAATGTTGTAAGACTGCCTTTGCATTCGGGTGTAATGGAGCATATTAGATTTCCATTCTAAGTTCGATGAATTTCATCTTAGTAAAGGTCCTCAAACCATATGAGTTTGAAAGTCACAAAAAGAAATACCTAAAAGCTTCCATTGCTTGTCATTAACAATACCCATAAACTCCTTCCCACAGTCGGTATTGCTATCAATCAGAGAAATTAGTGCTAAGAAAAACGCCGTACTCAAAAAAGCAGACCGCGCCTGGAAAAGTTCATTCCAGTTCCATTGTTCTTAGGTACCATGCTGCTCTAGCATAATAGCAATGAAGTTCCATTTCTGACATCGTGCATTTTAACTAGAATATTTTGGCATTCTGTTTTACTTGTTACACTCCTGTTTAAGGGAGGGAAAAAACGGATCCTTTCTATTTTGCACAAGAATGAATGTCATTCTTTAGAAGTCACTTTAAAAAGAGTTCATCAAATTCGATTTTATAGAATCATATATACCTACAAAAAAAAAAAAAAGCCCCGAAATACATGACCTATGCTAACTTGTAGTTTTTATTTCAACTCTTTCCAGCCAAGATCAATCCATCTTCTTCCACTGATCCTGTACGATACTTTTACCAAATCTCTTTGGGTATTCCTATAAAAATCAGTCTGGGCACAAAGGAATTTCTGAATTCTGATTAAAAATATTTATGCTCCCTTAATGCAAATACTGGACTATCATCAGAACACTCGTGATACTCTGCACTCTACAATCTTCTTTTCATCTATTGTGATAGTGCAGTGTTAGAGTTTACTGGGTGAGTGAGGGACTCACATGAAAGCTCACTAGCTGAGTTTCAAGCTAAATAAAACAGAGGTGAGGATCTTGGGAGTAAAGGGTTGAAAGGAAACCAGGGACATTAGTTAGAGAATGTTTAAACATGGGCATTTCCTTACAACTATGCTCCCAGAACCTTAGAACTCAGTTTCAATAATGCTCAGTGCTTGACCCCAGAGAAATTTTCCTGTCATCTAGACCCTGGAAATCAAGCAGTTTCTCATAGTGTGCCTTGTTTGTGCTTCTGTTCCCTGTTAATTATCATTTCCCCAAAGATGCCCCCACCGGATTGTAAATTACTCAAAGGCAGGTTCACTTTTGCATCTCTTGGGTTTAGTGTGATGACTGGCATATATCAGAAACCAGTGCACATGGGGTGAATGCATAGATGGATGGATGAATGAATGATTAAATGAACAAACACCCTGGCCAGGTCAATAAGTGGCTCGTGTTCATCCCAACCTTCAATGCTGTACTGAGAAATATTTTTATTCTAACTGAAAAAAGCTTAATAAAGTGTATTGCAGCTTCACACTTAAATAACACCCAGGACAACAAAACCAAACAGAGCCTGTGTGCTACGAAGGATAGTTCTCCTTTGTATATCCAGAATAAAGTCTGGATCTCTGCCCTGGTACAGCCCCTTGGTCATGAGCTCTTGACCAGTGTGCAACATGGAGACCCTATCAAGCCTCAGGGAGATTTACTGTGGAGCACCACCCCACCAAAGCCCCATTTGCTGATCTTTGCTGATCTTTATAACTTCGTAGGAAATTGTTCTTTGCAGATAGGATAATGATTAATGTTAATAGATCCTCAATGGCTGTTTAAACTATTGCTCTCCAAGGTTTATAATTTTTAAATTGCTAATGTTTTCAATTATAAATATATATTTTGTGCTCCAAAGCAGTTTTTCCAAGGAAGAAATTGAGAACATTAAACAAGGATTCTTCTCTGATTTACCAAAGAGACTTCTGGACAAACAACCATGCTGATCAAGAACATTAAAAGCTGGGCACTTCGATACTAAACGAACAAACATTTAATTGAGAATTTACTGGAAAATTAGTTATGTTCTGCAGTTAAGAAAGCATGTGGATCCCTGGAAGCAAGCCCAAGGTCACCGTGAGGTGTGTCCCGTTCTTTCACGATAAGCAGCATTCTCAGTGTACCCGTTTCTGTTCTGTAGCGTTGCACATCACTTCACTGGAAAACCAGGAGAGGGTGTGCTCTCCATGATCCAAGACAAGTCCAATGAGTTTGGGTACTCACGGAAGACACACTCTGCTTTTGATCATATAAACAAGTTACCCCAAGTTAAAAGAACAGTTCTGAAGTACTTTCAGCTACTGTGCCAGCAAAACAGCCTGGTGACGTATCCCATCACCAGCAAACGTTGCCCGCATAGCCCGAGGTAGTGCTCACAAGCAGGTCGCCTAGGAGCAAACGGGTAACCAGCTATAGGTTCGGTTTTCAGGTTAGGTCATCTGTGTAACCCATGCAAAACAAATGAAAGTAATGTGCTTAGATGTTTCTACAGGAGGACCAACATTAATTGTGAATCTAGAAGGCCATGAAATAAATACAAGGTAATTTTGGAAAAATAAAAAGAAGAAGCAACAAATACGCAAAGCAAAGGAAATTAAAGCGCCTTTTGTCCCACAATCTGGAGGTAAGTACTGTGATAGGCTTGGTGACTGTTACTCCAGTGTGTTTCTCACGCATGAGTCTATGTTGCTACAAAAACTAGCTCGAACACTACATACGATTCATAATCTGGTTGTTGAAATTAATGGTATACCACAGATAGCTTTCTGTGGGCATAGTCCAATATCTATCCATAGCACTGTTTGATGCTCTATTTGTTCTTGTACAATATTCCATTCTTCCTGATGATTTATATGTCATCCTGAATTTTTGATCAGTACACTCTCTACTGCTGAACATTCAAATAGTAACCAGTTGTTCACCATTATAAAGATTGCTTGAATAAGCAACTTTGTAGTTCATAGATCGAACCTTGCGTTTTCTTAGGATAAATTTAGCAATGTTGGATCAAACATTATATATAATATAGTAGCGAATTTGACCTGCTCACCAAAATCCATCTTCTCCTCTTCGTCTTGGGCATAGCCAGGTTGCATTTCCATGTCTACACTGCACTTGTACATGATCATGAGAATGAATTTCAGTTCGTCTGTCAGAGCAACAGTGACTCTCACAACCTCTTACATGTACTTCTCCATACATATTTTTTCCTTTTCAGTTCTTTGGAGTGACAGTGTTCCTTGGGACAGGTCGGAAGCCCTGTATTTAAATTTGGTGATGGACACCTCGGTGGCTCATTTGGTTGAGTGTCTGACTCTTGATTTCGGCTCAGGTCCTGATCACAGAGTCCTGGGATCCAGACCAGCATCTGGCTCCATGGTCAGCAGGGAGTTTGCTTAGGATTCTCTCTCCCTCTGCCCCTCCTCCTCAATAAATAAAATAAATCTTTAAACAAAATTAAAAATAAGTAAAATAAAGTTAGTGTGGCTTCTGTCAGCCTGGATGCTGGCAGGACTGTGTAGAGACGTGCTCTACTCACATGGTCACTGACTCAACACTGTTACATGTACAAGAAATAAATATCCATGGAGTTTGAGCTGTTATGTGTTTGAGGACCTACCTGACACTCTAACCAATACATGCACTTTAAAACTTTTATAATATTTATTGTCAAAATGACATCCAAAATAAATAATTTCCTAATTTATTGTCCCAATAATCTATTGTCCCAATAGACAATTGGGATTTTATTATCTTTTGAAAACTCTTTATCAAACAAGTGAAAAATGATATGTCCTTGTTCTAATTTGCCTCTTTAATTATTAATTAGGTTGAATGTTTTTTCACACATTCATAAGTAACTGCAGTTGAAATAAAATATTGGATCTTGTTCTCTAATCACTAACCATCCTAAAGGTAGTGTTAGTAGTAATATTGACTTTCAGCAAATTGGAAATTGGAAGGTATTGCAAATAGAGCTTCCAATATTAAAAGGAAATAAGGAAATAATAATAATTTATTTAAAATTGACCTGTTCTAAGGAATTAAGGAATTTTCTATGAGATGTTAAGGTTAACATAATAGCATAAATTATGGGAAAATAAATTTCATGTATTATTATTGACTCATGATAATTAACCATTTTATTCAAGCAGAACAGAAAATTGAACATAAAATAAGCTTTTATGATTAAAACAAAGGACCTTCAGGACACATATTTGCTAATTGTTTTTTAATCTCATCCTTAATAATTAAATGTTGTCTACTTATTATTGAACACACATGTACAAATCTCACATTTAAAGGGAATAGAGGCAAATAAAATTCTTTACTAAATAATGGAATTTTAATTAATCCATCCCTTCAGTATTTTCTGTTGCTTGATGATCTTCTTTTCATTAGGGCAGCCAAACCCTGCTACCCTATAATATCCACAGCCCTCAGTCAAAAACAAACTGTGACTTTCTTTGAAATAAGCTTGCCAAAGCCTAGCCTAAATTCACTCGGGACTTAAGGCACTCAGATGAAGCCAGAGTAAGACTTTTGCCCTGCTCCCCAAGACCAGAGCTACTCCTGGTATGAGAGAGTCAGCAAGGAAATATTAGGCACCTGTAGGCCCCAGGACTGGGGAGCCTGAGCCTTCAAAATCGCTCCATACATATCTTCACTTGTCCAGGAGTGACAGCAACTTGGTAGGACCCGGAAAACTAGAAAGCTTAAGAAGCCCATAGCCTTTTTCTAGGGAGTAAAAAGAATCCCAAAGTAGAGAAGATGTCGTAGACTATTTAGGTCAGAGGTCACAACTGGCGCCTGTGGTGGACACAATAATGATCCCTTCCCCCAGCACTACAATCCCAATCCCTGGAATCTGTCAATATGTTAATTTACATGGCAAAAAGAAATTTATTTTTTTATTTTAAGATTTTGTTTATTTATTTGAGAGAGAGAGCAAGAGCAGAGAGCCCAATGTGGGGCTTAATCCCAGGACCCTGAGATCCGAACCTGAGCCAAAGGCAGACACTTAATTGACTGAGCCACCCAGGCATCTGGGAAAATTTAGCTTTGATTAAAGGCCTTGTGATGAGGAGATTATCCCAGATTATCCACATAGTCCAGTTTAATCAATGAGTCTTTAAATGTGGAAAGCCTTTCCCAACTGTAGTTAGAGAGAGCTATGACAACAAAGAAGAGCCAGGGAGTTATGACTTTGCTGGCTTTGAAGATAGAGGAAGGGGGCCATGAGCCAAGGCAGGTGGATGACCTCAAGAAGCTGGAAAAAAGCAAGGGAACAGAATCACTGAGAATTTTCAAGAAGGAACATAGCCTTTCAACACATTGATTTTAGCCTGGTGAGTTATGGCAGACTTCTCAGTTACTCAACTGTGAAATAATATATTCATACTATTTTATGCCACTGAGTTTGTGATAATTTCTTACAACAGCAATAGAAAACAATTATGACCACCCACAGGCTAGTTATGGCCTAGGGCTGGCAAGTTTCACATTAAAATGTTCTGTCTACTTTCTTGAAAACTCAGAGAATCTGTGAACATCAGTCCACATTTGCACATAGAAGTATTTCACCAGAATGGAAAACACCCTCCTCCTCCAAAAGGACAATTTGTTCTCCAGGTCATCATGGTCCCCACAATCCACCTGCTTCTGCTACCTCTTTACCCCTCTTGCTGCTACATGTATTTAATTTGCCACATGGTCTAAGCCTAAGAACTCAAAACAGTCTCACATCATTTACTGGCTACTTAGCATTACATGAGAATAGTAGAATAATTCCATGTGGCCGAAGAATATCTTAGAGACTGTAAAGTTTGTAGGTAGTCCTACTAGGTTTACCATGCCAAGGGAGGAGAGCAAGGCTGCAGCCGGGTACAAGAGCTGAAGGAATCGTGTAGTCAGTCACAAATAAAGGACCAGGCAACAAGAGCAAAAAAAGACAGCAGGAATGAGGACATGTCACCGGACTCCAGCAGTTACCCTTCTCCGTGCTTTGGCAATTATGTAAAGAACCTTCCCAGAATTTATGATTCAGGACACTGGAGGAAAAAGAAACTCTAAATTGACTAAAGATTAATTTTATTCCAGGGGCGCCTGGGTGGCTCAGTGGGTTAAAGCCTCTGCCGTTGGCTCAGGTCATGATCCCAGGGGCCTGGGTTGGAGCCCCACATGAATCTGTCTGCTCAGCAGGGAGCCTGCTTCCCCCTTCCCCAATCTCTTCCTGCCTCTCTGCCTACTTGTGATCTCTGTCTGTCAAATAAATAAATAAATTTTTTTTAAAAAAGATTAATTTTACTCCAGAGTGATAAAAGAGAGCCTAGTAAAAATTAAAAAAAAAAAAAGTGGAGTGTAGTCATGTAAAATAATGGGATTCCTAAAACAAAGGTCAATAAAAATAGTTTGGGGTTTATCTGTTATGACAAAATAAAGTATAAGAATACAGATGGTGCAAATTATAGTGTAGACCACTACCCTGAACTGAAAAGTTCCATATGTCATCATGAGATTTTTCCTCTTTCATACCACACACAGAAGACGATATAAAAAGATTAAAAAAAAAAAAAAAAACTTTAGCCCATTCCTCTTCCTTCTTTGAGATCAGGAACAGGGTAGAGGACAAAGTCAATCTTCATCTGTATTAGCACTTTATTCATCTTATGGCAAAAAGTGTTCTAGTGTTATTTTAATATTAGAAATTAGGTTAAAATGAATGGATAAAGAAGATTTGGTGTATATATATATAATATAATATAATATATAATGGAATATTAGTCAGCTATAAAAAAGGAGTGAAATCTTGCCACTTACAACGATGTGGATGGAGCTAGAGAGTATTATGCTAAGCAAAATAAGTCAGTCAGAGAGAGACATATATGGAGACACAGAGAAAGAGAGGCAAACCAAAAAACAGATTTTGTTTTTAAGATTTCATTTATTTATTTGAGAGCGAGAGCGAGAGAGAGAGAAAATGAGCAGATGAGGGGCAGAGGGAGAAGAAGACACCCGCCTGAGCAGGGAGCCTGTTGTGCGGTTCGATCCCAGGACCAGGATCATGACCTGAGCAGAAGGCAGACACTTAATCAACTGAGTCACCCAGATGCTACAAGAATCAGAGTCTTAACTATAGAGAACAAATTGATGGTTACCAGAAGGGATGTGTTGGGGGGGTGGGGTCAGGGTGGGATGGGTTAAACAGGTGATGGAGATCAAGGAGGACATTGGACATTTGTGATGAGCACAGGGTGTTGTAGGGAAGTGTTGAATCACTATATTTGTACGCCTCAAACTAATATAACCCTATATCTTAACTATACTGGAATTAAAATTTAAAGCTTAATAAAAAAAAATAAAAGAAATCCACTTCAGTTATTAATTCAAAAAATTATCTCCTGAATGTTATATTTACATCATATTTTTTCAATAAACTTTAAGATGAATTTCATATCCAATACAATACATGTGAACATGGTAAGTGCAAAATTTGTTGAATTTTGACAAATGTATGAACCCATGAAACCATCCCTGCAATGAGAACCAGGAACACTGCATGCTACTGCTACTTCTGAAAGTTTCAAAACTCAAATCCAATCATAGGTTTTTAGATCTAATTGTTATTTTTTATTACAGCAAAGGGGGATAACAAAAAATAGTCTTGCCTTTCGGGGTCATGTTCGAATTCTAAAATTTCCTTTTTTTTTTTTTAATGATTTTATTTATTTATTTGTCAGAGAGAGAGAGAGAGAGCACAAGCAGGGGGAGCCGGAGGAGAGGCAGACTTCGCGCTGAGTGAGGCGCCCAGTGCGGGACTCAAATCTAGGACCCTAAGATCATGACTTGAACAGAAGACAGACACTTAACTGACTGAGTCACCCGGGTGTCCCTAATTCTAAACTCTCTTAGTAACTTCTAAAAAATGATAGAGTGATTATCACCTATTTATACTTTATTTAAAATTAAAATACCACATCTGAGGTTGAATAGATAGACAGATACTGCATATGACTTTAGATTGCTGTGATACAGATGCTGCATCCTTAAAATCCATAATACATAGCTAAAGAATCCGGATTCCAGGGGCGCCTGGGTGGCTCAGAGGGTTAAGCCTCTGCCTTCAGCTCAGGTCATGATCTAGGGTCCTGGGATTGAGCCCTGCATTGGGCTCTCTGATCAGCAGGGAACCTGCTTCCCCCTTTCTCTCTGCCTGCCTCTCTGTGTACTTGGGATCTCTGTCTGTCAAATAAATAAATAAAATAGTGGACCATGACACAGCAGCAAATGGTAAGCAACATCATGCAGTATCCCCATAGTCTGTTTATTAGTGTTTCTTTCCTGCTAGATGGCAAACTCCCTGCAGGTCATGGCTGTTATGCTCACAACCACCGAATTATTGCTAACACATGGTAGCACTAAACAAATATTTGATGAAGGAATGAATGGAACAAGTGCCCAAACTGAAAACTACCAGCTCAACTTCTGGGGGAAATTCCTTGTGCTTTTCTAATTTAATGCCAGCAAAGCTTGAGTATAAGCACACATGCTGGGGAGCAGGACATTTTTCTATTAGATGCTTTCTTTATCCCTACATCTTTCAGACAGGTGGAGGGCATGTGCTCCAGGAAGGAGAGTGGGATGCTGGGTGTCAAGTCTCCAGGGTTTAATTCCCAACTCTGAAACTCACTAGCTTCAAGGCCTTGGGCAAGTCACTTAACCTCTGTTCCAAACAGAAATAATACCACCTCCTCCCAGGAGCACACCAAGGCACGTTTGATTGATGGCTAAGCTCTTGGAGTCTTTGATGAAATGTGCTGACTTGCTGCCAAGTATTACTACTGCTAATAATAATAATGTTTTTCTAACACAGTCCCACAGAGCAATATAAATCTGTAACAAGGGACAGATTGCTCCAACAAAGCAAATTGTGACCAATTCTTTTTGAAAGAAGGATGATAAGCTTAATTCTACAATGGCATCATTTTCTGTACTCTGTTCTCTCTTTATTTATAAGGAGAAAAAGTCATGTGTCTCCATGATGTGTATAGGCTTCTTTGGAAAGGGAAAATCAAGGGGGAAGAGAGCAATCAAGCACAGACACAGTCATTTCATGGAAATATCATGTTTCTTGGGTGGGTCGATCATCTATATAAAAAAATAAAAAATAAAAAGGTAATTAGGAAGGCAGAAATGTTGTCATTTATTATTTCATCAGTTGCATGGTTTTATTAAAACTCAGAAGGAAATTTAAGGAAACTCCATCAATTTGATTTCAGAACATCTATTTCTTGAAATGGAAATATTATTCTATAGTACTTATGAACTTTTCTCTTTTCCTTTACAATATCTAGTATGATTTTTAAGTATGATTTTAATAATAAGATTTGATTAGATAGTTTTCCAGTAAATAATGCATATTTACCCTGAAAAATTTGGACAAAGGTATAAAACCTGGATAAAAGTTGGGATGTTGCTATAATATAGTAATTAAAAATGTGTTCTCAGCACAGAGTGCTAAGGTTCTACCCATGTCTACCACTGTTAGTTTGCGTAGACCTCTGAATTTCTGTGTACTTGATTTTATCTTCTAAGTGGGGCAATAAAGCCTATCTTCCTGGTTGTTTGAAGAATTCCACTAAATTAAATAGTCCATGAGAAGCTCTTGAAAGAGAGCCTGGCACAGAGCACACTGTTCATGAAGCTACTGTGATTATATAATTACTCATAATCCCTAAATTTAAGGACAGTTTTTTCAAAGCCCTTTCTATGTATCTAAAATTGTATATAAAGTATGTAGCTTCTTTTGCGAAATCGAAATCTGTTTGTCCCCCCCCCCCTTCATACATTGAAATCTAATCCCCAGTGAGATGGTGTTAGGAGGTGGGTCCTTTAGGGGTTGTTAGGTCATGAGGGTGGAGTCCTCGTGAATGGGATTAGTGCTCTTATAAAAGACACCCCAGAGAGCTCTCTCAGCCTTCTGCCATGTGAGGGCACAAGAAGAAGACAGCTGTCCATGAACAAGGAAGCAGTTCTTCATCAGATACTGAATCTGGTCGTGCCTTGTTCTTGAACTTCCCTGTTCCCAGAACTGTGACAGATAAATGTTTGTTGCTTTAGCCAGCCAGTCAATGGCATTTTGCTATAGTGGTCCAAACAGACTAAGGTGAGATCATACTGTACGAACTATTCTTAACCTTCTTTTCATCACTCAGCACATTACAAAGATTTTCTCAGGTCATTAGATATTTCTGTGCATTTATGGCACAATCGTTTAGGGCTCTGGATAGGTTTGTCATAACCTAAAGAACCAACTTCTTATCGTCAACCATTTACGTTGTGCTCAAATTTTCTTTTCATAAAGAATGCCGAAAGTGACCAACATTAGTGCATACCTTAGCTCTGGGATAGATCTTTAAAAGTAGACTTTCTGAGAAGGGAAGGAACTGTCCTCCAGAAAAATTGAGACAGTAGTAGATACTTCACACGAGTGTAATGTTGTCTTATTAAATCCCCATAAACATATACGGTTTCTTTCTGCATGAGATATGCCTAGGATACTCTTTTGGGGAAGACAAGAGGCAGACGATAAATGAAGAGATCGGAATATAGATTGAAAGTGTGGATGACTTTTGTACTTTTTCAAGATCAGTTTCTACTGAAACAATCTATGGATGGACAGCTCAGATTTACAAAGCTTCGTAAAAACCGGCAAGCATAGACCCTACCCTTCGACTCTATTTAGAAGAATTTTTTTTTAATTTTTCCTCTTTTTTTTCTTATTGTGCCTTATACCAAGGCTATTTCGAAATAGCCATATTTTGAAATTATTTATCTTACATTCTTTTAATTTACTTACCTTACAATATTTGTTAACAGAAAGTCACGTTCTCCTTTGACATTTCCCCCATTCCAGTAAGAGGTCAATCTTGACAAAAATACGATACAACTAAAGGTAGTTTCTGATATATAGTAGCAACCTGACATCAGCTTTTATTTTTCGACTCACTAACTCATCCGTGCCCACCACTTGGCCTCTTCACCTTTTCTAACCTTGCTTTTTCTTCCCTGAACTGCCCTCCAAAAAGAAGACAATCATTTTTAAACTAAGGTTATGTTCATTGAGTCTCGAAGTAAGCAATATATGGTTCACTTTGGTGGAAGAAGAAAAGAGAATAGGGGCTCAGTTATTCGAATCGAGTCCTGTCCTGGGATGTTAATGTATCCAACACCTACGTTTAATGGAAACATTCTTCATGTATTGCAATGAACAGTGTACATCTAAATTCTACATAGAAAGCTGTAATTTCATTGAAGGATTCTAGTGACATTGACAAATGATGTCACCAGTAAGCGGTGCTTGAATTACAACTTTAATTATTTACACCTGGGTCTACATTACTCCTGTATTATACCTGTCATAGCACTATCTTGTCCTGGGCCTGCTAACAGGACCGTGATGATAATTTATTCCAACAGCGGGTCAGGTAGAACAGCACAGCAGCATTCGTCAACCACTGTACAGAATGGTTAAGACTAATGTGGGACCGGTCAGACAGAGTGTGAGCATAGAGTTTACAGAGAAGCTGTTTTGCCAGCTCCCTTACCCAAGGAAAAGAGAGTTTTCTGGGCTCTTGAGAGAGTAGCACCGCTAACCTGCTAACCCAAAAGTAGAAAACTGTCATTCTTTTTCTCTTTCTCCCACACTCACCCACCCCTCTCCACCTCTCTCTTTTTCCCTCTGCCCCTCATCATTATTTGACTCACAGATACCTCTGAGATTACTTTGATAACAACAGGGAACCTAGAAGATATATTTTAGATATTTTCATTTTGAACTCATATGCACATTTGACCAGACCCCAGTCCCTTTTAACAAGATCATCTTGTTTATCCCTAGTCTTATATGAAAGGCCCCAGGAGAAAAGTAATCTGGTCTGGGCACATAAAGGTGATTGAGAATTTGGTTCCATTTTATCCACCCAATATATGACTTAAAGGAAATCCTCAAGTTAAAGTTACTTATTAAAGAAGAATTATATGGCACAAATGAAATTAAGCATGATGTTTTGACGTAAGTGTATTAATTGCAAAGCTCAATGCCAGATAATGGTATTTTGGAGAATGACTCTTACATAGTAGGGACGTTTATGGACCTTTTCAAGTACTCTCCCATGAAGATGAAAGAGATGGTATGGGAAGACCTCCAAATGGACATCAATCACAACTAGCATTTGAGGTCCCTAAGGAGCCCGAGTAATTAGGAGACAGCCTGAATGGAGAGAAGTTTATTGAAAAGGGAACACACCAGCCATATACGATCCTATCAGCCATATGCAGTAGAAAACATTTTGAAATTAGCCGGTGTATAACACAAATATGGATTTTTATAGTGGTTTCAGCTGAGAAATAAGTACTCTTAGAGAAAAGGTACATAAGACTAAATTATTTTCTTGAGAAAGAACCTAATAGAGGGGGTCTAGAAAGGAAAATACAAACAGAAAATAGTAATTGAGTTAGGTAGTTGGGATTATTGATGCTTCTTACATATTTCAAAAAAACACAGGTTCCATTTGTGTTCCAACAATTAAAAAAAAAAAAAAGTGAATCCCATCAACCTAATCAAGTTCAGTCTCCTGCCAGGATAGTCAAAACTTCACAAGCAGATCAGGCACTCCAAAATCACTATTACTAAACTGAAGGTGCCCATTCATCTACCTTTTGAGATAAATACGATTTACTAGAACGAAACCCACTGTATAAAACTCCAATTTTACAGAAAACAATATCATACTTCTGTACAATATTGTGTTTTCAAAGCACTTTCAAGAAGAATCTCGAAAATGTTACATATGAATTGCACTCTTAAAATGTTACATATGAATTGCACTCTTACTAAAATATGCAGGAAAGCTATTGTTAAAAATCCCCAGGGACTATTTTCTAATTTGAATTAAAAATGCTATAGTTTATAAAGTAAGATATGCCTTACAGATGGGCAAGAATAAAAATCAACATTAGCTCTAGATGGCCAATGTGACTTATTTTCCATACTACAAATATTGCCGTGCTAAATGAATGTCTACTCTGCCTTTTGCCACATTATTTACATTTAATCACTGGGACAAAATATCAGAAACCAATCTTGTGATTTGGTGAATAATTCTCTACCCAGCTTCTTCGTTCTTTAATATTCATGCAATTTTTTAACAGCCAAGTCTAAAGTGTTCATCTGGCCTCATGCTCCCATGAGGTAACTTCTTAGAGACTCATATCTTTGGACTGTCCCACTCCCCAGCTGACTTATGCCTTCTTATGGGATTTTCTGCCTGACGGGTTGGAAGAATACAACGCAATTCCAGCTTCTGTCTTTGAAGTTGCCTGCCCATGGAAAGTCTATGTTCTTGTCTGTTCTCTGTACATGCTAAGCTTCTTAGGTCAGGAGGCTTTTCCAGGGGTGTCGTAGGGTGGCCCGGCTCACTGTTAGCAAGGGACAAAGTATAGAGAGTGAAGAATTAGGAAAATGCACACCTAAGCTGTATCCTTCAGCTCAGGTTTTTATCAGTAAGAAGCTAATATTTTGATCTTCATCTGTGTTCTATGGTTACAGAACATTATTTATCGAAATTATAGTTTCAAGAGAAGAAAGTAGCGATACACACTCTATTAACCTTGAGAGATGGACACAGGGACAGATATTCAGGGACCAAAATGACGTGTGTTAATCTTTACTTCTGATGAGACAGCTAGGAGACTTAATTACTTTGCATTTGATAGGTTTAGGTCTTGTAGCGTTGTACCTTGGCACACTGAGGCAGCATATATGTGGCTGTTTTTGTCCAGTGGTGTAACCAGTTACTAGTTGGGACAGACCCCAGTAAGCCATCCGGCTCGACTGTGCGTGTCACTGCTGCTGCCCATGAATCCCACAGGACCAACTTGGCCTAATTTTGTAGGTGAGGCCCAGAAAAGGATGAGCAGATCATGGAAAAAGAGATTCTTTTTGTCAGGTATCACTGGGCAGACTCTCTAGGTACCACTTGTGTGGAAGGATTTTAACTTCATTGTGGTTTTTTATTTTTTTGTTTTTGTTTTCATCAAGGCCTTCAAACTAGGATGTTACGTTTCAGAAGCAGTTAGATTCTGTTTGAGCAACAGAGCTTCATAGCAGGGACAGCTACAACTCTAAGTCAATCTTTTTCCCCATCTTCATTTAGTGTCGGGGGTGGAAATATGAAAGGTTCAAAACACATATTCATGTGGTTTGTCTCCAAAGAGCTCTGCCCAACCCATTGCCTTCAAGGGACTGGACCCAGACTCAGAAGGCTAGTGATTGCATCAATGAACAGCACCCAGTAGAGGAGCCCTTGTTAAATAAGGGATGGATCAGCTTTGCTTGAGGTGGAGAAGCAACCTCATGGCATTTATTCAAACCCTAAGCTAAGAAGGGAAATAAAGGTCTGTGCCAGGAATGCCCTGTCCTCAGGAATCACATTTGTTAGGGTAACAAGGAAGAACTACATTGCTTTAAAAACTACCAGAACATGATCATTGGGGGACGCCTGGGTGGCTCAGTGGTTAAGCAGCTGCCTTCGGCTCAGGTCATGATCCCAGAGTCCTGGGATCGAGTCCCACATCGGGCTCCTTGCTCGGCGGGGAGCCTGCTTCTCCCTCTGCCTCTGCCTGCCATTCTGTCTGCCTATGCTCGCTCTCTCCCCCTCTTTCTCTCTCTCTCTGATAAATAAATAAAATCTTAAAAAAAAAAAAGAACATGATCATTGGGAGAATGAAAGAGAAAAAAAAAAAAAGAAAGTTAATGAAGGGGAAGAGAGAGATTTTCTTAAGGGCAATACTAAGCTCTTAGGGAAATGGGTAGCTCCACATAAACAGGAAAAATGGACCTTGGAAGTCAGTGTGGGCCAATAGGGAGGGCACCCTTCTCCTCTGCATCTCCCAATGTCTTCCGTGTTATTCCTTATGCTCCACAAGTAAGTGAAACCATATGATAATTGACTCTCTGTGCTTGACTTATTTCACTCAGCATAATCTCCTCCAGTCCCATCCATGTTGATACAAAAGTTGGGTATTCTTTCTTTCTTTCTTTCCTTTTTTTAAGATTTTATTTATTTATTTGACAGAGAGAGATCACAAGTAGGAAGAGAGGCAGGCAGAGAGAGAGAGAGAGGAGGAAGCAACCTCTCTGCCGAGCAGAGAGCCCAATGCAGGACTCGATCCCAGGACCCTGAGATCATGACCTGAGCTGAAGGCAGAGGCTTAACCCACTGAGCCACCCAGGTGCCCCAGGTATTCATCCTTTCTGAGGAAGGCATAATCCATTGTATATATGGAGCATATCTTCTTTATCCATTCATCTGTGGAAGGGCATCTTGGTTCTTTCCACAGTTTGGCAACTGTGGCCATTGCAAAAGCATACACTTCTCAAACAAACGTGCCTACTTCGTCCACTCCATCCCCACACCGAATGACCCCACCCAGGATGCATTCTCTCATCAGAGGACCTCCAACGTGGCGCCGAACTTGAACACGAGTTAGAGGAAATCACAGTGTCTGAGTCTGGGATTCTGGGACTAAACCACATGACTTTGAAGTTTAGTTACTTTGTGTACCTGATATATACTTATGGGTAAATAATTTAAATCCTGTGCCTCGGTTTCTTTAGATATAAAATTGGATTATTAACATTCCTCCCTTGTGAGATTATTATAAATATTAAATAAACTCAGATGATAAAATTCAAAGATTTGCTCATGATACGTAGCAAGAGGTGTTATCGTCCCTGTACCTTGTCTTACCTGTCTCCTTCCCAGGCATTCTATCTCCGAAGACAGAGAATAGTACCGACAATCGCGGCAGCCCATTCGGATGTGCGGGCTCGTGCCTTAAACACGGTGCTCTAGCCTTCGGTTATATACCCACTAGCTCGATAATCGCTGATTCAAGCCCTGAGGACTGAATATTTGCAGCCTTAAGGATCGGCCTCTTCCAGGTTTTCTGGACCCAGGCTCCTCCGAGGAGAATCACTTTAGGGAGCTTCTGGAAATCCTGCCGCCCTTCCTCTGACACTTTTCTTTGAATCCCAGCCACCGTTTCTGATAAGTGACAACTAATATGCTCTCTCCGATTCCCCTCGGTAAGGACCACTACATCCAGATGCTTCGCCTTCCGCGACTCCGGGATTTTCCTCAGCCCTTCATCTCATCGAGTCTCGAATAAGTCAGAAACTTTAATGTCAACAATAATATTTCCTCCTGCCTTAACTTTTCTGGAGTGCGGGGACATGTCTCTTCTGTTCTCTTTATCTCCGAGTTCATTCCAGGGAGACTGTTTTGTTTTCACAATTCGTTTAAACTTGTCCCTTTCTTTTTCGACCACCTGAAAAGCTCCTTCTCTTTGCTGGACCTGCCACTTTTCCTTTCTGACATTTTCTGCTCCTGGGGATTGAGCCTTGCTCTACAACCACTAGCATGTCCTGTAGGAAGTGTGAATTCGGTAAACTGCAAGTCTGCCAAAAGCAAGCACTTTTTTTTTTTTTTTTAAATGCAGGAAAATCCAGGAGTCAGGGAAGGATGCCTGGCAAAAGTATTGGGCCTGCCTAAGCGTTGAGGGACATGCTTCTCAAAACTCCAACATCAGTTTTGTTCAGCCATCTGCTGGAGGTGATTGTCCAGGCAAAACAAATGAAATCAAGGACGTAGATTCACAGGCCTTCCTTTTGGTTTCAATAGGAGTAATGATACTAACTCGTAAAATAGGATGGACAGGGCAGTAAAAACACTCTCTATGATATTGAAATGATGGATACTGTATATGTTATTATTCTTTTGTCCTAATTCATAGAATGTACAGCGCCAGGAGTGAATCCTAAGGGAAACAGTGGATTTTTGTTGACTGTGATGTGTCAATGCTGGTCATCCTTGGGAGAAAAAGGATTCTGGTGAGTGATATTAACAATGGGGAGGCTATGCTTGTGTGAGGAGGGGTTGATATTTGGGAAATCTCTGCACCATCCTCTCGATGTTGTTGTAATCCAAAAACTGCTCTAAGAAAAATATGTCAAAAAAACCCAAAAAACAAAAAACAAAAAAAAAACTTCGAATGGAGCCTGTGTGATTAGGACAGAAGACACAATGTGTTCAGCAAAGGGGTACTGAATGCAAAGAGGCCATAAGGTGTTACAAAATGGGAAATTAAATATGATAGGAAAGAAAGATGAGTCAGCTAAGACAGAAAATTTCTAAACTTTGCAGCAAAAGAGTGATATTGTAAGTGCTACTTTCTCAGAGGACACAGTGCATAGATGTCTTTATCTGCATCAAACTCAGAATGGGAGAGCCCTCACAGTTGACTTCATGTTCACAAGCTATAAATTCCATATATTCATATTGGACTTATTGGCAATGAAGCCATGGAATCCTATTGAGCAAGGTCTAGATTTCTACCCAGTACTCACATTTAGCAAGATATTTTACTTGCATAAAGGCCTCCAAGGCTTGGCCATTTGCTTGTGCTTCAAACTTGCCTAAATGTAGGACAAGTGCTGGGATAGTTTTTAGAACCTTCACTTTGGATGTGAAGTGAAATGTAGAAGACAAGCTGGCGAAAGCAGGAAGCTCAGAACAACAGTGGTGGTGTCCCATGGCTTCTGGAATTTCTGAGAATTACCTACTTGGCTTTGTTCTTTGTGACTTTCCTGTGAGTCACACTTCTAGATTTCCTGGAAATGGTCTTTTGATTTTCTCCTGCAGCCCTAGAAATTGCTATTGTATAAGTTTCTAATTCCATATAATAAATAACATTTTAATGGAACTAATGTGGAGAGGCTTCTGTCCTGACTGATAATTCTGATGTCGAAATAAGTCAAATTCTGAGGCTTAAAGGAATTTTATTCAGGTAAGAAGGCAGCCCAAGATGGGAATAGTAAAGAAACCCCAGCTCTACTCAGGTATTAGAGTGAGCTGTCTGTGGCTATGAATGACTAAACTGGGAAAATTTGGTGATAGGGATACTTTTTGGAATCCAACAAATTTTTCTTGAACTTGAGGTTGCTAACCATATTTTCCTTTGATTCGCTTAAATTTTGCTAATCTTTGATTTTTGTAGAAAAGACAATAAATTTAATTTTTGATAATTTCTCCCTGGTAATCTATAAGGGCATTTATGCTAAAATTGGAGACATTTTGACATAATAATGTTCTGTTATTCAGAATACATTTGTATTTGCCATTGCGCAGTCTCAGGTGAACTAATTATATAATGTAATGGGGCTGGGCAAATTTAGAGATAGGAATGATTCAAAAGTAGATTTTTTTAGGCAGGACTTTAGAGTTAATTTCGTTAATATTATGTCTCCATTCAGAGTCTTTTGCATGCAAAAGTGAAATTGCCCAAAGAGGTTCTAGAAGGGGACACAAAGAAAGAGTAGTTCATAGGAGGTATTGTAGTTTCTTAAGGTAAAGGTAAGATTCCCTGATAAGCTATTGTTTATTTACCCCAGGGGATTTGCCTCACCCAGGCTGACCATTAGACACTATGCCATGACTGGTGAGTTGCAGAAGGCAGTAATATCTCAAACACTACTCTCTGAGAATATAGAATATTCTCCTCTCTGGAGGGGAATTAATAGCCATTTTATTTCCATGGCTCTTCCACTAGAATAACATTCTACATCTCTCATCACCCTTGTCTAGACTACGCATTGGGAATTCTCTCTTGTCTGTCCCTTTCGTAAGGCAGCGAGAGCTACCTTACTGGTGAGTTTGCCAGAAGGCCGTCTTCTGAGTTCTTTCTCTTTGGGTTCCTGGTCCAGAGAGTGCCATGAGGTAAGCTTATTGGAGTTCATTGGCATGGTGATGCCCTTGAGGAGAACTGTAGTTAACTAGCTCTGCATGCAACTAAGTGGCAGGTACCACTTACACTTCTTGTGTGAAAGATTAGGAAGCTCAGTGTGGTCACTCTTCGAAGCCAGGTCTTCGGGATGGCTTGGGCAGTAATAGGAATGATATTTTGCTCTCCAGGATTTTGAACTTCTCAAAGAAAATATGACTACAACATGAGGTAATTCTCTTCAGTGGAAAAATGTGTTGCAAGCATCAAACTCTTCTGTAGTCTTACTGGGAGTCTCTGTTTAGTTTCCTTGCTGCTGACCAGACACATTGTTCCTCAAACTCTTTTCAACTCAAGTATAAGTCATAATGGGAAATATGGTTTACACTGTGACTTGGCCCATATACAGGGAACCACAGTTTTCATAAACTGTTTTTTTTTTTATATTAGGTCTACTGTCTCTGATATTTTCTATTTTACTTCATTTTTTAAAAATGATGGTCATGACCTCTAAATAAATTTCCTGACCTAGTAATAAATCACTAGCCACAGCTGAAAAATGCTAGAACATCATATGTTCATGCATGAGGAAAGAAGAGACGTTGGGAGCAAGTTCTAGACAGAGATATTCTTTAAAAGACAGTATCAGGGATGCCTGGGTGGCTCAGTTGGTTAAGCAGCTGCCTTCGGCTCAGGTCATGATCCCAGCATCCTGGGATTGAGTCCCACATTGGGCTCCTTGCTTGGCAGGGAGCCTGCTTCTCCTTCTGCCTCTACCTGCCACTCTGTCTGTCTGTGTGGACTCTTGCTCCTCTCTCTCTGACAAATAAATAAATAAAATCTTTAAAAATAAATAAATTAATTAAATAAAAGACAATATCATTGTCCTTTCATGCAAACATTTGTAATGATGTGCTTTGCTCTCCAAAAAAGAAAACACGATATGAAACTCAGGTGTGAGTCTCCTTAAAGAGCTGACGACAATCCTGAACATTATATATTTTTTTTACTTGTTGAGTTCAGGGCACTATAATTTACAGCCAGTTGGAAAATGTTGCTTAGTAGTTGCAGAGCTGCATATCTTTCCGGCTCGATCACATGATCCTTGAGGGTAGGGACCATAAATTCTCTTTCTCTGATATCCTTCATTCATACTTAATATGTGGCAGACATGGTCCCAGACTTCAAGGACTACATAGTCTAGTTAAAGAGCAGTATTAAACTCTCCTTATTAAGAAATTTTGTCATGTGACCAAGAGCCAATTTTTTTTTTTTAATAGAGTCACAATTGAACTTCTGAGAGTAATGTGTAAGTATTGAAATCAGTGCAGTTAGTGCCAATTTTGGGAATAGGCAAATTCTGGATTGACTTTCAAATGACTGACAGATGATTGGGCGGCCTCTGTAGAGGTTATACTTCCTGGGTCTCGGCACATCACCTGCTTAAGAAAAGCAATTTCACTGTGAAGACTCAGACCATCTTTCTCCTAGATGTGTGCTTTGAACCAATTATAATTTGGTGCCAGAGAGAACCAGAGCTGAAGCTTATCAGACGTACTGGTACAGCATCACTAATCCTTACAGATCAAGGAGAAAATAAAGAGTCATTTGTAATTTGCAGGGCTGATCGAAAGAGTGCAGAGGCGTGGGGTTGCCTTTAACAAATTACTTGGGTTATTGGCTAGTTTGGGGTAAAGAAAAGGAACCCAAACCCCAAAAGAATTATGCCCCAAACTAGCCTGATCCTAAGAATCACAAAGGATGATGGATAACAGTTCATATTCTATGATGAAGTTGATTGGAAATAATAACATAATTGGTCTAGAGTAAGGCCCACGGTTGGGCATCACTGGTCAAAGAACAGGTAAAATTAATAAGTATATTCTAATAATTGTCATGTAAAAATCAGTTATTCCTCACCAAACACTATAGTGTATTGGGCATTGCTTCTATGTTGTATAATTTCGTCTTGACAAAAACTCTATGAAGGAACACTCTGAACTCCATTTCACAGAGGAGGCTCAGAGCCTCAGTTTGTGCAGCAAGTAAGGGGAAGAGCCCAGACCTCTCCCACTTCCACCCTGGTGTCCCTGACCTCCATGTCAGTCCCCAACACCTGCAAAGAGGTGACGTTCTCTACAGTTTAGCCTCCTATTTAGGATCTTAGGCTCTGGAGTCTAATAGTCCAGAAACACCATCCCCGTTTCAAAATTAACCAGCTGTCTGATCATAGTAAACGGCAGTTTGCTCATCTGTAGAACAGTGATATTAATAGTCTCTACTGCTACTAGAGGTGTGAGGGCCAGCTAAAACTATATTAGAAAAAGAAAGGTGCCCTCATTGGCAGTATTGTGCCTTTGTCAGCCTTTGGCAAATAGGAATTCGACATATGTAGAAATGATGTCATACGCAGTTTGTTTTTTTCAGGATTTTATTTATTTATTTGAGAAACAGAGAGAGAGAAAGCAGAAGCAGGCAGAGTGGCAGGCAGAGGGAGAGAGAGAAGCAGACTTCCCACTGAGCGCAGAGCCTGACATGTGACTTGAGCTCAGACCTGAGCAGAAGGCAGACACTTAACTAGCTAAGCCACCCAGGCACCCCCTCCACCCACAACGTGTAGTTTTTTAAAATAATTTTTCTTAAAAATGTGAACTTTACAAAGTTTCTCTTCCTTTGGGTTCACTTCCCTGATTTTTCTCTGATGAGAGATGGCCATTTTCTCTTGAGAGTACAAGATATGCATTCCACCCCACAAAAAGAAAAAAAAAAAAGTTACCTCAGTTCAGCTTTTCAAAATATTAAGAAAGTGTACTAAATTACTCTTCCTCTTACCACATGCCAGAATATTTTCTCCTACCCTCCCAACTAAAAGTAATGTGTCTTAAGTCCTAAAAGATTCTGGGGATTAACTCCTATGACTAATATTGGGCAGGCTCACCCAGGATTTATTAGGGATCAATGTGACCAATGAGCTTGGCAGCTGGTAGTGGTCCTCCTTTTCTCCTAATGCTGTAAAAATAACATTGTTGCCATTATTACATCATTTCAGTGTCTCTAAATATGTTCATCAGTCTGGCCACTGCTAAATGTTTTTAGAAAAAAATCTTCTTTCTGCTTCTCAAAAGGTTAGCTGACATCGAAGTGCTGGCAAGTTACCAAAACACAAATCTCGGTCTCCTTCCTCACCTCCCACCGCCCAGCTGATTGAACAAGTAATAGTCAAAATATTTGTGGAGACTGGTGTTGCCCACAGGAACACCAAGTTTCTCCTACTGATTGATTCTTTCTGTTCCAAGTTAGCAGTGCAATATTGTCCCGAGTGCTAAAACTGCCAGGAACGATCTCGCTTTGGTCTTAAAGATACCGCGTCTGGAACTTAATGGCAGCGCTAATTCTGATTTATTCTTCTAAATGCCAGATCTGGAAAGAAAGGTCACAATGGTCAGTGGGTTTCCATTATGGGGAGCTCTAAAATGAAATAAGAGGTAACGTGGCCGGGAGGAGTAGATAGAGGATGGCTTCATCTTGCCCTCACTTACTCAGCCAGCCCACTCACCCAGGATCATGGTGAGCCTTCCTCGGTCGCTGTTGCCACAGTCCCTGAAATGTTTTGCTCATTCTTTCCCATCAGAGCCAAAGGTCTCTTAAAAAAAAAAAAAAAAAAAATGTGCTGCTCATGTTCCTAAAACCTCAAGATTACCTCTCCCTTAAACCCATGCCAACTGGGAAGGGCCTCTCCTGTCTCAGTTCCCTCCTTTCACAAAAGTTTTCTCTCTTGTTAATCTTTTACATTCAAAACATCTCGGGCAAACTAGGACTGCATTTAATTAGTCCAGACACTTGGAACACTTAAGTGTCTTGGCCTTACGAGGAGAGGAAGGAAGAAATGTCTCAGGCGCAAAGATCTGGCACTCTGCAAGCTAGCAGCTTATCCCCATCACCTCGCAGCTATTGAGGTTAGAGCATAGAAGCAGCACTAAGTTCATAAACTATTTGGAAGCAACCCCTATTAGGATTAGTGCTCTACCTCATGTGAACAGGAGAGTTATCAGACTCGGACACCACGAACCGAAGCGGATTCAGCTTTCAGTGTTTGAGCAGTAACAGAGGTACCTTTAAATCCCAGAACGACCCAGAATCTAGCTGACTCTCGCTATCTTTACTCCATCAGCCTGCCGACCTCGATGCCCACCAGTAACTCCAGCGGTGGATGTTCTCTTTTGTGATTTCATGCTTCCTCTATGCAGCCAATGACTCACTACCTCACGGATATCACCAGGGTAGGAAATGGACCCTGGGCATGCTCCCAGGAGTGCAGACAAAGCTATCGATTCCATTTGGTTTGGTATAGCTTCATTAATCTCAGAGATACATGCATATGCCATAGTTTCCCTCGGAAATGAGAGTCGCACCATTGTGATTAAGTCACATTTCAAAACTGCAATATTCAACAATATCTTAGTGATTCAAAAACCTATAAAATGGTCCTCCCTTTTTCCGCTTCGCTGTTTAAATGAGATCATCTCTACTTGTCTCCTGTATTTTAATATGAGGAAGGCAAAAAAACCCCACAGATATTACTTTGTTTTCCAGGAGATCCAAAAAAAAAAAGGTTCCAAGGACAATACTTCTGACATTAAAGATTTCACATGTATTAGTTTACTTTCCTTTAAGTATAAAATCTTCTAGCAATTCACTTAGGCTGCATTATTCCTTACCTTCCAAGGCACAGCAATGAGCGAGGACTGTCTATAATTTAGTTGTTCTTCTGCATTTATTAAACTTGCACTATTAGAACCAGATACATACACAATTTCCATTACTCCTCCCTTTGAGCTTGTTTGCTTTTGAATCATCATTTGCAAACATTTAACTGCATTTAACATGTATTTACCTCTTCTCTTTTTCTGGGGGAAGAGAGCTTCCATTTTCCTTTGCCACCTCCTCTGTAACAAATGCGCGGCAGTGTACAAGATTCTTCGCTTGAACCTTCTTGTACAAGGTCAAGATACAGTTTAAAAGTATTTACTTGCATGTGTATACTCTTTAATACCCTTTCTTCTTCAATTCCTTTCTTATTGCCCTTCAGAATTCTGCAACCTTTCAATGCATTATATGAGAGATACACTGTAAAGAGATGGAAACTAGAACATTTAAATTAAATTCCTCTAAGCAGCTGGACTATAATTTGCACACATTCACACAACTCTATCCCCCATCCCTTGCCCAAATCCCATGGACTTTCCATATCTTCCCAACAGACAAGGGATCTTTTCTTCATACAGTGATATATCCTGTCATTCCTTATCATGACCTGTTGGATGACCTGAATACAATAGGAAGTCTTGGCTCTGCTTCGAAAGGATAGGAATGAAAACCACATTCCGGTGTGTGGTGTGTGTGTGTGTGTGTGTGTGTGCATGCGCGCATGCGTATACACACCCGTACACGAGCGCACACAAGCGCATATGGTCATTGTGTCAGGCAGTAAAAACCCAGACGGGTGAGGCAGTCCCTGGTAAGAAAGGTCATATGGAGAATGTGCCTAGAGTCTTGGTATGTGGGCATCTGAAGACAGGGGAAAGAACAAGAATAAACAGGAATTAACTAACTGGGCTCTTTGTCTCCAGCCTTTGTCTCCCTTCAGTTCTCTTCCACACTGTAGCTGCCAGAAAATAGAAATCTGATCATGATAATCCCTTACTTAAAAGTCTTTAATAGCTCTCTGCTAACCCGTAAGATAAAGTCCAGACTCCTTAGCATGATATATAAAGCCCTTCATTATCTGGTTCCGGCCTCTGTGGTCAGCTTTATCTTCCTCCACTCCCCATGAAGCTAGAGCCATACAGCTTTTTAATGTTCCCAGAACATGCTATGAGAAACAGGGTCTTCCCTTTATTTAGGACCACTATCATGAGAGGAATTCTCTGACCTCCCCCACAAGAAGCATCGGGAACTTTGTACCTCTAAGAGTTTTATTTCTTTAACCACGGCTTAAATATGAGCTAAGTGCCTTGCTTATTAGAAAAGATCACTTGATAGAATTATGTTGACATGGGGTACTGTTTAAAAACACATTCATCCAATTTTACTTTACTAAGACTGCTTGGTCCCATTAAGTACTCCCTAAAAGTCTGAAATGCACTAGGATTTAGTGGGGGCATCATTTGTTCTTAGTTGGTTGTGCTCTGCTCAGCTCCCTTTAAAGTAAATCACCTTAATGGTCTATCTCTTCGAGTGTGTGTGTGTGTGTGTGTGTGTGTGTGTGTGTGTGTTTTAATATATGCTTGGAAAGTTCCCCTCAGCAACTCATCTACATTGTCATAAAAAGGAGAAAACATGTGAAAGACTACACTTATTTTTTAGATGCTTTTGTGAAAGTGACTATCTGGACCCTGAGAACTGGTCTGGTTCCTGCCCTGCCATAAAGCAGCTTTCTGACCTGGCCTCAGGCTTTGGTTCTGCTCACCTTGACCTTGAACTCTAGCTGCGGGGTAGGAGCAAATCCCAAAACTTCTCAGGGGGAAGTGGCTACTCTGTTTCCACTTTATCCACTTTTCAGCAATTCCCAGTCCATTGAAATCTCTCCTTCTTACCAATCTTTTTTACTTGCAAGGCTATCACGGAACACTTCTAATCACCAAATTCAATGAGAAATTTCAGTCCTTATCCTGCTGGATTTCTTTAAGACACCACTTAAGATGATTGTTCACTCTCTCTTTGAAACTCTGCCTTCCCTGAGCTTCTCATTCTCATTATACACTAGGAAGTATCTTCTCTTTCATCTTTACGGGGTCTTTTCTTCTTCATACACTTCACATCTTGGTGTTCCTCATGGTTGAGTTCTGAGCCCTGATCATCTCATTTTCACAGCTGGCAAAACACCTCGTCTTGTGGTTTCATCTTTCATCCAGACTTTTATGATTCCCACACCTTCAACTCGAGCTTGGACTCAGCTTTAGACCTTTATCCAAATTCTTGCTGGTTGACTCCACCTGGATTTCCTACTGACAACTCAACCTTAAAAGTCCGGAATTAATCTCTTCATCTTCCCCATCTTCAAAAAGTCTTCCCCCAATAATCTCTGTCTAAATTGATAGTACCAGTTACCCACAGTGGAAATCTGGGAGTTATTCTTCACTTCTTCCCAGTGTCCCATGTATAATCAGTTTGTATATCCTTGTCAATTTTGTCTCTAACATATTTCCAATTTGTCCCTTTTTTTTTTTTTTAACTCCCTATTATATTGCCTAGGTTTGGATGAATACCTTCACAGGCTCCTAATTAATTCGATAACCTCATAACAGGTATTTCTGCTTTGAATCTTGTCCCTCTCAGGAATCACAGTCCCTAGAGTTCAAATCTACTTGGAAATATTTAAGGGTTCTGTCTTTCTTGTACAATAAAACCCAAGAGCCTTAACATCTATGGGAACTTCATTGCTCTGGGTCATGACTATTCCTTTATGTTCTTATCATCTACACATTTTCATATCATATTCAAGAAAATCAAAATACATCTGGCCCAGATGATTGTGTTTCTTACCTCTGATACTTTTGCTAACCCCTTCTTTTTCAATACTTTGTTTAACTGTGGCAGAGAGTAATGTTCACCAAATGTTCAATATCCTCCTTTGCTCTTGCACTTGAGTTGGAGTATGTGACTAGTACTGATCAATAATTTTGAGTGCAGGTGAGAGGTATCATTTATAAGTCAAAGCAGATAAGTGTCAGGGTATTTACGTCCCATCTCATTCTCCTTCTCTTTTTCCCAGCCACATGCGAGAACTTGAAGATGGGAAGTTGCAATTTGGAAGCAGCCGTAATCCCAGAATCACTGTTGGAGGAGAGGCACCATGAAAAGATGTCTAAATCTAAAAAAAAAAAAAAAAAAATCTAAATCTCCTTGTCCTGGAGCAAAATTAATAAATAAATCTATGGCCTGGGTGGCTCAGTGGGTTAAAGCCTCTGCCTTCGGCTCGGGTCACAATCTCAGGGTCCTGGGATCGAGCCCCACATCAGACTCTCTGCTCTGTGGGGAGCCTGCTTCCTCCTCTCTCTCTGCCTGCCTCTCTGCCTACTTGTGGTCTCTCTCTGTCAAATAAATAAATAAAATCTTTAAAAAAGAAAGAAAGAAAGAAAGAAAGAAATCTATGCTGCATTTAAACCAGGAGATTTTTGTGTTTTATTGGTGTTGACACATTTTGCTTTCAAGATTATGCTCCAGAATCACTAATTGGAAAAACTTTCTCTATCCCTACCAAGACTGAGTTATGTGCATTTTCCCTGGGGTTCCCAGATTGTGATTTTAATTTTGTTATGGCAATAAAAAATACCTGATGATATGTCTACCCCTTCTTCCTTAATAATTGATTGTGCTCTCTTTCAGGGCAAGATCTGTATCTGCTCTATCATCTAGGTTTGTTGAACAAAGTAATGAGTTAATGTATGCTTAAAACCTTCGACTGCACCTGTACAGAATAAGCGCTCAATAAATGAAAAATAAAGAAGTCATCATTATTGTTGTCATTAATGGTGTTATTTGGGCTATTTCCTCATCACCTACCATGATGTCTGACACATATGAGTGCTCAACACAAGCAAGAATGAAACTGCGTGTGATATAATTCTTGCCTACACGAAACCAAACTAATGCTTTCTGTACTCATTTCAACGAAATGTTCTTTGTTAAGCACAGTACCAAGTAAGTTATTCTAATTCCAATTTACGCAAATAGAAGTGGCATTTCACTTATTCCTCTTCATTTAATTCTTTTCTTTCAGGAAGACTTAATCTTAGTCTTTAGCCACGACTGTTCCTAGTGTAGTTAACTTTGGGAGTTTGTTTGAAGAGATGGATACTAAAATAAAGATCACTGAGGCTTATTTATGAACATTTTTCCAACTTTAAAATTTTTATACTTGATCTTAGCCAAAATGCCAAGAAGCGATCCCACTTTTAATTTTTTAAGAAAATTTAAATAATTTTAAATAAATTCTTAGAAGGATATATATATATAACAACTACTTATGAACTATATATACATTATGCATCAGAAAAGTCATGATTAGCTAGAGAAACCTACAAAAGCTGGTATTTATAAGAAACAGTAATAAAAAAGGATAAAAGGTGGTAGCACACTGTACTAGTTTCCTCTTCGCTGCTGTACCAAATTACCACAAACTCAGTGACTTAAAACAATCCGAATTTATTCTCTCATACTTCTCGTGGTCCAAAGTCTGACACAGATCTCAACGGGGCTACAGTCAAGTCCTGACAGGACTGCACTCCTTTTTGGCGACACCAGGCAGGAAGCCTTTCCCTTGCCTTTCTCAGCCTCGGGGGGCCACTCACATTCCCTAGTTTGTGGCCCCTTCCTCACACATCTCTTTCCTGTTGGTTCTGTTACCTCATCCTTTCCTACTGACTTCCTCCTGCCTCCTTCTTGTAAGCATTCATAGATTAGGTTCACTCCGATAATCCAGGCCAGTTCTCAATTTCAACATGCTTAACTTAATCACATTTGCCAAGTCCATTTTACCATGTAGAGCATCATACGTACAGGCTCCAAGGATTAGCATGTGGGCGTCCTTACCACATACCATAGCCTCTCACACAATTTAAATTTTGTGTACATTTGACATTTGAGTATTAAATGTTCAGTGTAAAATGTAAAGGAGAACAACTATTTGTACTTGTAAGTATGAAGTGTAAATATAAAATTTAGAGCAGAACACTGGAAGAAAATTGAAGTACAGTTGACCCTTGAACCACAGGAGGGTTAGGGGATGCCAAGACCCAGAGAACTGAGAATCTGCATGTGATTTTTGACTCCTCCCCAAGCTTTTTTTTTTTTTAAGATTTTATTTACTTATTTGACGGAGTGAGAGAACACAAGCAGGGGGAACAGCAGCAGGAGAGGGAGAAGCAGCCTCCCTGCTGAGCAGGGAGCCCAGTGGAGTGCTCCATCCCAGGACCCTGGGATCATGACCTGAGCTGAAGGCAGACGCTTAACCCTCTGAGCCACCCGGGAGCCCTGACTCAATCTTAACTGCTATTAATCTACTGTTGACTGGCTGCCTTACAGATAACATAAACAGTCGATTAACCCATATTGTATATGTTAAATGTGTTACATACTCTTTTTTTACAGCAAGTAGGCTAGAGAAAAGAAAATGTTATTAGGAAAATCGTAAGGGAGAGAAAAAAAAATCAGCGTACAAGTAGACCCACGCAGTTCAAACCCGTGTTGTTTAGGTGTCAGCTGTAAATACAGTTTTCAGGTTTTCACTCAACAGTTCTTTCAGATATTTAAAGTGGTTTCCATTGGACCTAATGCACTCATTGTTTTAAAGTGACAAAGTCAAGCACGCCATATGTACATGCACACAATACTGGAGCCTGCTTATTCACTTTCCTCATCCAAAAATGATATTCTGCTCTCTTGAGAGTGATATGCTCAGTTACCCTCTCTCCACTAGACTGTATCTTCTATGAAAAGTGACCTGAACCTGTCTTCTTCCTCCCGTATTCCCTACATTTAGCAAATAGCTTGTTCAAACAGAGCCCCAAAGTGCTGTTTTGTGGTTGGCATTTAAGTTTAATTTCTCTAGCGTCTATCATATTCTTTATCCGTAGCAGAATCCCAGTTTTTTTTCACTTTTCCTTTTGTGAGGCATTCAAGGAAAGAGTTTCCTCCTACATCCCAGAGGTGAATTTTAATTAGTCCAAAACAATCATGGTAATATTCTCCCCCATCCCATTGACAATTAATTTAAGAATGGGTATGTGATTACTTCCTAGCAGAGGAAGTCCACGAGGGACTTTCTAGAGAAAGTTTTCCTTCCTGACAAAAAGACGGACCAGGAGAGACTGCCATTTTTCTGAGTTTATGTGACTGTGTGAGAACGTGATGTCTGGCCCGATGGCAGCATCTTGAAACCATGTAGTCATGAAACCAAGGGGTTGCCAGGAAAAGTCACTGGCTCAGAATAGCATAACAGGAAGACATAAAATACGTAGGCTCTTGATGAAATTACACTTACTGAGTTACCATCCAGGAACTTCCCTACCATCGGAATTTTTGTTATCTAAATCACTGAACTCTATTTTTTAAACCACTTTTATGTGTATATTAGGCTTTCTGCAGATGAACACATCTTAACAGATACATTTGCTAAATTAAAAAAAAAATTAATGGCTGGATGGACAGAGGAGCTGTTGTTTCTTGCCATGCTATGCAATCTTGTACTAGACTTTCCTAATTTGGAAATGAGGAAGCTGAGAATGTGTTCTCTTGTAACCCTGCCGTTTATCTATCAGTCTGCCCTTCATCAACACATACAGACTATTAATCTTCTAGCTATAAAACTACAATCAAAAGCTGATATTTTATACGTGATATGCTTTCCATCCTTCCAAATTCCTTCCTTGGATCAAGTTAGAAAACCAGCAAATTGTGTAAAACAGCTCATCAGGTTAGCCAACAAAAGAAATTTGTCTTTGTTAAGATTCGCTTTAATCTTTTGCCTTTTTCTTTAAATAAAAGTAAATCTTTGCCCAGTGCAGTAGCAGCTTGTGCGTATTGTCGATAACACTGAATACTAGTGATTATCAAACCCATGGTTAGATTCCTACCTGAGCTATTGCTTTCAATATAAGTGCTACGAAAAGTATATTTCCTTCAAAAACAAGCAAAGAGAAGAAAAGCTTAGAGATGAATTTCAGACAGAAGCACAGCTAATGATTTTGGCTTTCTAATTGGCAGACCTGTATCTTCTTTTTCCATTCTGTTCTGATTTTACCACCTTATGATTTTTATTGTAAAATACCTTAAACAAATAGTTGCTGAGAAAGGCAATGTGCAGTCCACACTTAAAAATTTTAATACATAGAATAATATGTTCTATTAATATTATTTTGTGTGGCCACATGACTAAAGCAAACATAATGTGGCAAAATAAATATAGTTTGGAAGATCTGGGGCAGAAAGCCACCTTTTTAACCACCCAGAAACTCTCCTTAGAGTCAAAAAGAGCATTTTTTTTTTTTACTATAAAAGTAATATTTATTTAACAGGTTTTAAACAGCAAAAATAGAATATTACAACATTTTAAAAGAGGAATCACACATACTCTATCAGGCAATAATTTTTGTCATTCTGGTTTCTTCTTCCTAATTTTATTTATACATATATAACACATATATATGTTTATTAATGAAGTCATGTAGACTGGCATAAATTGTTTTCTCACATCCTGCACTACTTATTTTTTTCATATTTTTAAAAGATTTTATTTATTTGTTTGCCAGAGAGAACCTAGCGAGAGAGGGAACACAAACAGGGGGAGTGGGAAGTGGAGAAAGCAGGGAGCCTGATGCGGGGCTCGATCCCAGGACCCCAGGATCATGGCGCTTAATGACTGAGCCACCCAGGCGCCCCCCTGTTTTTCATATTTTAAATATACTTTGCTAATGTGATTTTAAGGACTAAATTTTCTTTTGAAGGAGTAATTTTTAAGCAGTTCCTTGTGCTTGTACTGAATAAAAAGTAGACGGGTTTAGGAGATTAAATTTTTAAAATACACCATGTAAAAAGAAATAAACGAAAGAATAAGAAGATACCATGTTTTGCCATCCCGTAAGAAGTAAAGAAAGTAATAATCTACTGAAGTAAAGAGACTCAAGTCTTAACTGGGTCATCCAGAAATCAAACTGAAAGAATTAATACCCACTGTGTCAGTAACATTACAACAAGTAACTTCTTTATAGGAACTGATTAAATCTTACTATAAAATATTCTTTTTTCTCAAAGATAAAGACCATAGAGCTGTAAATAAATATCTTTCCAACATTATCAGACCACCATAGGCATTTTATCTCATTAAAATGAATGAAGACTCTACTTAAAATACATTACCATACTTTCTAACCATACCTAAGATGAGATGAGGATCAAATAAACCTTTTTCAAAGTACTCTTCAGTTTAAGGAATCTCCCGCTGGGAACTAATCTTCAAACCAGGCATATTTGATAAATCTGGAAGGTACATTCCCCATTAGAGACAGGTACCGAGGAATTCTTTCCTGAACTCTAGTTCTAGCTAGTGCTCAGTGGGTCGAATAAATATTTGGTTTTATGCCCCATTACTCCTACATAGTGATGTGTCCACATCCTTTACTGCCTCTGATAACCTTTCCAGAAGAACTTTCGAATATGTGCTTTGGGTGAGAGAGAAACTCTGAAAGTAATCTCCAGAAATCCTAGCCTTTGCTGAACGTGTGTGTGTGTGTGTGTGTGTGTGTGTGTGTGTGTGTGTGATGTGTTTTAGCAGAAGCAGCAACAGATGAAATGCAGGAAGAATTTCATTAGAACCCCACCTTCTCAAAGTCTGACAATTTATTTCTCTCGGGGAAAAAAAGAGAGGAAGAAAGAATGTTTGACTGGGAACATAGCACAAATCATTACCCTACTTTGCCACATGTAAACTCCTGCTTTAATCATTCCTCACATTGCCAGATTAGAGAAAAACAAAATCAGATGTAAAACTCTTTATTCTCAGAATTCAAGAGTAAGTGAAGAGAATTTTATGTTCGGACCAAGCCCTTCCTTAGTTTGGATCTGGAATAGTAATAGTAACAACCCCTCCAAGTTAATTACGTAACACCTAGGGACTCAAGAGCTCCCACACAACTGGACTGCTTACCTTCATATTTTGTAAGATAAAATGGTAACAGAAGTTTCAATACAGAGATGACAGAGAAAAAAAGCAGAAAGGGAGTTTATCATTTGAAAAACCTGTTGTCATTGAGTTTTACAACTAAGGTCTCAAGTTAAAACCTATTCACATTTTGTTCAGAGCTCTTCCTCAGACCAAACCTCAAGAAACTTTTCTGCCTCACAAAGCATAATCTGTTAGTGGTTCCAAACTCATGCTGAGGTTTGGATAGGCCCCAAATGACACCTCCCCTGCCCAACTTCTGAGTCCAGAGTCATGGCGTCCGGTTGGCTACATTGGGAACTTCCAGCCCTGTGAGAAGTTATTCACACTCACAGAGACCAAAGCGCTTACTATCTTCAGAGAGTCACATTTTAAAGAGAAGGGGGAAAGGAAGGACAGAACTAGGCATGCTTTGTCGTTCCAGATCCACCAGCCAGAGAATTTTCTTCATTCTGCAGAAGGAAGTAAGAGGATGGAGGTAGGCGTGGAGTATTACATTAATGATGCCTCACCACAGAGAAACACAAAGCCAAGGGCAAAGGAGATGGCCCCTAACCCCCTATGAAAATTATTTTTCATAAAAAGAACTCGAAGACTATTATATTTAACAAATATTGTAGAGGTGGGCGCCTGGGTGGCTCAGTCAGCTAAGGGTCTGCCTTCGGGTTAGGTCCTGATTCTGGAGTCCTAGGATGGAGCCCTGCACCCAGCTCCTTGCTCAGCAGGGAGCCTGCTTCTCCCTCTCTCTCTGCATGCTGCTCTCCCTGCTTGTGCTTACTTTCTTTCTCTGTCAAATAAATAAATAAACTCTTTCATTAAAATCTTTTCGTTTTTTTATAAATAAATAAAAATTTATTTTAAAAATTTCTTTTAAAAGAAAGAAAAAACACCCAAATAATAAAGAGGAGCTAAAGGCAAAAAAATGAAAATATCAACCGATAAAAATGAATTTTATCTTCCGTCGGTAATCAATGAACTATATCAAAGGAGTGAGTGGAACTTTTTCTGTGGCCACTTTTAAAAGCAAAATGGGGTAAATGAATTCTTCATATTATAGCTAGTAGTTTTGTTTAACAAGGAGTAGTGACCCCCAAAAGTACTGATATACAGTAAGAAGCTTCCTTTTTCCGGTGAGAATTTGGAAATGTATCAGCAAACACAGGCCTGGCTCTGGCGCTGTGAACAGCTCTGCGGGAGCAGCTCTGCGAGCCAGTGTGCTCACGCTCGTATGTTTCCTCTCCCCGGCTAGAGACACTTTTAAATCTTATCCATACCCACAAACCATTGCTGAATGTCTGTAATAGCATCAAAGAGAAACGTGGCTGAAAAGATTTTTACTAACTTTAGAGAGTGCATTTGTTACGATCTGTGTGAAAACTACGCTGTGCGTAAGGAAATGTATTCCAGGACTGGAGTCCATTCCTGGGTGGAATTTCAGAGGCCAAGACATTCCTTTTCAGAATATCATGAGGCTTCCTCAAGAGACCTGGGGATGGTTTCAATGCTGATCCTCAATAAATGCCATAAGGACAGACATTGAATTGTGGCCACTCAAGTGAGATGGAACAACTTCTCATATGGGCAATTCTAGAATGTTCCAAAATGAGAAGACCAGGGATTTACCTGGTTATTTTGGTTATTTGGTTATTATTTTTAAAGACAGTCCAAAATAATTTTTAGGAAGAGATAAAACATGAGTGAATTAACCAACCATTTTTGACTACTTCAAAGAGATCCAGCTTTAGTGATAAAGTACAGGAGACAGATTTTTTCAGCATAAGCCTCCAATTCTTCAAGCCCATGAAGCCAGTTGCTCCCTCCTCCATACTGAGAATGGACATCTTCACTCCTTATGTTGTTCCTCTTTAGACCAACAAGTAACTGTCCAACTTACCTAAAACATTGGGCAAGAACTGTCTTCTTTTTGTAGCATTGCATTCACTCATTCATTTACTCACTTTACTGTGAGAGGCAGACATACTTTGTGTTCCAATTGATGACTTTGCCACTTAACGACTGTGTGACCTCAGACAAGTGTCTTGCCTCTTCTCTGCACCAAAGTGTTCAACTCATAGGGCAGTTGTGAAGATTCCATGGGAAATTTCATGGAAAGCATGAAAGAACTATAGAGCAGAGTGAGCATCAACTTAGATATATTATATTCATAAATATTGACCACACTAGTAGGCCTTGTGAATTCAAAGATTGTTAAGAAAGTAGCCCTCCGCCAGGGACAGCAGGCAGGCAAGCAGCTAATCATAACATTAGGAGAGGAAGTTTAAGGTGGTGGCTAGATCATAAGCACTGAGATCATCAGTCTGTCTGGTTCACTGTTTAATTCCCAGAATTTAGAGCAATGATTGGCCATCATTATAGAGAAAATAATAAGCACTTCTTAAAAGCAAATGCATAAGTGAATTAGTGCCTGAATTACTGGACGAGTGAATTACAGAGAGATGTACATACTACTATGGATACATCAACAAAAGAATGATTCATTCATCAGGGTTAGTGGAAGTAAGGTGTGGACTTTTGTTTAGTAAGGGGGAATGAAAAGGGTAAAGACTCTTGTGTGTTGAGGTTAAGAGTGTGGGCTGGGGAAGGAAAGATTGCTGAGGAACTGAGTAGAAGATTGCCAGATTGTACAATTAGGGCAAGGTCTTTAAATCTGGAGCTATAACAGGATGGAAAGATCAAGGGTCAGAATGCAGATGACACTTGTTAGGGCTAGATGAAGCATGGGCATACACGACAAAGATGAGGGAAAAGAGGAAGAGAGGCAGAGGTGAGCTTGAAATATACCGTGAAGTCCTGCTATGAATTCTGATGCATTTGGACTTATATCCTGCCAACAGTGGGGATCTGTTGGCAAATTCTAAGGAAGGGAGACACATCTTTGGTTCTGACAGTGCTTTTGTATTTAAAACCTGTAGGACTTTCACCAGGCAACTTTGCCCCCTACAAATTCGGCGTCATAAATGAAAAGGCTGTAATTTATGCCTTCCATTTAAGTCCCGCCCCAGGCATGTGTACAGGAGGCGTTTTCCCATTTTATCTTGTAACATCTAATGCTAGCAGCTTTGGAGTAAGCATGCTTTCTTTCAAGTTGCTTGGTATGCTTAATTCTGTGGTTACCTGATAAAGTACCCAATGTTGTAAAGTTTAGAGCTTATTTCTTAACATTACAGATAAATCAAAAGAAGAGCGCTCATAGTTTCAGATGGGAGTTCATCAAGGAAAGGTTTCTCCGAGAGTCAAGGTTTAGGTACTGAATATAATGCAGTGAATCCATTTTATACATGTTATTAAATGGAAAAAAATATGTATCTGAGAAGAAAATCCAATTTAAAGACTTCAGAGATCTGATATCTCCTTAAAATAGTGCTGGCTACAATACACTCTCTCACTGAAGAAATATTTATTTGCCTCATGAATCTTGGCCCTATGAGGGAAAATGGCAGCCCTGAAATATAATTTAGGACTGCAGAAAAAGTGAACTGATGAAAAAAAGGAGAAAGCCAGGATGTGTTATGGAGAGATCTTAGAAAATAGGATACAAAGAACAAAGTCAGATGTCCTGGCTTTTGGACTAATTATTCATGTTGGAAAACAAGAGTACAAAATTATCCTTCAGAATTTTAGAAGTAAAACTTGATCTTGTGTTTAATATACAAAGCCTTCTTGGCCCTAACACATCTTTCCTATATCCCCATTTACAGGACAAGAGAGTTCAAGCTGTTTATGGCAGGAATGTCTACCTTTGGGCTTTTTAAACCAGGTTCAAACCAATCCCAATCTCTTTCTTAGGTCTTAAAATAAGATCAAACAGTGCAAAATTCCCTTACTAGTATTTAAGCCCAGTTGCCTCTGTCCAGATGACTCCTATAATCCAGCCAGGCAGAACACCTCACCCTGCTGTTCCTGCTGCTTTTCTGCGTGTCCTTTGATTGTAAGTAATTATCTCCAGCTGTCCCTGCACCCTGGCCTCCTTTAACTCCTCAATGTCTGGTCTTAGAGACAGCCACACTGGAGGAAACTCAGACTCTAGGGTATCGTTACATGAACGGCTTGAGCACTGGACATAAAAATATATACATTTTGGCATCTAGATGGTGTCATGTCCTGAGAATTTTTCCCAAGGTCCTGAAGTACTTCGAATGTATAAAGTCAAGAGCAAGAGGAAAAAGTTCCTAAGGAGGCCTTCCCAAATTCTAGTTGAGTACACTTTCCCAGATGATGATGTACCTAAATCTATCTACTAGTTTACATTGACAGAAAAAAAAAATCACCTGAAGGAATCTTTTCTTTTTTTCTTGATATTTTCACCTTCATTCTTTTTTAAATGATTTTCTGTAATTTGTGAAGCATTACTTAAGTTTGGAGTGTTATTGGTCTTTGCACTGAGAGGCAAAAAAAGACAAATTTTTCCACAAAACTAGTGGGTGAATCCCGTACGTACATGTATTTACATAGGAGCAAAGTGAAAAAAAAAATAATTTTCCTCAATTTTTTTTTTTAAAGATTTTATTTATTTGTCAGAGAGAGAGTGAGCGAGAGCAAGAACAGGCAGACAGAGTGGAAGGCAGAGTCAGAGGGAGAAGCAGGCTCCCCGCGGAGCAAGGAGCCCGATGTGGGACTCGATCCCAGGACGCTGGGATCATGACCTGAGTCGAAGGCAGCCGCTCAACCAACTGAGCCACCCAGGCATCCCGATTTTCCTCAATTTTTACATTTGGAATTATCTACCCTAGTCAGCAGATGCATTATTTCTCAACTTTAAATATAAGAAGTTTATAAAAAATTCCTGGTTTGCCTAGGCATTAGTTGTGAAGGTAATATTTTTGATAGAGCAAAATTATCAAACATAACTAATTACATCACAATATTTGATGAGAGTTCTTCGTTACAATCTCAACTTAATGACTTAATCTTAACTTAGTGACTTGTGACCTCAGACAGGTGTCTTGCCTCCTCTGTGTAGATAAGAGTTCAACTCCTAGGGCTGTTGTGAGTATTCCATGGGAAATTTCATGGAAAGCATGAAAGAACTACTTAGAGCATGGTGAGCATCAACTTAGAGATATTATTATAATATTTTAATGCGATATAATATTTCTGATAAAGCAAAATTATCAAATATCACTAATTACATAACAATATTTGATGAGAGTTTTTGGCTACAATCTCAACTTAGAGGCAGATAGCTTCAAGAGAAACTTTGAGTTGAGTTGCAGGCTGGATGCCCTGAGAATCTGGTGGAGGCTTTTCTTCTTCTGGATTGAGATTTATGGCAGAATGAAAAGAAAGAAAAAGACATCTTGAGATTAATAATAAATCCAGATTACTTATAATGTAGTAGAGTTATCTATTATATTCAAAAGTTTGCATTTTTCCCTTTTCAATTCAAACACATGCATAAAGTGGGTTTAAGAATGAAAGTCTCCCTTTGGCATCTGGTGATAAGAGTTCCCATCTGAATCTCCCAATAATGTAACATTTCATTCCTTCAGTTTTAGACAAATAATCACATAGATGTGCTTCAAATGGGAGATAAGACTTGAACTAAAAGAGCATCACACAGAAAGCTCTTAGGGGGTTGGACTCAGACCTGTCCTCTGTCATCAAGTGGCAGGATTAAGCAGAAATTATCACAGAGTCAGCCTTGACCTCAGTAAGAACCAGAAGACCTGGATTCAGAGCATTCACTTTCACTGCCGGTGGGAGAGATGATCAATATCATCTTATTGAAATGCAAGCTGGAAATCTGCAACAAAAACCTTTAAAAATTACCCAGAAATTCTGCTCTAGGAACTGGCCCCATATAAACATCTGGTCATGTACAGAACAATGTATAGACAAAAGTGTTACACCACTCAAGGTGTTACAATAACAAGTAAGCATTCAATAACATACAATTGGCTGAATAAATAATCATGTACTTTTTAAATTCTAATACTACATTGTCAATTAAGCATTGCCATGTAGAACTACTTTTAATGACATGAAAAATATTAATGTTATATATTTCAGTGAATAGTCACTAATTTATAATAAATAAGTATGCAGAGCATGATGCTAGTGGAAGAGAATATATCTGTACTGGAGTTCCCAGCCTAGTAACACAGGGTATGGCTCTATTGTAAGGTAGCCCAAGTGTAAATCAGGCTGGGGACCTTGAGAAAGCTGGGTAATTTCTCTAGGCCTCACGTTTCTCATTGGTAAATGGAGATAAGAATATTACTTACCCTCCACCATCACTGTCAAGGCCAGAGTGGTTTAATCCATGTGAAATACTTAGAAAAAGCTCTTGTTCATAGAAGGACTCAATAAATGTTAGCTATTATTATCACTACCATACCGTCTAAATTTATATGTGATTTATGAATAAGAAATATACGGGAAATACGTAATAATTACTTTGCTCTTGGAGTGTTTTTAAAATTTTCTACAATGAGTGTTTATTTTGAAATCATATGCACACACAAACTCAATCCATGGTAAACATTATTTGTGAGGAGGAAAACTTGGATGGGACTCATGGTGCATCTCGTCCAGGTCAGGTTTTCTGACTTTCAGCAAGACCTTCCATCTCCTGTAGCCTCAGTCTCTCCATTCCTGAAAAGAGACTAGCTATAAATTACTTTCTAGAATTGTTGTGAAATCAGGTGAGTATCTGTATCTTTTTAGTTATAATTTCTTAAGCAGTTTCTGTGGTCTGTGTTCTGAGCTAAGCTATAAATAAATATGTTTTCCTATTTAATCCCCACCAAAAGGGGTGGGAAACATACACACAAAATGGCTATTATTTTTATTTTCAAATGAGGACTGAAATGTTACATCAGCATTTCAATAAAAGCTGTTTGTCCAAGCATATCCTGAAATTAAAGATAGGCCTGGACGTGAACCCTTATTTTTATTAAGACATTTTTCTGAGTTTGGTCTTTCTTAGGCACTGGGAAATTTCTGTTTGACTCTGCAGTTAATTTTAAGGGAATAGAGCATAGTTTGCAGATACAAAACAATAATTCTTTTGTAATGTACTTTTTTCAGCAATGTAAGTTATGGAAATACATTCCTACTCTAGATCAAAGGGAATCTGCTCATTCAAAGTTGCTGTAGTCTATACTTCCTAACATATACTAATAGCTTCCTCTCTGCCCTCAGTGGCCCATGTGATTTCACTGCCTAAGTGAGCTAGCTGGTTATCCCTAGGATGGAGAATGAATGTGTGTATATGGTATGATACAATTTGTGGAATAGACACTTTCTCTGGACATGGATTTGCCTTCCTTGCATACAATGTTTCCACCAAAACTACCATCCATGGATTTAAAGAATGTCTTATCTGCCATTGTAATATTCTACACAGAATTGCTTCTGATCAAGGAAGTCACTTCAAAGCAAAAGAAGTGTGGCAGTAAGCCCAGGCTCAGGAATTCACTGGTCTTATCATGTATGCCATCATTTTGGAGCAGCCGGCTTGACAGAACAGCAGAATGGCTTTTTATTTATTTATTTTTCTTTTCTTTTTTTTTTTTTCAGTCTCAGAGTTATTTTTATTTATTTATTTTTATTGTGTTATGTTAGTGCTAGCTACATAGTAATGCCTTGCAAGCCTAAGGTAATGTTCTCCAGGAAGATTTATATGCTCTAGATCAATGCCCGTATATGGATCTGTTTCACTCAGAGCCAGAATTCATGGTCCAAGAATCAAGAGGTGGAAATGACAGTGCCACAACTCACCATTATTTTAGTGATTCACTGGCAAAAGTTGTATTTCCTGTCTCCATGACCTTATGCTCTGCTGGTCTGGACACCTTCATTCAAATGTTTGCACTGGGAGACACGAGAAGGATTCTACTGACTGGTCATTCCATGCTCTTCATGACCCTCACTCTTAAAATTAGTGTGTCCATATATAGACATAAACCTATCTATCTATCTAAAATCTCCTCTTGTTTCTGCTTCTTTGGCTGAAAGGATAGCACTCTTTGCTCCCTACATTCAGTATATATGAGCATAATAAGATGTCCTCAAACCTGATCCTTTTTTTTTTTTTTTTAATTTCTTGATACCTTTGAGGTTGCAATTTATACTCCGGACAGAATCTTCTTTCCTTCTTGGAAGGACCCTTTGGTAAACTCATACAATGTAGGACGAGTATACAATGTAGGCTGTAGTCATACAATGTAGGACGAGTACCTGCCTATAGTTCTTGGATAGATCTCTTAGGATTTCCTAGAAGTGTCCTAAATATATTTGCTTCAAGCTGAGCTGTTATTCTCTCCTATTTTAGTTATTCTATTTTAGTGATATAAGAGGTTGGTTTCTTTGTGGTTGGAGTATCTGTGCAGATAGTATTATAATGTCAGTTAAATCTTGGCTTCTTTTCTGGGCTCAGGATCTAAGAAGAAGACACCCATCTGGGAGTGAAAAGCTGGTTTCTCCACCCTTGGGTGCCAAGGTGGGAAACAGTACAGAACTACCTACATGAAAGGGCACGGCTGATGTTCTTAAGGATCAGCAATATGCACATTCATGACACGTAACAGAGTTGGCCCATCCCAACCAAGAAGGGAATAAAGTCGCTGTGGATCGGGCTCATGTGATGCATCTACTCTTCCAAGGTGCAGAAGAACAGCATTGAGGCCAGCAGAGGTGATACTTTTGGAGGAGCAGAGACCTCGTGAAGTGAAGCATATTGGGAAGAATGGCTGTCGCTCTGTCTAAATCTATAGTTTGTTCACATTTAACTCACTACCCAGAGGCACAATGGATAGAATTTTGGGAAAAACGCATCTTTACCACTAAAAATATATATTGCATGGAGCACTGGGTGTGGTGCATAAACAATGAATTTTGGAACACTGGAATGAAATAAAATAAAATAAAATGGAAAAAATATTTTAAAAAAGAATAATCTTTCTTGCACTTCATGAAGAAATCTTTGGAGTCCCTATTATACTCCACATGCTGCTCCCATTATTGAGAAACTATAGGCAGTAGTCCCAACATATTTATGTATCAGTCTCCAATAATCAGGGTAATAAGCTAGGCCATGTGATAACCTTGTATCAACTAGTAGAGACAGATGGAAGTCATTACTCTAAGTTACTGGGTTTCCTATCGCTTGTGGATAAAGTAGATTCTCCCTGGTCTTTATTAGGGGAGGATTTCTTTAATTTACATTGCTTGAGAAATTATATTAAAGTAGATTATATTTATGTATCTGGAAAAGGCCTTATAAAACACAAAAATTAACTGCAGGGTTAATGAGGAAACTTCCAGTGCCTCAGAAAGGCCATATGGTATCACAGAGAAAAGTCTGAAAGGGAAGTCAAGGTTTATTCCCAAGGCCTACATCTGATTTATTGTGTCTCCTTGGACAAGTCACTTAACTTACCATCATCTCTTTTTCCAGCTGTAATAATATCCCTACCTCATGTCTCAGAGGAGTATTGCAAAGGTTCTAACTAAACATAAGCTAGACTTTTATTACTGCTGGGGAATAGCTTTTAGCACCTCAGAAGATAGGGTTGAAAAAAAAAATCACATGATTGTGGTGATGGCATTTTATATCACATCTCATCTCCCTTCTTACATTCCAGAAAAAATTTAAGTAAGAGTAGATCATGCTGGTGTTTTAGAGACTGCTCATAATTAACTTCAAGATTTTCTCTTAAAGAAACACAAAAAACCAACTCCTCTATAGTTTTTGCCAATATCTGTTCACAGAAGCATTTTTACAGAAATACTAGAGGTTTTATTAACTTATATTTAGGATGTGTGATAATAACAACTAAAAAAAAATAGTGGTGTTATTTATACGATTCTTCTAGTCTCCTGGAATTAAAGCACAGCATATAATTCCTGCAGTAGGTGTTACCTTTGGCATTTGATATAAAAACGTGTTGAAATTCTGAAGTGTTATGTAAGTGTTGATTATTAGTAGCAGTACACTATGAGAGAAAGTTTAAGAAGGATTGGAGGTATTTTTCACTTTCTATTTTGCTCATATTTAGGATTTTGTAAAACATAAGATTTTTTACTCCTCCCCCCAACACCCCCATAATTATTCCCTTCTCCTTACACGTGAAAACTAGATGGCTGTCCTACTTTTATTAACATAGGTGACAAAGAGAAATATACTGTGTTTTCACGGATTCTAAAAATCAAACATTAAAAGTCACATGCAACATGCAGCATCATGGGTGAACTTAAAGGTATTCGGCTAATTGAAAGAAGCCTGACGCAAAAGGCCTCATGTCCTGTGATTCCATTTATTTATTTATTATAGTTAAAAGCACGTGTTTTATTTTATCTTTTTAAATGCTTTTTTTAAATCTGCAATTTATTTATTTATTTATTTATTTATTATTAACATATAATGTATTATTTGCCCCAGGGGTACAGGTCTGTGAATCGCCAGGTTTACACACTTCACAGCACTCACCATAGCACATACCCTCCCCAATGTCCATAACCCAGTCACCCTATCCCTCCCAACCCCCTATCCCCCAGCAACCCTCATTTTGTTTCCTGAGATTCAAAGTCTCTTACAGTTTTTCTTCTTCCTTGGTCCCATCTTGATTCCATTTATATGAAATGTCCAGAATGGGTAAATCCATACAAACCGAAAATAGTGATTGCCGGGCTAAGGGCAGGGGAGAGAGGGAAATGACTTTACCGGGTAGGGGGTTTCTTTTTAGGGTGATAACAATGCTCTGGGATTAGATAGTTGTGATATTAACATATTTTGTGAATATGCTAAAACCACTGACTCATACACTGTAAAAGAGTCAATTCGATGGTATCTGAATTATACCTCAATAACAAAATTGCACACAGAGAGAAATAGAGAAGGAAGAATATTAATTTTAGGATGGCTAAATCTGGCAGTGTCAACAAAAGGTGCTTTTGATCTTTTAAATGATGATTTATTTTATGTTTAATTTGCATAAATCATTTTATCATCCCACATACCTTCGGTGAGGAACCATTATCTTTTGGAAATAATTTTGATGCTTTGTACTTGATTTTTTTTTTCTACTGAAAAGTTAGCTTGCCGTGTTCCATATGATTTCCTATCCCTTAGGGTGATTTAGAACCAGAAGACCTGGGTTTCAGTTCTCTTCTCCATGAAATACGCTTCACGCTGTAGAACTTGACAGAAACAGTCTGGACCTCCTGTGTGTGACTCAGACTAGACAGAAACTGCTCTCTCCCTGCCAAAGCCAGCATGTGTAATAGCCTAGGTCCAACCAGAAGGCCAATACGAGGCACTAATTTGAGCAGGAGAAGTTTATTAGAAAGAATTATTAATAGAGTGTAAACTACAAGGCTATAAAGAATTCTCCACCCGCTAGGATGGAGGACAGTGTCTAAGAAAAGATCAATGTGGAATCCCAAGTCTGCCTTTCAGATTTTGTCGGAGAAGTGTGATTGCAGTCAACTCGGTGGTGGAGGAGTTTGCTGGTTTGTCCAGATCAGAGCTGATCCACCGTTAGAGAAAAGCAGGAGACAACACTTCAGGGGGCAGATGGCCCAGGGGTGGTGGGCAGATGCTAAGAGAGAGTGGGGGTTTTGCTGTCAGCATGAAGGCCTGGGCTGTGCGACGCCTACCAGCAGAGATGCTGAGGGTGGTCACCGGTCCTACAGCAGGGCTGCAAGGTTGTTGAGGGACTGTATGCAGCTGGGGCACACCGCGGCTGGATGTCACCACACACACCACCAGGGGACTGTGGAGCAGGAGAGGAGCAAGCAAAACCCATCCCACCAGGTCAGGAAGAGAGGCCGCTTTCTAGCTGCAATGTCCTTCCAGCAACACCTCTTGACAAAGCTTTACGTGGGGTCTAGTCCAACACTGCGGAGCAGGTGCTAAAGTGTCAAATAGAAGGGGAGAGGCGGTGAACTGATAAGTGCTGCCCTCAGTTTCCTTTTCCGCTCATGTATGTGTGAAGCTTGATGGTATTTACCAGCTCCCCTTATGGTAAAGTGAGCTATTGAGATATGTTCCAGGTAATGGGATATTCGTACAAGTGATATGATCCATGTCCAGATCTTTCCCTTACAAATTTTTTTTTTCTCCTAAAAACACCCATCCACAAAACTGGAAATAAACCATTCTAAGTCCTCGGTGGATGACAGATCCACAAGGAAATACCCCAGAACACTAAGTCATCTCTTTGAGGAGAGACTTCAGGAGGATCATCTGATCAAGACCATTGATGATAAGGCAGTTCCATAAATTAAAAACAAAACCATTCTATGGCTTCGGCATTGAAATTTTACAGTTGTTTTTAAACCTGGGTAGTCCTTTTTGACTACTCTGGAAATGGGAGTCTTTGAGATGGGTGCTACCATCGCCATTATCTAAAATATGTGGCACTGGCTCAGTGGTCAAACCATGGGCAAAGAAGAATGAGCTCTTAGAAGCTGAAAGGCTGGCATTCTGTGCTACATAGTAGTAAAACGTTTGGTGAATTGCCCTTACAATAATTTGGAAAGCAGATCTTCCTGATGACTTGCTGTGGACAAGTGTCTGCTGCCTTTTCCAGTCTTCCTTTTCAAACAAATAATTGTGCCCATCCTATCCCTACTTCTTGTTTGTACATTGGGCAACATGGTGGGAGACAGATCGCTTATCTTTTTCATTCATGCATCCCTGGACCACAGGGAGCCACATCTGAATCTGACAGAAAGGACTGTTCTTTCCTCAGAAACCGAGACTTTGAGCTGAGTAAAGGGATTGGTGTGACTTGGAGTTCTCTCTCATCAGGAGGAGATGTTTTCTACCTGTGAGAGGAGTGAAATGGGTATTTGATTGCCAAAAGGGGCAACTTTAGGAGTCTTTAAAACCAAACTCTATTTCCTTTTCTCTTCATGCAAAAAACTAAAGGAGTGACTGGTTACCGTCCTAAATTTGGGCCAATAGGATACAGGGACAAGGGCTACTGACCACTTCCAGGGCTGCCCTCCATTCTATTTGCCATCCTCTTCTCATGGGTAAAAGCATAGGACTGCCTGGCCCTGAGGGACAGGAGAACCAAAAGGTGAAAGGAGTCTTTGAGTCATCATTTGGGAAGTAATTTCCCAGAAGAACCACAGGACCAAGAAGTCTCACGCAAAGCCACCCCATGAACGAGAAATACACTTTTGGTTCCATGCGACCCACTGAAAGTCTGTGGGTTGGAACAGCAGTTAGTCAGTCGTCTCAGGCAGGTGCTCAGAACCAGCTCGAGTCCGCCCGTGGAGTCAGGATGCCCATCTGTGTCAGGAACAGTGATGATTCGGGTGCAGTGGGAAGATGCACAGCAGAGCCCCAAAGGCTGGTGATCAACAGAGTTCAGAAGCAGAAGGGGAATTAGGTGTTAGAGAGAAAAAGGAACAAAAAGAACCCGGCAAAGGATGGTGATGATGCATTTCTAGGTCACACTGTGGCTACCTGAGCAGACTTTTGAGCATTAAAGCAGAGTTTAGCTTTGACAGAATGACATCTGGCACATGGTTAAATCCCCGTCACCCAGGAGTGGCCGTTATTTATTGTCCCAACCAGAATTCTATTCGAGAGTGTCAGAGATGCTTTTAATGATTACCCCCAGAACAACAGACAGAAACCACGGTTGTCCTGGGGAAATGAGCCGCGTGGTCATATTTTCCCGACTTACAGTTCTGTGCAGTTTTAAGATCAAATAAGTAACACAAGCAAAATTAAACATATAAAAACTCCTTTGGGAAGGGAAAGGGCCCAGATTCTGATTGCTGTTATGATTCCTATGCATATTTTTAAATCAGTGAATGAATGAAACACCCCATCATCAGCCTTCCCAGATTTAACTACCCATTTCTTCTTTGGTGTCTCCGTAGCAACTTCCAAAAACAGGGCATTTGTGATGAACCCTGTTCTCAGTGTGTTACTAGGACACAAATCCAGATTTCCTCTGCCACCCCTAAGAGAGCTTTAACTCTCCCCCTCCCCCCACACATCTCCACTTGTCAAGCACCAACTTCATCGTGGTAGCGAGCAATTCATTTTCATGTTTACCTCATGAAGGGAAGCCTGCCGTGCGCCTGCTGCTGAGTGAAAAGTGCAGATTAGGAAGCAAAGTCCCTGCTCCCTTGATGCATTAACACGGCCTCCATTAAGCTGCTCTACCAGCGGGGGGGACCCTGGGGCCAGGGGAACTTTCCTGCTCCAGGGGTTCCTGTCTCCTGGGGCCATATTCAGAAGGGCGCTAACCCAGCACAGCTCCGTGTTGAGTTTCTTCCCCCATGTGTCTCTCTGACATTTGCTGCCCGTGTTCCCTTTCCCAGCCCCCGACCCAGCTCCAATGCAGGGAGCTTACTGTTGAAATAATTGAGCAGATATTTTTAGTGTAGTTAATGTCTTAGCTAGGCCTTGGATAAATTGTCACTAAAAAGACTGCACTTAAACCAAAATCTCCCTTATGAATATTGTAGAGAACACCAGGAGATGGTATGACCCACCTCTGTTTTGATGAGAAGGAAAGTTACAACCACCAAGGACGGACAGGCTTCCAAAGAGCCTGAGGACAGAGGTTCCATGGATGTGGCCATTCTCCAAGCCAAATCACAGCGCAGCTCTCCCACAGGATCACAGAAAGCCCTTATCATATGTACCAGTAATTATCTCATGAGAATAGATTAGTAGACATAAAGTCTTTAGAACAATGGGTACATATAATAAACAGTAGGTAAGTGCTTGCTTTGGTTATTATTATTCTTATAGTGGTAGCCCATCATAATAATAACCGATATTCATTGGTCTGGTAACAATTAATATGCATTAGTATATATATGCAATATATAATATTAATGTATTAACAAAATATACTAAATGATTCCTTAAGGGTTCAGTTAAGGACTGGTGAGTTTTATGCTAAGCAAGAGAGAAAGTAAAGATGAGGGAGGAGAGAGACAGGAGGAAGACAATTAATCGGTGTGTGTGTTTGTGGTAAGGAGAGGGGTTTAGAAGAGAGGCAATGGGGAACTCAAATGACCATGATAACTGGACGAATGACACAAGTTTGGAAGCCTTCTCATCATTCGGTAGGAATGACAAGGTTTATTCCATATTATCCCACCTACCCTGGTACTTGTAGATGGAAATCCCATCAAGAAAAAACGCACTTCCTGCTTCTGGAAGTTGGGGAGAGAATAGTAGTTAAGACAGAGCCTCTGGAAACTCCATGGCTCTGTGTGTGTCTCTGTGCTTCATTTTTTAGACATTGAAAGGGATATTTGAGGTAATAAAAGTTGTTTCTGAAACTGGGATAGGGTATCTAAGGAGGTGGTGAATTTACTACCCACTGGCGAGTTCGCACACACACATATTCTTGACAAACCTTGGATATAATAGGTATGACTGGATAACATATTTAAAACATCAGCCCATTTTTTTTTTCCCCAGCATTTCACTTTTACCTCCTCTTCTCATCTTGACTACATAATCTCTCCTCCGTTGGGACAACTTTACTGTTATTCTTTACTTCAGAATGAAGTGAGAAAAGAGCATACCTTCCTGGTTTTCCACAAGTTGGATAGCTTGGGCCTTGATGGGCCAGGGCAATGACTCAGGGCATAGAAAAAACTTGAATCAGGTGCAAATCTGCAGGACGGGCAAGGATGCTCCAGGATCAGGACTGGGGAACTGGTGTAGATAAGGGGTGTGCACAGCTGTTGGGGCTCCTTACAATGGGGGTATGTTTCTTCCCAAACCGAGTTCTAAGCTGAGGGGTGGTGATGGGGGTGGGGGTGAAACCCTTGGATAGGTTTGGGGCTTTGAGAGCATGGATGTGTTTAGATCTGAGGTAGAGTCAGGGCTCTTCCCTCAGGCACTGGAGCGGCCATGGCAGAAGGTCGAAGGGCCTAATGGATGAGAGAGAGGCAGTCTGCTTGGATTAATGATGAAGAACCAGGAAGACAGGCTTCCTCAGCAGATAGCAACACAGACACCGGACCCTAAGGTTTAGATGCCTCTTACTCCCAATGTGTACTATGCAAGCCTTCCAGAATTCAGACACAACCACAGAGGGGAAAGACAGCCGATACTAGCTTGTCGGGCCAGCCTCATGTCCATGTGCCCTATGAGTCACTCCGGACTCAACTCAGAAGGGGCTGGTACTTCGTTTAATGCTCCATTTTCGTAGTCTTGAAATTCTTAGTTTTTTTTTGAACAAGAGGCTTGCATTTTCATTTTGCGCTAGACCCGGCAAATTATGTAGTCATTCCTGCTTGACTTCTACTAACATCCCTCAGCGCCAGGAGAAAGAGAAATCCAAACAGAGATGAAGCTGATTCTAGAAAAATAAAGTGATGTCTGCATATCTGAGCTTGTAAGTCGAATTCTGTCACCGATACGTCCAAGCTAAGGCCAGATGGAGTAAGATGAAGCATGAGCAGATCACAGAAAGGAGCAGTCAGATTTGGCCAGAATGCAGAGCGTGTGATGGGCGACGAAGAGATAAAACTGGAAAACGCGTCCGGAGGTGTGAGCACGAGCAATCTGGAAGGCGTCCCCAGTGGAGGGGAGCAGAGTTGAAACAGCCTGGCATATTCGGAATTATATATCATTCATATACATGGGGGCCTAGAATATACGACCATGTTTAAGACATTCATATATAATGTAAGAAGTAGCATCTTAACAAGAGGAGACAGCTGGGGGCCGTACTTTCAATTTCGATAAACCTGACACTAAATCCTAGCTCTGCTGCGTCCTCCGGAGAGCACCAAGCTTCCATTTTCTCCCCTCGAAAGGCGGGGAGACTCACATCACCTACTTTCTCGAGGGCTTCTGTGAAGATAAAATGAAACGAGACACTCGAAGTAGAATATTTGGCACAGAGTAGGGGTACCTAGGGGTACCCAACCTCGTTGCCTATAACTCCAAGAAGATAATCTGCAAGTGAGATTATCTTTTTCTTTAGTTTGAGTATCTGCAACATGGCATCTTTAGGTAGCCTGCCTGGGATATTTTGGTGTTCAGCGGTTAAGCTGTAAATACGTGTCGGCAAGGAAATGAGCCAGTGCAAGTCCGGGACTCTCAACCTCCAGCCAGGCACAGTGGGGACAGGGCTTTGGGGTTCCATCCCAGGCCCGTGGACAACCAGTTTATTGTTTCACTCTTGCAAACAAAGTAAAATAAAAATCATGTGGAAGGGGCGCCTGGGTGGCTCAGCGTGTTACCTGTACCCCTGGGGATAAAAATATATGTTTATAAAAAATAAAAAAATTTTTTTAAAAAGTTAAAAAAAAAAAAATCACATGGAATTATGGCATTACTTGTTGACACACAGGT